>NC_143577.1:86457282-86813081 GCF_048544385.1 Mastigoproctus giganteus | reverse complement strand
GAAGTCGCAAAAGCGCAGTCTTCCAACAGTCCGGGAAAACTCCCTCACTTAAACAAGAATTATATATTGTCAATAATAAGTGGCTATGGTGTTTAAAGAACACCTTCACTACCTCGGCGAAGATCTCGTCTCCACCTGGTGCTCTATTTCCCTTAGTCTCTTTAATAGCTTCATTCAATTCATCAAGAGTGAACACCTCTTCGGTCTCCAAACTGACATAGTCCCTATTTTCTTCCCGCACTCGGGCCTGGTAAGCAGTATCTTCGAGCTTATTATCCAATGGAAACAGGGAATCCAGTACTGCGCTTACTGATTGCTCCCATGTCGTGGTCATCACATCAGCAACGCATATGGAAAATGTAACTGATTCTAATTTAAGCTTTTCCATCACTATTTTGTAGGGAAGACCCCAAGGGTCTCGATCTCCCTCCATCCGCACAAAGTCCTCCCACGACTTTTTCTTCATTTCGCGGATTTTCCCCACATAGCTGTTTTTAGTGTCCTTATAAATCCGTTCATAAATCAGTACATCTCCATACCCCAATCTTCTGGCCCTGCTCCATTTACGTCTAACTGAGTTTACCTTCCGCCTCAGCCGACTCAGCTCTTCGCTCCACCAGGGAACCGATCGAGCATATTTCTTCCTTCTGGTCATTGATCCGCACGAGGCCCTCCGCAAGACTCTTGTCAAAACTTCCGCCTTAACCAAAGCATTACCATTTAAAAGTGCATCATTCCCTTCCTGTAATCGTTCGTGGATACTAGCTTGAAATCGTTGCCAGTTCACCGACCTCCGTACTAACCTGCTGGGTGTCTCTATTATCTGACTCCGAGATTTCCCTTCAATATTAAATGTTATGGCCCGGTGATCACTCGTCGTCCACCCTTCCCTCACACACCACTCCTTAACTATATCAATGGCAGAGAAACTACATATGGTAATATCAATATTGGCTTCTCCATTTAAAGTGGAGAAGGTGCTTGGGTTACGCGGACGATTCGCAATCTTCAAACCATTGCTAATAAGACAATCTTCAAACTGAATACCTTTCACATCAGTTTCAGAACTGTACCACAGTCTAGAATTAGCATTTGAGTCAACACCCAACACCATAGGCTTTCCTCCAACCTCGTTGGCAACCATATCCACAAACCGTAGATATGTGTCTAAGGTCTCGCCGAACTGGCAGTACATACTTCCTATGTACACTCGCCCCATAGGGCCGATTACTTCCACACACATTCCATGCGTGAAAGACAAGCTCTGCATCTGAGTTATTACCAGGTCAGGGTTGCACACAATTACTGCTGCTTTACAATTCTCACGCTGCGCAATCCGGTAACTCATTGGGTAGCCTTTAACAAATCCACCTATCGTATAGGGCTCCTGCACAAGGAGAAGATCAATATTCTCCTCTCGTGTCCTTTGAGCAAGTTGTAACGCCACTTGATACGAGCGCTGACCATTTATTTGTAATACTTTTATTTTGGTATTTATAATATTTATAGACGTACTATCCATTCACTGGTTTTCGCTTTAAAATTTCGATATACCTTTTGTACTCAACCCTGGAAGTATATCATCACTACCAGAAACATCTTAACTCTGGCAAAGCTACTAACGGAGAGAATAGATTCGCTGAAAGAGAGAAACGTGATCACTCGCCCCCGGATGACACGACCGAGAATAAACAGAGAAGAATCAAGTCTCAAGTGCCAACTGACTCAATTGGACTCTCTGGGGAGATTTTTCCCAGCAAATACTGGGAATTATTTTAAAGATTTAAATATAGATGCAGAGAAACTATGTACAGACAAAATGTATAGGACAGAAATATTTGGTAATGTGTACCGGCAGGTACAAATATAATAAGAAGACTAATTTAATAATTTATATAATAATATTTAGCATTTAACAACCATTCGCAATTAATCCATTAACACATATTCTGTGTTTTGTCATCTCCAAATATTGTAAATGAGTTCATGTAAATATGCTTGTAAATACTGATATAATGTAACCACACCCTCTAGCCACGTGCTGTCCATGGGTGTCTCGTAAGAGAAATAAAGAGATAATAATAATAATAATATTCGACCCTAAACTCAGTTTCAAACACCATGTTGCAGACATTCACAACAAGGTCTGCAGAGCAAGATGGCTTGCCAAACAACACCTCCTTCATGTCACAGAGCCTGAGTACACGCTCCAATACATATACCGGTTTCTGCAGCCAACCATCACCTACGGGTCAGAAATCTAGGCGTCGGCAACGAAAACCACGCTAAAAACCATTGCATCTGATGAGTACTGGCTTCTTCGGTGGGACCTCTTTAAGCATAAACTGCCACCACTCATACTTCATATATCACCCAACTTCTAAATTACAGAAACGTCTCTAAACGGATATTTGCCCTCCACTTGCATCAATTAAAATGATAGCGGGTGAAGTCAATATCCCAAAATTTTGGCAGAGGTGGTAGCCACCAGCAATACTCATGCTAATATCTTCATTAGCAGGCTGGATCCGTTGACAAAAGTTGAAGAAATTCAGGCACTATTGATGGAACTAGGTATACCCGGTAAGCCTTTCAAAATCAATACCAAAGCATCCGTCTTATGCCTCCTTTAGGATTCAGATTGATGGGCCTAATTACCAACAATACCTCAATGCAGAATACTGGCCCAGAGGTCTGTTAGTAATGCCATACTATGGGACACCAAAGAACAAGAACTTATCAAGCCCGAACCCCATTCCACAACAACGTATAACTACACCAGGATAGCTACCTGTCCTCTCTAGCGGAGTCTCCCAAATTATATCCGAGAGCGAGTGCAACTTACGGATGTCTAACGTGGAGATGACGAGCGAACATCGGACCGATCGCATTCCAGTTAGAATATCCAGAATGAGAGCACATCGAACGCGACATCGATCCCGGGACGAGAATTCGGATCATTATGTGAAAAGCAAATACTGTTCCAAGTGTAATCTCATCATAGTACAACCTTCTGTCGAAGTAAAAATTCGATGTTTCCTACAAAACATCAGGAGTGTCAAAAACAAGCTAGATGGTCTACTTGATTTGCTTTCCTGTTCAGAGTATGGCTTCGTCATTCTGATTGAAACCTGGCTCAGAGATGAAATGGAAATTGCTGCCTTCACCTCAAGTCTTGGCTATCACACGCTGGCTGCTAATAGAATTGGGAGACGAGGTGGCGGTGTAGCACTCTGTCAAAGAAGTTCACTACCCCTGATTAAGGCATCCACTTATCCAGGTGGTGACATAGAAGCTGTTCTTGGAATCTATCGATTTGCTGGTTTGTCGATCTGTGTGTGCCGTTTATTTACCTCCACCAGTTTCTGAGGATTCTGTCCTTAATCTGACAGCATGGCTGTCATCCACAATCAATCATCGGCAAAAGCTCATCATCCTCGGAGACTTTAACCTTCCACTGCCAGCCACAAAGAAGCTCCTAGATACTGTCATTGAACATGTCGGAAATGGGCATTGGTCTTATTCATGTTCCTCCCTCACACGGCGATGCCACCCTGCAGCGCATCTTCTCAAACTGTTTAGTAGAGGAAACCCTGACCATAACTGAGAACTTCCTCCCGTCCGATCTGTTCCGATTGCTGCGATGATATCTCTGCAGGTACCTAAGGATGAACGTACACAAGTACAAACTACGAACACTGTTAGGAGAGTATACAATCCAAAATACATCAACATTGAAAAAGTTACTACCCTTTTCCAACTTTACCCATGGAACATACCGGCTGAGCTTAACATAAATGAGGCTGCCTACTGGCTTTCGAGATGGATGGAATTCATTGCAAGGTCCAAAACTTGCATCCTTAGTCCCCACTCAAAGCCATGGTGGAATGACCTCCTGACCAAGGTCTTCAGGGAAAAACAGGCAGCCCATGCCTCTTACAAGAAGTCTCCTTCACAAGAGTCATACGCCAGATTTTCCAAAGCAAGGATGGATTTCCAGAAGAGGAAACAATTTTCTATTGACAATTTCATGAACCGCCGTCTATCCAGGGGAAAACGTGTGTGGTTCACAAGTCATACTTGCACCCCTCTGTCTTTAGATGTCCAGAAATGGTGTGAGCATGTGCTGCGTTTTAAGCGAGATCATCGTGTGTCCGAAGCATATCCTTGGAACGAAGCGTTTAACATTTCTTCACAATCTAGTAATACAGAAATTTCCGAAGAACAATTAATAAAAATAATAAATTCACTACCTGACAAGTTCACCATAGGAATTGACGCAATACCTCTGTTTAGTCTAAAAATTGCTTCTCATTTCATCAGCAAAGAGCTCACTCAACTCTACAACAAAGTACTCAAATTTGCACAGATGCCTTCAAGCTGGTTATCATACAGAGTTGTGGCAGTTCCAAAAAAGCCTCATGCGAAAAGACCAGCTGACTTCAGACCAATATCAATTGCCTCTCCCTTCCTGAAATGCCTCGAGAAGTGCATCTATAATGATGTAGCACTCGCAATCTTGGCGCATAAGCCAGAACACACCCATTATGCCAAGCCTAATAGATCTACTGTAACCTGCCTACAGTCATTATCACAGAAAATACTTCAGGCCTGGAATGACAACGAAGATCTTCACACCATTTTTCTCGACATGAAATCTGCTTTCGACTCAGTCCAAATAACACCCCTTCTTGCCTTACTTGAGAGATTCTACGGGATATCCGGAAATATGCTCGAGATCCTCAATAATTTGCTATCTAGGAGAATACTTCACTTCCAAGGCGATGGCATTGAAGTCACTAAAAGCGTCGAAGGAGGGATCCCACAAGGTAGTTTGTCTCTCAGCCTTGTTATTTGCAGCAATATTAGTTCCACTAATGGATCAAATTCCAGCGTTCCTATCTTACGCTGATGATATTGTTTGCTATTTGCCATGCAAACGCCATGTTGGTCCTTAACAAGAAAGACAAACCGCCTCTGAATCTGTAAACAGATACCTAAATACATTCTATAAGTATGCTAAATTTTTTGGCCTGTCAGTCAATCCAGAGAAATCAAACTATCTCATCATTACGCCAAGTCGGAGGATTTCTACTGATACTGCATCTTCTCTAGTTCCGGTATTGGCAGGAAATGTCCTGACTCCCACAGATAGTGTCAATTTCCTAGGAGTAATCCTTGATGCCAAACTCACCTATAAAAACCAATCCAAGCTCAGTATGCCAAAGCCCTGAGAGCGTTCTGGGGAATTAAAATTGATCTGTGCAAAACGCACAATAAGAAAACAATCAAGAAGTACCTCGCAACTTACTTCTGTAGTGTACTCTTCTATGCCGTGGAAGTTTGGTCGGCGGCACCACCCACCAGCCTCAGGAAACTATGGGGCCTCGAATTCTGGGTGCTGAAGTGGGCCAACTTGTGGTCGCACCTGATCTACACGACATCTAAATCTACTCTCTGCTGCAACCTGCAATATATGCCCATAGTCCACAGAGCCCATGTGCTAAAAATAAAGTCATTCCTTCATCTGTGCTCAGCTAAGCAGGATCACATCAACATCTGGAACACGGTTGGCTAGCGTTTGCCAGGCAGACATCTCCGTAGTACCCCCTCCTTATACTCAAGGCTACAGAATTTCAGAAGACACTTCCCAAATGTGACTCTGGACACTCAACTCGCTTAACATCGACCTGTGGTCTGTAGACAAGGCATATCGCGATGGCATCTTGTCCTATCTTGCTGTTTGTAAAGGACATTTATGTAAGTGCCGATTTTAGTTAGCCGATGTAATTTCATGTTCTGCTCAACTTGTAGTCCTTTTACGCTGTAATTACTACTTCCTTCATTTTTACATTTTGACTATTATCTTTGCTTTAAACTGTTAATTATTATTTTTTTATAAATCAATCACTTGTATAAACAAGTAATTGTAAGATTCCTCTGGCTTTCTGTGTAAGGAATCACTAGTATATAAAATTTATGTTAATAAATTTTAGATACTAGTGATTATATACTAGATACGCGGACTACCGCCAGATAGTCCGCGTCGCGGACTACCGCCAGATAGTCCGCGTCGCGGACTACCGCCAGATAGTCCGCGTCGCGGACTACCGCCAGATAGTCCGCGTCGCGGACTACCGCCAGATAGTCCGCGTCGCGGACTACCGCCAGATAGTCCGCGTCGCGGACTACCGCCAGATAGTCCGCGTCGCGGACTACCGCCAGATAGTCCGCGTCGCGGACTACCGCCAGATAGTCCGCGTCGCGGACTACCGCCAGATAGTCCGCGTCGCGGACTACCGCCAGATAGTCCGCGTCGCGGACTACCGCCAGATAGTCCGCGTCGCGGACTACCGCCAGATAGTCCGCGTCGCGGACTACCGCCAGATAGTCCGCGTCGCGGACTACCGCCAGATAGTCCGCGTCGCGGACTACCGCCAGATAGTCCGCGTCGCGGACTACCGCCAGATAGTCCGCGTCGCGGACTACCGCCAGATAGTCCGCGTCGCGGACTACCGCCAGATAGTCCGCGTCGCGGACTACCGCCAGATAGTCCGCGTCGCGGACTACCGCCAGATAGTCCGCGTCGCGGACTACCGCCAGATAGTCCGCGTCGCGGACTACCGCCAGATAGTCCGCGTCGCGGACTACCGCCAGATAGTCCGCGTCGCGGACTACCGCCAGATAGTCCGCGTCGCGGACTACCGCCAGATAGTCCGCGTCGCGGACTACCGCCAGATAGTCCGCGTCGCGGACTACCGCCAGATAGTCCGCGTCGCGGACTACCGCCAGATAGTCCGCGTCGCGGACTACCGCCAGATAGTCCGCGTCGCGGACTACCGCCAGATAGTCCGCGTCGCGGACTACCGCCAGATAGTCCGCGTCGCGGACTACCGCCAGATAGTCCGCGTCGCGGACTACCGCCAGATAGTCCGCGTCGCGGACTACCGCCAGATAGTCCGCGTCGCGGACTACCGCCAGATAGTCCGCGTCGCGGACTACCGCCAGATAGTCCGCGTCGCGGACTACCGCCAGATAGTCCGCGTCGCGGACTACCGCCAGATAGTCCGCGTCGCGGACTACCGCCAGATAGTCCGCGTCGCGGACTACCGCCAGATAGTCCGCGTCGCGGACTACCGCCAGATAGTCCGCGTCGCGGACTACCGCCAGATAGTCCGCGTCGCGGACTACCGCCAGATAGTCCGCGTCGCGGACTACCGCCAGATAGTCCGCGTCGCGGACTACCGCCAGATAGTCCGCGTCGCGGACTACCGCCAGATAGTCCGCGTCGCGGACTACCGCCAGATAGTCCGCGTCGCGGACTACCGCCAGATAGTCCGCGTCGCGGACTACCGCCAGATAGTCCGCGTCGCGGACTACCGCCAGATAGTCCGCGTCGCGGACTACCGCCAGATAGTCCGCGTCGCGGACTACCGCCAGATAGTCCGCGTCGCGGACTACCGCCAGATAGTCCGCGTCGCGGACTACCGCCAGATAGTCCGCGTCGCGGACTACCGCCAGATAGTCCGCGTCGCGGACTACCGCCAGATAGTCCGCGTCGCGGACTACCGCCAGATAGTCCGCGTCGCGGACTACCGCCAGATAGTCCGCGTCGCGGACTACCGCCAGATAGTCCGCGTCGCGGACTACCGCCAGATAGTCCGCGTCGCGGACTACCGCCAGATAGTCCGCGTCGCGGACTACCGCCAGATAGTCCGCGTCGCGGACTACCGCCAGATAGTCCGCGTCGCGGACTACCGCCAGATAGTCCGCGTCGCGGACTACCGCCAGATAGTCCGCGTCGCGGACTACCGCCAGATAGTCCGCGTCGCGGACTACCGCCAGATAGTCCGCGTCGCGGACTACCGCCAGATAGTCCGCGTCGCGGACTACCGCCAGATAGTCCGCGTCGCGGACTACCGCCAGATAGTCCGCGTCGCGGACTACCGCCAGATAGTCCGCGTCGCGGACTACCGCCAGGTTTTTCCGGCATCCCCCAGGTTTTCGCCAGATAGTCCGCGTCGCGGACTATCTGGCGAAAACCTGGGGGATGCCGGAAACCTTTCTCTAAAAAAGGCTCCTCCACCGAAGATGCCATCAGAAATTTGGTGAATCTATGCAAAACTACAGACAAAAAATACATGATGGTTGTTTTTATCGACTTTGAGGGCGCTTTCGATACACTCTGGTGGGAGAGCGCCCTCAGGTCACTTCGAGAGGCAGAATGTGATGATTTACTATATCAGGTTATGAGATCTTATTTTTCAAATAGGCAGATAAAAGTCATCTCACAACACTTGGTATTTTCAAAATTCATTTCCAGAGGATGCCCACAAGGCTCGGTCCTTGGGCCTCTCCTCTGGAATTCTGTTTTAGACCAGTGGTTACTAAAAGAAAGTCAAATTTGCAATAAAATAGCATTTGCCGACGATTTAGCGCTGTGCATACCAGGCAGGTCAAGACGTATGCTAGAAACATATGGGAAAGAAATCCTGGATGATTTGCTGGAATGGTCTAAAATAAACAAATTAAAAATTTCTGAGACGAAAACTAAAATGATGATCTTCAACAATAAATTGGATTATAACAGACCTCCTAAACTCCATATCAACAATGTCCAAATTCCTTATGTTTCTCAAAATAAATATCTTGGTCTCATAATTGATGATAAATTTTCTTTTATCCCCCCGTAAAGAACTTAGCTGAAAAGATTAACAAGTTTACTGCCAATGTGATTAGGCTCTCAAGAGCTGAATGGGGTATAAAGCACAAAACTTTGGCATTATATTATAAGGCTATATTTTTGCCAATTGTAGTATATGCGGCTGCCATATGGTTTACTAGGGTTACTCACGTCACAGTGAAGGCCAAACTCTTATCATTGCAGAGAAAGATGATATTGGCAACACACAGATGCTGCAGAACGACATCAACCAATGCTTTACAAGTGATCTCAGGTTGTATTCCGATTGACCTTTATGTGGCATACCGAGGCATGATTTCTAACTTAAAGAAAGGTTTGCCAACTCAAATCCTCGACATTGCAAGTAATCCGGCCACGGACATTCGGCAGGAGAAAATTAATCTTTGGACAAAATTCACTGAGAAGTGGAAATACAGATGGCAATCCAGTGAAACGGGACTCACTACCAGGGAGTTCATTGAAGATGCAACATTTGCTGTAAATAAGAAAGTTATGGGATGGTTTTATCCTTCAATGACAACGTCGTATTTAATTACTGGACATGGTTCACTACGGGATAAATTGTGTAAATTTGGACTCGAACCTGACCCTTTGTGTTTTTGTGGGGCTGTAGAAGATTGGAGGCATGTTCTGCTTTACTGCCCGGCTTATGACGACTTCAGACAAGAACTATTTAACAGCACTCAACCTATTAGGACTGACAACCTCGATATTTTGATTCAAGATGCCAAGAACTTTGCAGCATTCCAATCCTTTTCTGACAAGGTGTTTAAAAGAAGACGCACCTTGTTTACTAATTCTAGAAGTGGACAGTAGAGTGATGTGTTCATGAACTTATATTTCTACCTTACTAGGTCAAACAGCTGTTAACTTAGAAACCAACTGTTGTGGTCTTAAATTCGTAATAACATTCAATGTATATAATGGTATTAACTATACATATTTTTATTTTATTTTAACTTTTTTTTTTTATTATTTATTTCTTTTCTTTTATTTTATATATATATTTTTTTTTTATTATTATTATTTTTTTTTATTATTTATTATTATTTCTTTTTTTTTTTTCCCTCGGGTTGGGCAACCTGAGAGCTCCTGTCCTTTGGTATTGCACTCCTTCCACTGGACGACAAATTAGTGCAGCAGCACTAGATAATAGAAGCAGGCACAACTACTCAAGCCTAGAAATGGGCAGTGATTGACAAGGTGTTGATCGCTGTAGAGTGTAGACAGTTTCTCTCTCTATCAACACAGAATTTCCAAGGTGGAGTTCGACTAAACGTCTAGGTGCCACCCAAAACAAGTACATCCGCATACATACACACATAGTATATCTTTTATTGCTTGCAAGTGAAGCTGCATAATTAAAATTGTTTTTATTTTTACGCAGAATGCGACGATTGTAAATATAAAGTGTTTGTATCTGTGTATATATGTAATAAAAATGTATGTAAATAAAAAAAAAAAAACCTTTCTCTAGAAACTAGTCCTACAAGATTAGTTACGCAGTTTAACAGGAAACCGCGAGAGCAGCATGGCACAGAATGCTGCAATTCTTGTCTAACAAACCAGCCTAAGGACTACATGCAGATTACAAATATACTTACGCTACTGCCTTAACACATTGCTTTGCAGAATCGCATTCTTCCAATACATGAATTGTTATATTTAGCAATAATGATATACAGTACACCAGACAATTTATTCATTAAATGCATGCGAAGATTTGCAGTGATAACGAAAACCTAAGCTTCACACCCCATTTCGGACATGTAAAGAAGAACTTACGCAGCGCTATGGACCTCCAGACAAGAACTAGTAGGTATCAGGAACCCTGACCTTGTTAAACAATATATTTTAAGATGCGTCATCCCCATCCCTCTCTACGCATCTCAGATTTGGTCTTCTGCCCCAGTTGCTACCATCAAGGCTTTCCTGGGTTTAGAGTACTGGATGGTGAGATGGTTAAACAGGATCACTACGAAGCCATTTACAATCTCAAGAACCATTTTATATGCCAACTTGGATATGCCTTGGTCTCACATTATTATCACCAAGAACATCCTCACGCTTGCAAAACTACTGACCGGAAGAGTCGACTCGCCGAAAACTGAACACCTGCTGACTCGGCCCCACATGACGCAAAGGTGGGCGAATAGAACAACATCCCTTCCAATCAGTAGCGCGCTCACACAGCTGGAAAGCCTTCGGCGATTTTTTCCTTTGAACACTTAAAATATTCAACGATCTTCAAGCAGACCCAGAAAGGCTTTGCGCAGAGAACAGATAGAGGACCGAAGTGTTTCAAAAGGCATTACTCCACCTATAAATGTGGAGATGCCGACAGAGGGAAACAAAAGAGAATGCAGGAAATTAACTGGTCGGGACTGTTTTTGCTCCTGTTATGTTTATATTGGATATCTTGTCTTTCTGTGAACTCGCTGTAACTAGTGCTGTAGATGTGAACATTCTCTAATTCCTTGTAAAATTAGAAATTATGCTTGTGCTCTTTCTATCTGCCTTTCATCTAAAATAAGGCAATGATGTGTATAATATAATTAATCAGACAATGTATGATTTAGAAAATGTATAATTTAGACATTGTATAAATTATAAATAGATTATGTATATAAATTATATTTGTTTATATGAATGTGCACCCCCCGGGTTAATAGCTGTAAGCGGGTGTCTCTTAGGAGACAATGAAGATAAACTACTAAACAGTAAATAATAAACTACTACTACTAGGCGTCACATTGACTTAACGGTCAATTCGCTACATTTTTGAAAGATTTGTCTTTCCAGTCCACTAACAAAATGAATTTTATTCCTGAAATATATAACTAGTACAGAAATCATTGTTATTAACAGTTCTTTTACTGAGAATCAAAATGACTAATTAGTGTGGGAAAATTTTTTCATGTACGCTGTTTAAAGTGAAGAACTACAGTTAAAGAATTGTTCCTTTGGAATGCATCAGTTTCCTTGAGGGATATGTAGCAAAAATTGAAAACCGCGAAGAAAGAGGGTGGATATTTACAGGTAAACGCCAATGAATCTTTTTTATGGACATTAACTGTAAGCCCACCTGGGAATCTACTAAATGATCGAATACTGTTTGTCCCTTTGGTAAAAGGAATTTGAGTAGTTTTTAAACAATTAAGTTACTCTTCAGTCTTAAAGAAACGGCATCCAAACCACAGAAATTAACAAAACAAATGCGGAGATAAATAGCAAAAGCTCACTTCAGTTATTCACAAGACTACGTCCACATTTAAAGTTTACGAACTGTTAATTAACATTCCTTCACACTTATAATAAAGAAAAAACTGCATATTAGTAACATCAATCTTATTCAAATTATAGTTACAATTCTTCTGGCTCCACGTCAAGACTTGTGACGTAGTTACTTCCTCCTCTATCCATGGAGTTATGACGGGTAGCGCATTGTCCAACACGGTTGAAGACAAGCGGAGGGGGTGAACAGGAAACTGCAGCAAAGACATGTCTGCTTCACTAGTTGTCAAGTGATTAGAATGAATAGAAACAAATCCCACGTTAGTTTGAGGTATACAATTATGATGCACTGTAACAAGGTGGCTACAATGCACAATAGAAAGCGGCCCCACTTCGTATAGCAAAAATCCGAATGGGAGGGGTATGAGGTACTGAAGGACAGTTTTTAATACTAATTTTTCCCCTCATGTACATAACTGAACAGCGGTTAGGAACTAGCAATTGCTCCTGCTGTTTTGAATGTCACGTACCTCATGGCACAAGGAGGCTGGATATTTTGAATTTGCTAATGCTCTCCACGGAAGGACACTTGGTACATGCATGCGTTGGAAACGCAACGATCTGTAGACAGCGGAATGAAGAAATATGCTAAAAGGGTTATGCTTCGCAAAATGTTCTTACCTCCATTCGCACTTAATGGACTCAGAGTCCTGAAAAGTCACATCAAGGTCTGATAACGATATGCAAAATGAAGAAACTAATTTTGTCCTCAAGCGAGGAGAAACAAAACACCGGTAGGATTTCCCAGATGTAACAGTGTTGTCAGATAAAAAAGAGAAACATTCCACCTCCTGAAATATTTTGTTCTTCAAAGCGCAAGATCTAGAACTATGCGGAAATAACCTTAGGGATGAGCATGTTAGCGTGAACTACAAATCATGTATTCAACTCCGATTCCATTCATACCTGCTATCAACCATGAAGAAATGGTTGCCGACCGATCTCGCCGGGTGGGTAAAGTACCTGCCAGGCAACCCAAAGGTCACGGATTCGAATCTCGCCTCGAGCTTGGATCGAAGTACTGCAAAAACCATGGGAGGTACATTATGTCCACAGATGCCGATGCGCCAACAACCACCAAAAAAAAAAAAAAAACACATTTGGTTACATACTTTCCACCTTCATGCCATCGAAGAGTTCGGAAGGCCTACAAAAAAAATCCAGACGAATGTACACTGATTATAATCATACCAAAACCTTGTTGCAACTTTCTGCCACCTAATATCACATTCACCTTTCACAACTGACAACCAACCAACATACTGCTTAGATCTCTGAGTATGCCATTTTATAGGTTATTTTCAACTACATAAATGCATCACGATGACCAATAGCGACATCTGGAGACGTGGAAAACATCAGAAATTTTAAAGGATTAAAAAATCCGATCAGAAGAAAAAACAGATCCGTAGCGAAAAAGTGATATTTCGCTAACGAACAAGTTCTCCTCCCACCTCTTGGTCGTCAGTGAATCGTGATTTCGTGAACACAAGGTACGAGTATAAAAACTCAACAATAAAGTTTTCCATATGAAAAATTTCTTTTGAAATTTTTTTGAAAGTAAGACGTCGGTATATTCTATCTTAAAAAACAACATTTTGGAATTCAAAAGTACATCAAGTACATTCAAAAGACTAATACTCAAGATTTCTCAAAGGTACAAGCTAAAGATTATAATGATTTATGCACCAACATCGAGCCATGATGATGAAGAGGTTGAAGAAATGCAAACCGAAATTAAGAGTCTTCTAGATGATCAGAAAACCCACTGCACTATTATTATGGGGGACTTCAATGCTAAGGTTGGGAAAAGGCAAAACAGCGCAGAAAGAGGAACTATAGGAAATTTTGGAATTGGTGAAAGAAACAAAAGAGGTGAAAGACTTGTGGAATTTGCAGAATCACAAGGACTGTCAGTAATGAACACTTTTTTCAAGAAAAGGGTGAACAGAAATTGGACACGGAAGAGTCCAAATGGATTAACAACTAATGAAATCGACTTCATCCTCACTAACAGAAGATATATTGTGAATGGTGTTACCGTCCTGAATAAGGTAAATGTTGGAAGTGATCACAGAATGGTAAGATATACACTTGATATAGATGTAGGAAAGGAAAGGAAAAAACGGCCTCGATTAAATAATACAAAGGTCTTTGAGATAAGAGAGGAGAAGAAAAAGCAGTATGTACTGGAACTTAAGAACAAGTTTGAGCTTCTGCAGACTGCTCAGGACCAAGATATCGACGAGGAATATTATAACTTTCTGAAAGTGATAAAGCCCAAGAAACCTATAGGGAAACAGAAATCCAAAGAAGAAAAAATTAGTCAAGAAACACTTGTCATAATAAACCGAAGACGACAAATGAAGAGCAAGAAAAACACTGACAGGGAGAAAATTGAGTATACTGAGTTATGCAAAGCCATTAGAAAGAGAGTCAGAGAGGACATAAGAAGATTTAACACAAGAAAAGTAGAACAAGCAATCAGAGAAAACAAAGGATTTAAATCAGCAGCCATGAGCAGTAATACAGAAAGACAAATGATACTGAAACTGAAGAATAGCGAGGGTGTACTTATAAACAGCAAAGAAGGCATAATTCAAATAACAGAAGACTACTATAGAGAATTATACAAGGAGCGAGGGAATGATACCAGCATTGGGGAAGATGGATTGCAAAGTAGCAACACATACGACATACCCAATATTCTTCCTGATGAGGTAGAACATGCATTGAAGAAAATGAAGAATCGGAAAGCCCCGGGGGAAGATGAAGTTACTGTAGAGTTGTTAAAATTGGGAGGAAGAGACATAACACAAAAACTGGCAAGGCTCTTCACAAAGTGCATTAGAAAAGGTGTGGTGCCTAAGCAGTGGAATAATGCAATTATAGTTTTGCTGCATAAGAAAGGAGATAAATCAGAAATTGGAAATTATAGACCAATTAGCTTGTTATCCCACATCTACAAGTTGTTCACAAGGGTCATTACTAACAGATTAGAAAGAATACTTGATGAGAATCAACCGAAAGAGCAAGCTGGCTTTAGGACAGGATTCTCAACTATGGATCACCTTCACGTAATATCACAGCTAATGGAGAAAGCAAATGAATACAAAACACCACTATGCCTGGCATTTGTGGATTATGAAAAGGCATTTGACTCCATACAGCATAAAGCAATGTTTCGGGCACTGGGAAGACAAGGCATAGATACCCCATATATTATGATTTTGAAGAAAATATATGAGAGTGCTACCTCCTTTATTAGACTAGACAAAGACAGTATCAAATTTAAAATCGAGAAAGGAGTTCGACAAGGAGACAATATCTCCGAAGCTGTTTACTGCAGCCCTTGAGGAAGCTTTCCGAAGATTAGACTGGTCGCAGAAAGGAGTCAATGTGAACGGAGAGTACCTAAACCATTTACGATTTGCAGATGACATTGTGGTCATAAGCCACGATCCCAAAGAATTAGAGGAAAATCTTAATCAGTTATGCAGAATTAGTAAAGATTTTGGACTAAAGATGAATATGGCTAAAACAAAAGTGATGATGAACAAGTATGCCACGGAAAGGGAAATAATGATTGAAGGAGCAGTAATTGAAAAGGTGGAGTCATATACTTATCTGGGACAAGTTATTAGCTGTAATAATGATAAATGGCTGGAAGTCAAGAGAAGAATAAATTTTGGATGGATAGCATTCAGGAAATATAGTCACATACTGAAGAGCAATATCCCAATTTGTCTGAAACGTAAAATAATGAATCAAGGTATACTCCTCACCATGACTTATGGAAGTGAAACTTGGGCACTCACCAAAAGAATGGAAGAGAAGCTGAGAATTACACAGCGAAGAATGGAACGAATTATATTGGGAATCAGACTGTTAGATAAGAAGAGAAACACATGGATTAGGCAGCAAATTCGAGTGAAGGACATTCTTATCAAAACTAAAGAACTAAAATGGTCTTGGGCAGGACACATAGCTCGAAGACATAATGACAGATGGACTAAAAAAATAACAGAATGGTACCCAAGAGGAGCTAGAAGAAAACCTGGAAGACAAAGGCGGAGATGGATAGATGAAATTCATGAGTTTTTGGGTAGTAAATGGATGGCCAGTGCTCAAAACAGAATGAACTGGAAAGTTGCTGGAGAGGCCTTCATCCTGCAGTGGATTGAAAATGGCTGATGATGATGATGATGATGATATTCTATCAGTAAATGAACTTGAATATGAACACGCGCTCAGGTTACATATTTGTGGATATGTAATTGTGTAAAACGTCTCTGATGGGAAATGGCCTGGGATCGAACTGCGAGGTCAGAAATCGAAACTAGGTATTTGAGAAGTATTTTCTCCCCAGAAACTATAAACGTTAGCGAAATTTTTGTTCCCCTCCAAAATGGCCGAATTAGTCATAAAAGAATGGACCGTGTTACGTCATTTTGTAATTTTGTTGTTGTTGGTTTTTTTTTTTTTTTTTTGCTCAAGGGCTACTATAGCCAAATTGCGCCTCCTGTGGACAGACACTGTACCTATTAATAAAAAGAGTTTAGATGAGCATAATTATATTAATCTGTTTTCGATAGTACTGATTATGCCAAGTTTCTCTCCATTTTCATTGGAAATTCGGCATATGATTGATTTGTAGTCTGTCTAAGGAATCTGGATGTGGTTATTATCAGTGGGATTTCTTGCTGCTTGAGCTGCACTTCCATTTCCTAGTATTCCAGTGTGCCCTGGAATCCAACAAAAAGTGACAGTCTTTCTATTGTTATGAAATTCGGATATTTGAGTTCTTATTTGATTTATAAATGGATGTGGAGAGCGAGAATTCCCTTGCAGGGCTGTCTTTGCACTCAATGGGTCTGAATAGATTATAGTCTTCGGAGTGAAATCATTAACAAGTAAGGCCAAACCCATCTTAATGGTATAGAATTCTGCAGCGAAAACGCCGCAATCTTGTGGGAACGACACAGAGACTGTTGATGTTGGTGATACCAACATGAACAAAAGTGACACAGCAGCTCCAACAGCTGTGACACTTTTGGAGCCGTCAGTATAAATTTGCAGGGTATCCGCATTTGCCAAGAAGTGAGCTGCATGTAGTTTATGAATGGTTTGATTGTTCAGAGATTGTTTCCACCAACGTTGGAAATAGTCATCACATGAAGGTATACACACTTCCCATGGAAGTTGTACAATTTCTCTCTCTTGATGTGAATTGGTCAAATGCATATTCCACTGCTGAATCAGTTCTAGTAGACGGATTCCTTTAGGTTTGTTTTCAATAGGCTTATTTCTATAAAGGTTTATCCATTAAAGATCATAGAGGTATAAACAGATAGAATGAGATGGAAGGCCAAATTTTTAAACTGCATAATTGAGAAGAAGCATCTTTCTCCGAAGATGGAGTAGAAGTTTATTGGCCCCTATATATAAGCTTTGGACCTGCGAAGACCTGAACGCCTCAAAAGTAATCCTGACAGTGTACTATGTTGCATTGTGTTGAGTCAGGCTAACAGAATCTCTCGGGCAGAGTCATAAATAGGGGCACCATAATCTAATCTAATCTAATCTAATATATTTAAGGCCCGGTATCGGTGGAGTAGAGTATAGCGATTAGCTCTCCATGTCATACATGAAATGACTTTAAGTATATTCAGCTTCTTCATATACACAGTTCGTGTTTGTAGTACGTGTTTCTCTAATGTCAATTTTGTGTAAAGGGTCATGCCCAAGAATCGGATATTGTTGGTAATTGGTATCGGTTGATTTCCCAGTGATAATTCAGATTCTAGATGTAGTTTGCGTTTTTTTCAAAAGCGAATGGCTGCAGTTTTGGTTGCCGACAGACGATAACCATTATGTGAAGTGCACGACACAATTTTGTTTGTTGCAAGGTGGAGATGCTTTCAACGGAACGCATATTCTGTGAATGACAAGATTTTGCAAGATAATCAGCATAAAGATAGATTTATACGTTACCAAAATGTTCTGCGCTAAATTGTTTATTCTAAGTGCAAACAACGTAGCACTCAGCACCGATCCCTGTGGTACACTTTCTCTTTGGACAAGAGATTACGAAACAGCATTACGATAACTCACTTGAAAAGTTCTCTTTTTAAGGTAACTCTGTATGACCATTGGAAGTCGACCTCTGAGTCCTATGGCCTACAGGTCTTGCAGAATACCTGTCAAATGCTTTTTTCAATATCCAGGCATGCCATGACAAGATGTTCGTTTCGAATAAAGGCATTCCGTATGTTACACTCAGCTTTCACCATAAGGTCTAATGTGGATCTATTTTTGCGGAAGCCGTATTGATTACAACTGATGACTGAGTCGGATTCTATGTACCATACCAGTCTATTGTGTACCATCCTACATCGGTCCGGTCCTACATCGGAGAAAGAAGGCTGCTGTTCACCATCAAGATGGCCACCGGTAAAATTACAGAGCCGAACTTCTGGGATCACTGCTCTTGGCGCATTCCTCCTCCTTATCTTCGGTCTTCAGCACAGCTGCTAGCAAACCGTAACCGGCTAGTAATAACCGACAGATTCCTGCCAAAGCAAATGCTGCCCTCACTGCAAGCCATCGACGGGGACCTCCAAGAAGTGGTCAATAATAAAAAATACAGGAAGGGTATCCTTGTCGAACTGAAAATGTAAAACTGTGCTTTGTTAATAATCTGATTTATCTTTTTTTTTCTCATGTGTATCTCTTTTGTAAATATGTTTTGTTAACCCCTGGCACCACCATGCCGTGACGGGACTAATTGTATGTCTGTCATTGCTGCAATTAAAGATTCTATTCTATTCTATTCACATCGTACCTAAATATCGTTGCTGACTAAGTGCATCCGTTCATGTTGATAGTTTATCCTCAGTACGACGGTTATTTCCAGCAGAATAATGCGCCAGTTAACAAAGCCTGAATCACTATTGAATGGTTCCAGGAACATTACAATGACTATTCTTTGCTGCATTGGTCCGCTCACTCCGCGGATCTCAATACTATTGAACATCTTTGGGACGAACTGGAAAGGGTTCGCTGCAGGCTTACACCTCTGTCGAATCTCAAGGAACTGCGTTACACACTCATGTCTGCATGGTACTCCATTTCTGCACAACGTTTCCTGCATCTTGTTCAATCCTTGCATAGACGAATTCAGGTTGTTTTGAAGGTTAAAGGAGGCTAAATACGCTACTAGGTAGGTGTATTAGTAAAGTGGCAAACTCAGAAAAAAGAAAGGTAGTTTTCCTTACTTTGCTCTTACTTTAACACTTGAAGCACAGAACCACTTCAGGTAAACAAAAGAGAAAACGACCCTAGAAAGGAAATGAAACTTTGTCGCTTAGAAGGATGACTTCCATCAACCGGTGAAATACCACCACTTTGCTTATTGGAGGCTTGAAGTGGTGAAACCCATGTTTAGTCTCTAGAGCAAAGTTTCCGGCATCCCCCTCCCCCCCATACTTCTCCTTCAACCCATGCACGGTACTAAGTACTATAGGTTTTAATACCTTTCGTGTTTGGGGTTTTCATAAAAAAAAAAAAAAAAACTCTATATATCTTAGAGAAAATAGCTTGTCACTATCGCTTGGCACTCGGGGCCTCTAATCTCGCAAGTGACGCACTGGATTGAGTCCATGCTCTCTCACACAGTGTGAAAATGTGGAAATTGAGTAATAATTTCTATGTGGACAGGACTTTCTTAAGTTTTTTTTTTTTTTTTTCGTATACCATGACTGAACTAGTCACTTTGCATACACTCTACACTGAACCTCATTTGCTAGAAATCAAAAATAAAAGAAAAGAAAAGAACAGATAGAAGTAACGCGACAATCCATGGAGAACCATGCGGGATATCCGTTCCATGTGGGTGTTCACAACCATCCATCGAAAGCCAAGTACACCACCATTAATGGCCCCCAAATGCATACGGACAACTGAAATGGATAGCGAGATGAAATCGCGAAGCACACTTAATGAGTTCACTATGAAGTTATCCCAGTTCCGTTGACGAAACTGGCATAAGTGTAGGGCCAACAGCCATCAGGAAAATTTCTATAATGGGTTACACAGTTGCTACTAAGCCGAAGCTGTCTCAGAGCAATGCACTTCACCACCAATCGTAGTGCAAAGAACGGAAAAATTGAGCATTACAGCAGTTTCGCAGCACGATATGAAGATTCGCCGCTACAAAGGCCAGGAATCAAGTTGGTTGGTTGGTTTTAATGGGAGTTTATTGGCAGAAGGGCAACTAAGACCAAATTCCGTCTGTCACAGTTATTTTGCAAATGAAATCATTCCCCCCTTTTTCTTTCAGTCATGTGTTAGATAAGTTGATATAAATGAATTTGTTTTAAAAAATTAAATAGCTCGGTCAGATTTGCAACATCACTGAGAATATTATTCATCTCTAATGAATTGTTTTGGGTTAAAGCTGATTTAAAATTTGTCAATCGAGCAGCATGATTGTGAGGACACTCGAGGAGAATATGTTTCACTATTAGTAGAGGGGGACATCATCATATAGTAGTAGTGGACATAGTGGACATAGTGTTTTTTGTTATGCGGTTCCCGTGGTTTCCCACAAATCCGCGTTAAATACTCTGTTAACATAGCAAAGCCAGTCAGTGTGGGTTATGTGTGAGTAGTGTGTTGTTTGTGTTGTTTGACTGGCCTCTTCGTTACTGGGAGGCGCGATCACCAGGAAGGATCCTCCCAGCATCCGTCCACTGGCACGAGGAGCCGGACCAGGGAGTAAAAGACATCTGACGGGCCGTCCACACTCTTGCAGGAGCGAGAGTCGGGAGGGCCAAGGAAAGAGCGGAGAAGAGACAGGAAAGTGGAAGACAGACAAGATAGCGAGGATGACAGAGCGTAGGCATCCTCCCAGGCGAAACGGAGCAGGAAGAGTGCTAGGTGCAGGTGTGGGAGTCCTGGAGAAAGACTGTGGGTAGGAAGAAGAGAATAGGTAAAGTTCAAATTAAAGAGTCCAGGATCGTCACAATGGAGAATCACGGAGCGGTGTCGACAGGGCTGTCCGCCATTTGCAGTTTCATGTCTGGAAGTTTCCGGTGCTGGGTATCAGTTGCTCTCTAGAGGAGGTTATCCAGGAGTAGTGTTCGGGAGTTGCAGGTGATGCCAGCGACGACGAAAGACCTCGTTGGCATAACTGGTCAGTGCACGGAAGGCATCATTAGATTCCAATAACTTGGTTTCTGGCCGAAGTGATGTAGTGTGGAGGTCTAGGAGTAGTTGGTTTCTTAGATCTAAGTATACGTTGCATGAGTGCATCACGTGATCCCAGTCTTCAGGTTCTCCGCAGGTACAGAGGGCATCCTCGACTAGGCCGAACTCTAGAAGGCGTCTCTTGAAGGACCCGTGGCCAGTTAATAGGAAGGAAGCATAGACGTTAGGGAAGAACCAAGTGGAACGTTGCTTGTTGATGTAGGTTACCACAGGAAGGAAAAGTTTAGTAGTTGCACCAGTTGTGGAGTTATTCCAGCGGGTTTGCCATAAGTTTATGAATTGTAGCCACACACGTTTATGTTCCTGTTTGATGTCGGTATCGGTACGGGTTTGAATAGTGAGGAATTCAGCTTCCTTATTCTTCTTGATGGCATGAGAAAGTCCGATAAAAGCGACGTGGAGGTCCAAAGGGAGGCGGCCTGTTAGTAGCTGTAGGGCGGCAGTTGATGTCGTTCTACATGCGCGGGTCATTTGTAGTAGCATAAGTCGTTGAATTTGCTGAATTTTACGTTGAGCATGCACTAAAGTCATTCGGTGGTACCATACTGCAGCTCCATATGTAACAATTGGTATAAATACTGCTGAGTATAAAAGGCGTTGAGTTGGTCCTTTAAGACCCCAGTCCTTGCGGGTAAAGCGTGCTAACATAGTGATGTAATTTTTTATCTTTTCTTTGATAGCCTGGATATGAGGAATGAAAGTTCTCCTGTCGTCCAAAATTACTCCTAGGTACTTCACCGATCGGTAGTTTTTCAGTGAGCGGCCATTAAAATGTATGGTAGGAGGTCTGGAGAAGTCCAGTTTGCCTTTTAATAGGAGGGTTTTGCTCTTCTCAGTGGAGACTGAGAGTTTATTTTCCGTGGCCCATACGGACAGAGCAGAGAGAACAACCGTAGCCTGGGTTTCTATGGTGGCGCGGGTGGGGCCCTCAATGATAATAACCATGTCGTCGGCATAAGAAAGCTGAGTAGTGTGTGGGTAGTCCCTCAGGAGCCAGTCGTCGAGTATCATATTCCAGACAGCTGGCCCCAGGATGGAGCCCTGGGGACAGCCTCGGGTTAGATGTCGGGTGATGCAGTGATATTTTGTTTTGATGCTGACCTTGCGGTTAGAGAAGTAGCTTTTGAGGCAGTGGTAGAAATTCCAAGTGCAGTTAGAGACTCTGGCCCTCTGAAGAACGCCCGGCCACCACACTGTGTCAAAAGCTCCTTTGAAGTCAATGAAGATTGCCAGTACATAAGTGGCATCCGACTGTTCTGCAACTTTGAGGGTTTTGGATAGAGCATCAATTGTGGAGCACCCTTGTTTGAATCCAAATTGAAGCGAGGATGCCAAACCACTGGCTTCATATCGGGGTTGGAAGCGGGAGAGCAGCAGTCTCTCAAACACCTTGCCGAGAATGGGAAGCAGCGCAATCGGGCGATATGCCTTCATCATATATAATCTATTGTGTTCCTTGAGCAGAAGCTCATCAACACATTTAACTAAAAGATAACAAATTATCCTATACACTTGGACCACTTCGCCCCCTACACCAACTAACACAGTTAGCTTTTGTGATAGGGGTTTCCGCCCCTACCGCGTGGAGTTGGGTCCTCTACTATCTATTCTCATGAATAAAAAACTTCCATAGTAAATTTTGCCATAAGCCATTTTAAAAAGATATTTCCTTAAAAACATTCTAAGAACCTTTCCTACATACAAATTAGGCTTCCCTAAAGCAGCACTAAAAATTCGAACTATATACAATTTCATCACTATTTACCTGCATGAGATCTTCGAGGACGTAGGTTTTTATAAGGCATTTTTGCTTTACATTGATGAAGTTTTTAGAATAAAGGATGTTTTAAGTAGCTAATGTTGTGTAAACATCACACTTCTATTTACACAACATTAGCTACTCAAAACACCCCTTATTCTAAAAACTACATCAATGTAAAGCAAAAAAGCCTTATAAAAAGCTAGGTCCAAGAAGATCTCATGCAGATCAACTGTACCTCCGATGGTTTGTCGGAATCTATTTCCGGGCCATTATATTTCGGGCAATGCCACACAATGTGCTCACTGTCTTCCGCTAGCCCACAGGGGCACATTTATCTTGCTGTATCAATAGGAACTGTTTCAAACGAACCCCAAGTCCATGCCCAGTCACCACCATTGTCTGGTGAACTCCCAGATGCGGCCACCTTTCCTGCAACCTTCGAGTCTCCACCGAAGGAATAAATTTATGCGTAACCCTGCTTACATCTGAATTTGTCCATCGAACTTGCCAGATCTGGGTCAATTCTCTTAGTGACCATTTCTCCTCTCTCCTTACATCAATGACTCCATAATCACGTCCCAGCTCAGGACAAGAACTTAGCCCAAAATGTTCTACTCGTTGATTCCTGTTAGGGTTGAACAACAGGAACCGCTTAGCTACAGCCAGATCTATGGGAAGCTTCCCTGATAACACCTGCAACGCGTCACTGGACACAGTTCGGCAGGCCCTCGTCAAAGACAGTACTGCTAGTCTCTGTGCGGAACTCAAGTTCCTTCGCACGAAGCAGTGATTAACAGCCTCGCCCCATGCCCCACAGCCGTATGTAATAATTAGCTCCAGTGGTAAAGTAGTCTGAGAGCTTTACCTCTCAGACCCCACTCGCGGCGAACTATCCTCTCGATCCTGCCGGAGATCCTCTTCACTTTTTCGCGCACATATTTTGCATGAAGCACGAAGCTAAGCCTTTCGCCCATCATAATTCCAAGATATTTCACATGGAACTGGTACCTCAGAGGACACCCCCTCAATCTCACCGTGGGATTTCTATTGGCACTCAGCTTTCCTTTGAGCAGCATTATCACAGACTTGTCTGCCGATATCGCTAATTTTTTTATAACTGCCCACATATTCAGCCTCTGTATTGCTTGTTCGGCCTCCTGCTCAATCACTAATCTTGAGATTCCTTGAACTAGCAATAGCATATCATCTGCATAGGCAAATATCTCAGCATTTCCCCATTCATCATTAAGAGCTTCATCAAGGACAATGTTCCACACCGCAGGGCCCAGTATCGAGCACTGAGGTGCTCCTCTTTCAATCCTCTGTACTATGCAGGTGTATTTGTTCCTGGCTATAATCCTTCTGTCTGAGAAATAGCTTCGCATCAGTTTATACAGGCTATGCGGGCACTTCATAACCCTCAATCTTGCCAAAATACTTTCCCACCAGAGAGAATCAAAGGTTCCTTTGAAATCAACAAATACGCCTAACACATATTTGCAATCACTGACTCGCACGCATCTTATGGCATCAGATATGGCATCCTCAATAGACTTTCCTCGTCTGAAGCCGTACTGCCTTGGCGAGCCAAGCCCCATAGTCTCATATTTCGCTAGAATTCTAATCAACATCAGGCGCCCCAACAACTTTCCTAACACCAAAAGAAGTGCTATTGGTCTATATGGCCTGGGGTTCGATGTATCCTTATCGCCGTTCTTTAGCAGGATTCTCACCAAGGCAGACTTCCAGCAAGCTGGAAAAACTGCCTCCGCCAGACACTCATTGTAAACCTTCATCAAGGAACAAGCGTACTTTTCAAAACATTTCTTCTTAAGTGTCTAAGCAAAAATTTCGTTTTCGCCTGGGGCCTTTTTATTTTTTCTTTCCTTTAGTGCCACTTGCAGCTCCTCCACTGTAAAGGCGACTTCCATACCTTGTCCGAGATATTCGACATTTGCTCTCCTGATGCAAGCCCGGCTCGGTGTGTCCTCTTGTGCATTATCAGGTAGAAACAGGGCGTCCAGCTCTGCCTCAATCGACTCTTCCCATGTTCTCGTTTCAGAGTCCGCAGTACGAATTGAGAAGGTAACCGTCTCCATCCTTAGCCGTTCCAGAACTAATTTTTACGGGAAACCCCAAGGGTCCCGATTCCCTTCTATGTGTACAAAGTACTCCCAGGATTTTTGCTTTGCTTTCCTAATTTCATTCACATACCTGTTCCTCAGATCTTTGTACACTCTGTGATATATGGCTACCATCTCCGTCCTACCATCTCGCACCCTATTAATTTGCCTTCGTAAGCATCTGAGGCCCACACTCCACCAGGGCACCGATCGAGATCGTCTTGGTCCCCAACCATCGATCTGCATGAAGCTCCTCTCAGAGCCCAAGTCAAGAAATTCGCTTTAAAATCTGTTTTGTTATCAATAAAATCAGCTTTCCCTTCCTGCATTCGTTTGTGGATACAAGTCGAGAATACTTGCCAGTTCACAGACTTCCTAACAAGCCTACTTGGCACATCCTCCACCAAGCTCTGTGTTCTGCTTGTTATATCAAATGT
Source organism: Mastigoproctus giganteus (assembly GCF_048544385.1). NCBI lineage: Eukaryota > Metazoa > Arthropoda > Arachnida > Uropygi > Thelyphonidae > Mastigoproctus > Mastigoproctus giganteus. Next base: position 86,787,491 of record NC_143577.1, on the reverse strand, counting down.
TATAGCCCGGTGGTCGCTTGTCGACCACTCCTCCCGTACACACCAATCCTGCACCCCTTCTATGGCTGATACACTACGTAATGTTACATCAATATTGGATTCACCATTAGCGGTCGAAAAGCTGCTCAGGTTGTGCGACCGTTTCGCAACATCCAGGCTATTACTAGCCAGGCTAGTAATCCTCAAAGAGGATGCCCCTGGCATTGGTCTCATTGCTATACTTCAGTACAGAGCCTGCGTTGGAGTCCACGCCAAGTATAATCTGCTTCCCTGAGAGCTCACTGCACACTGTATCTATGTACCTCAGGTACAGCTCAGGGGTCTCTTGGAACTGACAGTACAAACTCACTAGGAATATTCGCCCAATCGGGCCAATAATTCCATGTGAGAATGAAAGACTTTGTATCTTAGTAATTGCAAGGTCGGGATTGCATATAATCACAGCAGCCTGGCAATTCTCATGTTGCGCAATCCTATAACTTACTGGGTATCCTTTTATACCCTCTTTTACCCTATAGGGCTCCTGTACTAGGAGGAGATCACAATCCTCTTCTCGTGTCTTCTGCGCCAACTGCGAAGCTACTTGGGGGAACGCTGACCATTAATTTGGATAACTTTTAATTTTGCAACTGCTTTATTTTTAGTTGTACTATCCATTTAACGGTTTCGTTTTTATGAATTCGATATATTTCTTGTATTCTGGCAATCTTTGCTCCGAATACTATGGTCAGCCCCCAATCCCTTTCGCTTAGAGTTAGCACATCTCGGGGGATCTTTTTTCCGAGAGCAGTCCTTGAAGAGGTGACCCTCTCCCGCACAATGCCCACAGGTTAGCTTGGCTTTTCAATTTCTAGAGATGTGCCCAAATGCTAGCCACCTAAAGCACTTTGTTAAGAATGCGATGTCTCGCACTCTCTGCGAGCTCCAATGGACGTATAGACGATCTCTCCGCATCAAACATTTTCTCACTGGCTCTGCGATCTCGAGGATCCAATTTTTAGCCTCTGAATCATAGACCCTGGCAACATATCTCACTACTGTATCTTTCAAAAATTGCTCTTTCGAAATCCCAGCTTCTTGCACATTCCTTATATAGACTTGTTCCAGGAATTCAACTTTTTCTAAGCTTCCCTCCACGTCATAAATAATTATTCTATTTCCTTGTTTTCTTGGGATCTCACACTTCATCCCACATTTCTTTATCTCGACACAGTTTGTAACCCTAGCTAAGTCTTCCTTTGAGTCAAGTTCCAGCACGACAACTTTATCGCGAATTGTGCGAAAACGTTTCACTTTCATTTCCATTAACTGGGGGCTTACTGACTTAAGAACTTCGCTTCGAACCTCCTCGCTCGTTTTGAACTTTTTGTGGTCTGCCTTAATAAAACCACATGTCTTGCTTTTTCATTTTGAGGTGTAATAGCTCCACCTCCATTTACTACCTCCGCAATTAATTCCTGGACCTGTCGCACAACATCTCGTTCTTGCAGCCGAACTCTGAGTAACTTGTTTGCCTCATTCACCTTAAGCGCCTTAGAGTCCAGTAGGTCCCACATGTCGAGAATCGAGTTCATTGCTAAACGGCTCACTTTGTTACTTTCCTTAAAAAGGAACTCGTGCAGCTGTTTTCTTGCATTCTTATTATCGTTAAATGACAAGGCACCCACATCTGCTATCTTCTCACCACTGTCAACTCTTGACCTTTTTATCCCTGCACGTTGTTCCATGTCCATGCGTGCGTTTGCATCACTGTAATCGTCCATGGAGGACTCCTGCTCCTAATCCTCCAATCTTTGGAGAGGATCTGCCAATGGTCTCAATCTAGGTGGAGACGAGGTCACGTTCTGCTCCACAACATTTTCTTCTTCATCTCCAGAAGTGCCAGGCTTCCCTTCAGGATGTGCAGCCATGAGGAGCTAATACAAACACAATTTAACTCAATAAATATACACTCAATATACAGCAATCGCAGATTGCTAAACAAAACAACAAATATACTTACTCCTTAGGAGCAATTACAAACTCGTCGCAATACAGCAACAAGTTCTTTAGCCAAAACACCAGTTATCCGCAACCCAGAAAGGGCGCGGAAATACTCGGATTAACGTTTCCAATATCCCGCACTACACTGAAAATTTAACTGTTAACCAACAGTTAGGATCTTCTTAGCCGCCCAGGCCAAGCCTGGGCGCCTACCCCGCCAAACGTGGATGGGAGAGCCTCAGAGCAGTCACTGCTGTCCACAAAATAAAAAAAGGAAGTCTCGGAATAGTATTGTCTCTATCTCAAATAAGCACTATAGAAATCACTTTTAATACACTGTGCACCAGGGCAATCTTATTGCTCGAGGGGCAGTACAGGGGGGAAATCATCATTTATAATCTATTGTGTTCCTTGAGCAAAAGCTCATCAACACGTTTAACTAAAAGATAACAGATTATTCTATACATATATACTCTTGGACCACTTAGCCCCCTCCACCAGCTTTTGTGATAGGGGTTTCCGCCCCTACTGCGTGGAGGTGGGTTTTATCTATTTCTATCTATTTTCATGAATAAAAACTTCCATAGTAAATTTTGCCATAAAGCCATTTTAAAGAGATACTTCCTTAAGAACATACTAAGAACCTTTCCTATATACAACTTAGGCTTCCCTAAAGGTGCATTAAAAAACTCTACCTATATACAATTTCATCACTATAAAACATCACATTTCTATGTACACACATTAGCTACTTAAACATCCCTTATTCTAAAAACTTCATCAATGTAAAGCAAAAGAGCCTTATAAAAACCTAGGTCCTCGAAGATCTCATGCAGATCAACTGTACCTCCGATCCTTTGTCGGAATCTATTTCTAGGCCCATCATATCTTGGGAAATACCACATAATGTTCTCACTGTCTTCCGCTAGCCCACAGGCACATTTATCTTGCTGAATTAAACCGAACTGTTCCAAACGAACCCCACGTCCGTGCCCAGTCACCACCATTGTCTGGTGGAATCCCAGATGTGGCCATCTTTCCTGCAACCTCCGAGTCTCCACCGAAGGAATAAATTTATGCGTCACCCTGCCTACCTCTGAATTTGTCAAGCGAACTTGCCAGATCTGGGTCAGTTCTCTTAGCAATCGTTTATCCTCTCTCCTTACATCAAGAACTCCATAATTACGTCCCTGCCCAGGACAACAATTTAACCCAAAAAGTTCTACCCGTTGATTTCTTTTAGTGTTGAACAACAGGAACCGCTTAGCTACAACCAGATCTATGGGAAGCTTCCCTGATAACACCTGCAACGCTTCACTGGACACCGTTCGGCAGGCCCTCGTCAAAGACAGCACTGCCAGTCTCTGTGCGGCACTCAAGTGCCTTCGCACGAAGCAGTGATTAACAGCCTCGCGCCATGCCCCACAACCATACGTAATAATTGGCTCAAAGACGCAGTGGTAAAGTAGTCTGAGAGCTTTACCTCTCAGACCCCACCCGTGGCGAACTATCCTCTCGATCCTGCCGGAGATATTCTTCACTTTTTCGCGCACATATTTTGCATGGAGCACGAAGCTAAGCCTTTCGCCCATCATAATTCCAAGATATTTCACATGGAACTGGTACCTCAGAGGACACCCCCTCAATCTCACCGTAGGATTTTTATTGGCACTCAGCTTTCCTTTGAGCAGCATTATCACAGACTTGTCTGCCGATATCGCTAATTTGTTTATAACTGCCCACACATCCAGCCTCTGTATTGCTTGTTCAGCCTCCTGCTCAATCACTAATCTTGAGTTTCCTTGAACTAGCAATAGCACATCATCTATAGGCAAATATCTCAGCATTTCCCCATTCATCATTAAGCGCTTCGTCAAGGACATTGTTCCACACCGCAGGGCAGAGTATCGAGCCCTGAGATGCTCCCCTTTCAATCCGCCGTACTACGGAGGTGAACTTATTCCTGACAACAATCCTTCTGTCTGAGAAATAGCTTCGCATCAGTTTATAGAGGTTATGCGGGCAGTTCATAACCCTCAATCTTGCCAAAATACTCTCCCACCAGAGAGAATCAAAAGCACTTCTGTAGTCAACAAATACGCCTAACACGTATTTGCTATCACTGACTCGCACACATCTTATGGCATCAGATATGGCATCTTCAATAGACTTTCCTCGTCTGAAGCCGTACTGCCTTGGCGAGCCAAGCCCCATAGTCTCATATTTCGCTACAATTGTAATCATCATCAGGCGCCCCAACAACTTTCCTAGCACCGAAAAAGTGCTATTGCTCAGGACTTGTCTGAGCATACTGCCATTCGTACTGCAAACAACAGTTATGAATCAGATGAAACCACAGAGCCATTCACCTTGGAAGAATTATCAGCAGTTCTCCAAAATATTAACATCCAAAAATGTCCAGGATTAGATCTCATTGAATACAGTTTCATCCTCCGTCTTCACAAGCTTCGACCAGAATATATACTCTTACTGTACAACAAATGTCTTCATGAGGGATATTTTCCTGTGGACTGGAAGATCTCGCTACTGAGACTAATTAAGAAGTAGCATAAAAACCCTACTGACCCGCGCTCTAACCGTCCAATTGCGCTACTTGCAAACTTTGGAAAAATACTGGAGCGGCTTATGGCACTCAGGACCACAGCTCTCTTTCAAGCACAGAATCTCCTCTCCCCCTGCCAGTATGGTTTCACTCCAGGACGATCCTGTGAGGAGGCTCTCTTTGATCTTGTTCTGCACATAGAAAACTGAAGCAAAATTTGAATTTGCCATCTTCATTGACTTCGAGGGCGCGTTTGACACTGTCTGGTGGGACAGTGCTCTGGCACGCCTCAGGACAGCCTTCTGTTCCAGCCATCTCTATAGACTTTTTCAAAGCTACTTTTCAGATAGAACAGTAATTCTAAAGTCAAAATACCATCACGTCTCCAGGCCAATCACCCGGGGGTGCCCTCAGAGCTCAGTCCTGGGACCCCGCGTGTGGAATATGATCCTACAAGACTGGCTTTCCCGCTCCTTTGCTAATACCAAGATTGTTGCTTTTGCGGACGATCTCACGATAGTGGTGTCCGGCCGCTCTCGCAAAGCCATAGAAGACAATGCTAATTGGTTCCTTGACGACCTCTCTTCCTGGGCTGCACTAAATAAACTACGGATAAACCCAAGCAAGACTAAAATGATGCTGTTTAAAAATAAGCTGGACCTCAGGCGGCCTCCGCAAGTTAAAGTCTCTGGGGTACAACTTCCCATTGTCACACAGACCACTGTGCTAGGGGTGGTTCTGGATCACAAATTAAGCTTTCACCCCCACCCCATCCATCTCAGCTCCAATGTGAAAAAATTTTCAGGCTCAATCATCAGAATCACCAGGAATGAATGGGGCCTGTCCAAGCGGTTGCTTCAGCTGTACTATAAAGCCGTCTTCCTTCCGATCGTGACGTATGCTGCAGGTGCTTGGTTCCACCGAGCTAGATTGGTTAATATGATAGGCAAATTAGGCTCTATACAACGGGCAATGCTTCTGGCTACCCATAGGGTATGCAGGACAGTATCCACTGCTGCTATCCACGTCTTAGCTGGGACCCTTTCACTGGACTTGTGTGTAACTTTCCGTGGCCTGACCTTTAGAATCAACAAGAAAATTCCAACCAAGATCATAGACATTGAGCTAAACCTGAACACTGACCCTAAGGCAGAGAAAACACGCTGTTACAATGAGATGATAAATATCTGGCAGACAAGATGGGACACTTCCACCAAGGGAGCAGTTACAAGGAGATTCCTGCCGGATGTGACTTTCCCCTCTTCTAAGTCGGCACAGAAGTGGCTCTCTCTAACTCTTGAGACATCGTTCCTAGTCACTGGGCATGGCTCATTGAACGAGAAGCTCTTCCAACTAGGCCTAATACCCATAGACGTTTACGTAGACGTTTAGTTTAGCAATCGAAGATTGCTAAACTAAACAACAAATATACTTACTCCTTAGGAGCAATTACAAATATCGTCGTCGCAATATAGCAACAAGTTCTTTAGCCAAAACACAAGTTATCCGCAACCCAAAAAGGGCGCGGAATACTCGGATTAACGGTTCCAATATCCCGCACTTCACTGGCAATTGAACTGTTAACCAACATTTAGGCTCTTCTTAGCCGTCGAGGCCAAGTCTGGGCGCCCACCTCGGACAACGTGGATGTGAGAGCCTCAGAGCAGTCACAGCTGTCCACAAAATAAAAAAAGGAAGTCTTGGGACAGTACTGTCTCTATCTCAATTAAGCGCTATAGAAATCACTTTTAATACACTGTGCACCCGGGCAGTCTTATTGCTCGCAGGGCAGTACATGGGGGACAATCACAACAGTGAGGAGGTTGATAACCTGTCAACAAGTGAAGGTGGGTAACATAGGTGTACCCAGTGCGTGTCTTTGCAAGGACTGCCTCTTCTCGTCTGTTTAATCGTGAACTAGATTTTCAGTATTGTGGCTTTTTCTTTATTTGGAAGAGTTTATTGTGGATCTGTTGCTGCCATACTGATGCCCATTGGTCAATACGTAATTGTTTTATGATGAGTTTGGAGTCCATATAAGGAATCGGGGCAAGTGAAGACACGGGATTGACTGGACTTTTTGCTGCTTGATCTGATTTCTCGTTTCCCTGGATTTCAGCATTCCCAGGAATCCAGAAAAACCTTACCCCTGTGTTGTATTCTGTGAGATTGATTAACTGTGCTCTGATTTCTTTCAAAATAGGACGAGAGTTCAGAAACTTACCTTGTAAAGAAGTTATTACGCTCAAGGAATCTGTACAGATTATTATTTCTTCATTAGACCTGTTGTTGACGTGTTAAATGGCCATTTTGTATTGCATGGAGTTGAGCGGTGTAAATACTGAAACTAGGGAAAAGTTTTTCAAAGATAGCACAAGCGGAAAGAACACCACTGCAGCACCTACGCCTGTGTGAGTTTGGATCCATCAGTATATATTTGCAGACCGTGTGTGTTTGCTGATGCATGGGCTGAATGTAGCTGCTGTATATTTTGATTCTCCTGCGCCTGTTTTCCTGACTTCTGAAAGCAGTCATCACATAAAGGTTTGAATGTGGACCATGGCGGCTCCGTTTCTCTGGTATCCGGGTGGATATTGTCTAGAAGGACATTCCAATTCTGCGCAGCATCCTTCAATCTGATTCCAGCAGCTCCATTTTTCATTTGGTTTATTGCTGTAAAAATTTAGGAAATACGGGTTAAAGAGTTACGGCCAGATGGGATGTGAGGGTAGACTCCGAAGTTTGGCTGCGTACGTAAGCAGCAGCATCCGTCTCCGAAAGGATAATGGAGGTTCATGAGCATCAATATACAGAGTATGGACTGGAGTCGTTCGAAAGGCAACTAGAGCTATTCTAAGTGCATGGTGTTGAATGGCATTGATGGATTGTAAAACTGATTTTCTAGCTGAGTCATATACGGGTGCACCATAATCTATTCTGGATCGGATTATGGTTTTATACAGGTGAAGAAGGCAGTATAGGTCACGAACGATGCCATGACGCCACGTGGTTTCAAAGGCTTTCTTTATATCTAAACTCACCATGACCAAATATTCGCTCTTTATGAATGCATTTCGCACATTTGTCTCAGCCTTTATCATAAGGTCTAGGGTAGATCTGTTTTTACGAAATCCAAACTAATTGATCGTTGTTCATAGCAGTTTGAGTTTCCAGATACCAAGTGATGCAACTGAGTACCATTTTTTCAGAGTCTTACCCAAGCAGCTAGTAAGTGAGATTTGTCTATAATTATGCGCATCTGATTGGTCATTTTCTTGTTTTCGAATGGATAGAACTACAGAATGTCGCTAGGAAATGGGAAAGTAATTTGAGACAAATATTCGATTGAAATGTTTTAAAGAGAATAACGATTTCTCTCATTCAGATTCTTTAACGTTAAGTAGTATATGTCGTTTGGACCAGGTGCACTATTGGCTGATTTTTTTAAAGGCTCTTCTAATTCATACATGGTTAGTGGTTCTTTGTAAGAGAGCTCTGACTTCGTTCCGAAATTTATTTTATATTTTTCAGCTATTCGTTTGGCTTTTAGGAAAGTTGGATTATATGCCCTTGAGACAGAATGGTGAGCAAAACATTCCGAGAGGATGTTTGCAATATCCTCAGGAAGAGTTATCTCCTGTCCTTTATTCACGATGATAGGGGAAAGAATTGATGGAAACTTACCAGTAAGATAATGAGATTGACAGTGGTTGGATTCTTTCGAAACTGATTCCATGCCTTGTTATTTTCTCTTTTAGCAGTGGTACATGCTGAAGTCCACCAGTATTTTTTTGTGTTTGGATCCTTTATTTGAAGTTTGAGGAATGGTAGTAGCAGCAGCTGCCAACATTTGTTCTGTGATGTGTTTAACGGCGTTATCTACGGAGCGATGCTGAATAATATCATCATCCAGTGTAATGCTGGATGTATATTTATTCCAATCAGCTTTGAAGAATTTCCATTTAGTTCTACCGCTTAGTGATAAGTTTCTCCTTGTGCAGAGCACAGAGATTATAAGAAAATGGTAAGTATTTTAATGGGTTGTCTCAAACTCTACAATCGAAGTCTAGAAATAACGTGGTTGAGTATATCGACAGGCCTATAGCAGAGGTTGCGCCTGTTGGAAAATGGACAGAGGTGTGGGAGCCTGTGTTAAGCAGTGTGAGATTATGCTTTACAAGAAAGGCCTCTATCGTGCGTCCTCGGTTGTCTGTCCGTAAAGATCGCCATAACTGGTGATGCGCATTAAAATCACAAAACATGCAGAAAGGAGAGGGTAGTTGTAGGATAAGATCATTTAGCTCAGTTATCGAGCAGTTCTGATTTAGTGAGATATATACGGATACAAGAGTAAGTATTGTGCCAAGAGCAAGGATTACTGCAACTACTTCTAAAGTGGTTTGTAGAGGAATACGTCTAGAAATCTACCATTTAGTTGTTTACTTTTATTGCAGTTTTTTATTCTTTGTTTCATGCCCGATTCTCTCTTTTTTTTTTTTTTTTTTTTTGTGAGTCGGCACCTATCATTCCACCTCTAATTATCACTAGGCAACACGATTTTTACCTCCAAGAACTTAAAAGCTATTCTTAACCAATTTTTATGCGTATATTTCGAAAATAACCATCATGGTTTCACATCATGTCACAGTTATTAAATGTAGAGGGGGTTACGTTTAGCAAAATATGCCAATGTCGCATAATCTAGCCAGTAATGTATGATATGTTGATTTATTTTAAGAGATATAATATAAGCTAATTGTCTTAGCTTTCACAATCGATTCTGCCCTCGGTTTTCTTCTGAAAACCATAATCAGATTTCTACATATGGTTCTTAGGTTCAAATTCCGATGGAACAATTTATAATTTGAGGAGAGCACACAGCGTTTGGTGAGATTTTTGTAGGCTGTGCCAAGGTTTTCCAAGTATTAACTGAGCGTGGCATGTTCTCGGGGCTTTTAATCTATCCTCGAAACAAAAAGAGCCCCTCGAGTGCAGGAAGGTGTGGCCCACAACCCTTGCGATGCAGTAAAATGATTTCCGGCAAATAATTTACAGAAATACGGGTTCATGTAAGAAATTGCCAGGTGATCCTAATATAAGAGCTTGCTTTTTTAAATATTTTTATCGGAAACTCAACTTTCTACCTGCCCAGTTCAATGAAATTTACTTGAAGATTAATTTCCAAATTATTTTATTTTTTCAAAAATGGTTTTACCAATTTAGATAATTTTATGTTAGTTCTTTGTCAATTTGTTTTTGTTACAATAAAACGAAAAATGTTGTTTTCGTGTTATTTTTATTTTTTTTTTTTTTTGATGGAGACACCAAATTCCATTTTGCCTTGGGCCCCTTGAGAGTATATAACGCGCCACTGCTTGTGGGGGATAACTGTGATGATCATTCCCCGATACACGTTACCCGGAGGAACTGTTCTGAATCTTTGTCACTTCTGGTCTTAACGAGGAAAGCCGTTTCACCGATTTAGAAGATATGCTCAACCCTTCTGGATAGGGAGGAATGATGTTGCCAACTTTTCACTAATTGAGTGAATTATCAGGAAATGAAGCGTTGGTCGTTATTTCTTTTCGCTATCTCTTTGCCGAAGTGATTTTATCTGAGATATTGCCTATGTTTTGTGGTATGGAAAGTGTTTGGAGTCCTAGAAATAAGTTTCAATTATCAGGATTCATGGGTTCTGTGTTTTTGTTCAGCGCCTGGGCTCTTCATCCACCATGGGATTTGAGTACTTGATCATTAGTTGAAAGAATAAATATGATTACGAAGTTTAATAACTACTTTATCTAGATCTTTCAGTATTATTTCATAATGTTATAATTATGTTTGTCTTTTCTTCTGAAAAATTTACTACTACAATTATTTAAACAACCTCTTACAGGTAAAACAATATGGAATACTCCTGACAATAACTGAACCTTAGTATTATAATCGTTATACCAAATAGGTTCACCTATTTCTTTGTAGAATTACTTAAATGGATAAAGAATGTTCATCGAATCTACTGGCATGACAATAAGAACTGTCTAGAGATGTGAAAATGAAAGTTATCAAAATGATAAATATGCATTTATCACGTAGGTATATTTATAGTATTTTTTTCAGAAAGTGTCTGCATTTGTTGGCATGCATGTATTTTAAGACAAAGTCAGCGTCAGACCTTAAGAGCATTCACAGCAGTTGTCAGCTAGATGTCCTTTTGTGATGATGATTCCATCATCATCACAAAAAGAGAGCTTCTCCAGGCCATCAATGATATCCCACCAACGTCTTGCACTGGATATGATGGGGTCCCACAATTCATTCTTAAGGGCGTTAGTATTTTCATCATTGATGCACTCCTAGGTATCTTCAATGGAATCCTCAAAATGCAAAGTTTGCCAACAGCCTGGAATCAATATATTGTCCGACCAATACCCAAAACACAAGGAGCGACATCAATGTCACAATTCAGGCCAATAATGAAAGCCTCATGTCTCCTCAAAGTCATGGAGAAGTCACTTTTCCCCATCCTAACCAACCAGGTTCTGCCATGTGAATCACGATACATTCACTACGCCTTGAAACGCAGATCCACCATTGCAAACCTATTATAAACCACCAACACTATTCTGGGGGCTTTACAAGATAGGGCTGAGATGGCAATTGTTTATCTGGATATCCAGTCTGTATTCGACAGCATAGACATCCAGCCCCTCCTGCAACTTTTTGAGGATGGATATCAGATAAAAGGCAATATACTGGAATTCTTGAAGTCGCTACTTACGACCAGGGTTCTTCACTTGACTGTGAATAAAAAATCTTTCACAAGGAAAGTTTGTGTAGGTGTACCCCGGGCGGAGTTCTCTCAGGGCTCCTCTTTACGGCTGCCATCCACCCATTCCTGTGTCAGCAAACAGAATTTATCAGTTATGCAGATGACTTGAAGCTCCTCTATCGGATCAACGGGACCGCCCGACCTGATTCTGGAAATATTATCAACAGCCTCAAGAATCTGATTACATACTTGGCACAGTTCTCTATTAAGATAAATCCAAAAAAATCTGCACAAATGGTATTTTCCCTCAAATCAAACCCAACGCAACTAAATCTGGAAATCCACGGAACCCCCATCACCCAAGTCATCAAGCACAAAGATCTCGGCGTTATATTTGACCCTAAACTCAGTTTCAAACACCATGTTGCAGACAATCACAACAAGGTCTGCAGAGCAAGATGGCTTGCCAAACAACACCTCCTTCATGTCACAAAGCCTGAGTACACGCTCCAATACATATACCGGTTTCTGCAGCTAGCCATCAACTACTGGTCAGAAATCTGGGCGTCGGCAACGAAAACCACGCTAAAACCCATTGCATCTGATGAGTACTGGCTTCTTCGGTGGGTCCTCTTCAAGCATAAACTGCCACCACTCATACATACTTCAGATATCACCCAACTTCTAAATTACACAAAAAGTCTCCAAACGGATATTTGCCCTCCCGCTTGCTTGTGTCAATTAAAATGATAGCGAGTGAAGTCAACACGCCAAATGTTTGGTAGAGGTGCAATTGGAGGATCCCCCCAAAACCCCTAAGAGCCCTCCCCTCTCTGCAGTCTGTGGCGTGGAGGCTCAGAATAGGGCATAGATTCCTGCCCATGGAGATGCTCCACGACGTCCAGGAGATAGATGTGGACTACAAAAGGTTCATAGAGGACAAATCGTACAGAAGACGCATCATCAGGGATCAGCTTTCGTCTTCAACCGAGTGACTGTCATCGTCCTTTCATGTGTCTTCATTTCACATGTTAATATTAATTTTGTATATAAAATATGTAATTATACGTTTTATGTCCTAATATATGTTTTAAGTAATTCTTCTTGTATAAGTTATTTAATGTTAAACCACTAGAATTGTCGCTGTTGTGGGTATTATTGCATCAGGCAATCGTGTAACCAATCACTGCCTGCAATAAAGAAATTGCCTGCAATTAAAATCGTATTCACATCAAAATCATGTTTTTATCCATTAGGACAATCATCGGCACCACAAAGCGCTAGTTTAGCCTAATAGCTAAACACGATTTTACTGCGACTTTGTAATGTAAACGCTTTTTTTTAAATTAAAATAATTGTTTTTTAAAGAAAACATTGTGACGATCAGTCTCTAGGAAGTGGTGCTTGTGCTCATCAGTGGACTTTGTCTCTTCATCAGTTCCTGCTGTAGCCGATGGAATGCCCATTGCACAGTATAGTTGATTTGTAATGTGAAATTTTTATTGTTAATAATTGTTTACTGTATTATACCATTTATATATGTATGACGGACAAATATTACTCAAAGTGTCCTCCAGCTGAATAAATAATAGCGCCGCGTCCAGGATCCAAACCGACGCATGCAACACTTTAGATCCCTTTACTCGAAGGACATGAATGCATCAGAGGACCACGGGTCCCTGCTTTTCAGTCTCCTGGCACTTTGCCGTCCCGGGGTGGTTTCCTTATGGAAATAAACAGATAATAATAATAATAATAATAATAATAATAATAATAATAATAATAATATGTTCGGGAACTACAGCTAGTTCGCGACGGGAACTACAAAATCAATTGAACAGCGCTACAATTGTTCAATGTGTCCTCCATTTTGATCAACAACAGTTTCCATTCGAAGAACCGCATTTTCTACAGCAGAACGTAACATGTAATCTGGAATAGCCAACACATGACGTCTAATGCTGTCCTTCAGATCTGTTAGAGTTTGACATCCTTCCCGATACACCTGGTTCTTCAAAAAACCCCACAACCAGAAGTAGCATGGGGTGAGGTCAGATGATCGGGGTGGCCAAGATGTTTGATGACCCGTTCGTCTGTAAAGTGTTGCCTTGCCAATCTTTGGACGCAACAGTGGATGTGGGGTGGCGCACCGTCTTATTTGAATATGGTATCCTGAAGGCACCCACATTGTTGCAGCTCTGCTGTTGGGAAATTTGCCAACATTTCATAACATCGCAAAGATATAAAATCTTTATCATATCAAATCAAAAAAATATGGCCCAATCATGAATGTGGCTGTAAATCTGTCACTTTTGGAGAATGCAACGGACCTCTTGGATAACTCGAGGGTTTATTGTTGCCCTAATGCGACAGTTGTGCGTATTCACTTGTCCATTTAAGCAGAAGTGGGCTTCATCACTACAAAGGATGTTCCATGGCCAAATGATATCCACTGTCATTCGTGCCAGAAACTGAAGTGCGTATGTGAAACGAATATCTGCATCTCTATGCTTTAGCTGCTGTAGCATGTGCAACTTGTAAGGATAGTACCGCCACATCTGACTCATTACTAGCCTTATAGGGGAATACGGCATGTCCATTTCACGAGAAACAGCTGGCACACTTGCGCTACCACATGGAGATTGACTCGATAAATCCACGACAGCCATAGCCACATCTTCAACACGAGAGGAGTCCATTCGTTTTCAACCTCTACCTGGTTGAACACCAAGATGTCCTGTCCCTTCAACTTTCGCAATCATTTTGCGGACAGCACAAACAGTCATAGGCCATCTGTGTCTTATGCGCTTCTGACGCCAGAATTCTATGATAGCTGCAGCTGCATTGCAGCTGCAAGTTATTTACATAATCGTAACTAACATAGTTACACGCCATACAGTGAAAATTTTTTTAAGTAATTTTTTTTTTCAAATAAATAGCGAGCACATTCTTCATTGTACCTGTTGTTCAAATTTCTCTTCAGTACAAGCCTTAGAACTCGCTCCAGAGCCCTCTACATAGGGATACTTTAATTTTAACAACCCTGTAGATAAAAATGCCAAATGTTACTGCTGTACGTCTTCCTTCAGTAAAACCTTTGTCATCTGCATGTGATTTTCCGTTGGATAGGGTCACACACGTGCTGACAACCACTGGAGCATTTATTTCCACTGACTAATTTAAACAGATTGGAACTGCAAAAAGCCAAGTATTACCACTGTATTTCTTCTTTCTTAATTTAGTCATCTGCATGTGATTTTCGGCTGGATTTGATCATACACACGCGCACACACACACGATAACAACCACTTGAACATTTATCTCCATTGATGAATCTAAAACACAGATGGGTACAGCTACAATGTGGCAAACATCCTGTCGGGTGATTCTGATTCAAGGTTTGAAGTTTAAATGGAGAAGTCCAGGCAAACAGCCTTCAGATGAGTCACGATGAAAATACTTTCCTTAAGATGTTTCGTTCGGATCTTTTTAACTATACACAAACTTTGATAGCTAAATATACAGTGATGTCAACCGTTTTATGAATAGGAGACTACGATACGAAAATTACAGAATCTTCTCTGGTTTATACTGTGAAGCAACCATAATTAAATAAAGAGCGTTTATAACTTTCTTAATTTAACTATAATTTTTCCATATTTTTTATTTTTTATAATAATAATTATTGTATTCATAATTAAATTAGAAAAATTAGCAAGTGCTTATTTTACAGCCGCCACAATAATTAAAATAGAACTTTTATACAGTATACAAATCGTAACCTGATAAATATTAGGATCAACACATTGTGGACTCTAAAGAGTAAGAAAATAACTTGTAATTTAAAGTTATAATTGGGTATATGTAGAATATAATCCAGTAAATAATAAACGTGGCGGATCTCTGCTGTAGAACTGCATGAATGTGGAGCAAGTGGGAGCAGAAACAATGTTCGGCTGTGGCTGGGTGTTTCAACTTTTCAAAGACCTTCATAAGAAAGCAGACAATTGGGATGGGAAGAAACTCTTTGGATAATTTGGGATGTCTAATTTTTGGTATTATAGGTTTTGTGAAGGATGATAGGATACGGTTTCAAGAATGCACTGAAAGATTTATAATAGAATTTATAGTGTATAGTGTGTTCGTGTCTAACGGCACCAGGGGTTTCCCCCATCTCCGCGTTGCTTTCATTGTGGGTGTAACAGTTCAATGTAAAGGCCAGAGATTTAAGCGCGTATGGATATTGTATGAATGTAGTGTTGTGTATCGTTGTTCTTCTGGCCATTTAGCCGCTAGACCCCTGCTGGGGACCAACGTTGTCCACACTATGCCTCGTGGAGGCAGACCACGTACACTAGTATTAAAATATTTACTCTGGCAGGTCCTGCCACCTAATTTCCTGATTTTTCAGTGGCTAGGACCTTAAAAAAATAAATAATAAATAAATAAAAAATAAAATAATAATAATAAAAAATATATATATATATAAATATATGTATATAATAAAATAAAATAAAATTTTCGCTCAGCGGAGGTTAATAAAATTGAGTAGAAAGGCCAAATGAGTTTAGTGTGAACGCAATTAAATTTAGTCATTATTAAATTTTAAACTATGTGGGTATACACTTGCGTATTAGGTAGAGTGGGGGGAGACAGAAGGCTTGGGGGGAAAGACAGAAATATGGGGACGATAGAGAAGGCGAACCCAGATAATCAGTGGGGCAGGCCCATGCCCCACCAGACGAAGAGAGGAGTGGCAAGGAGGTGAGAGGACGGAAAATACTGTCCCCTCCCCTGCTGGGGGAAAGGGGAAAAGATAGGACCATGCAAGGAAGCATGGTTTGAGAGCCAAGATGGCCAGCAGCAAGCTGCAGTTGGTCTTCAGTGGTCTTAGTGTTCCTATTTGTGATATCACTCATGGGACCAGGTCCCGTCCAGTTTAATCAAGTCAGTTCTTGTCCTTTATTAAGTAGGTTCAGTTGTTATTCCTGGTTGTCATGTATAAGGTTCAGTTGTGCTCCATTGTAGCGAGCACTCGTCTTCTTGCGAAGAGCTCTTGGGCTTAGCAGGAGAAAGCCAGGTACTCTTGTTTTGTATCCAGTATGTTGTGCTCCCGTCCTCTAGGACAATATAGGATCTTTGTTATTAGGATGTTGCGGAGGTCGTCATAAAGCTGGCAATCATACATTAGATGTTGCCAGCTCTTCAGACCGCCGCAAACACAGGTAGGGTCCTCTTCAATTCCCAAAAGGAAAAGTTTGGCATTGATGGCGCCATGTCCGGTGAGAAGGTATGCCGCATGGAGTCCAGGCGAGAACCACGTTGGGAACTTAGGGTAGACCCTGCCGCCGTCAGGTATAAACTTTCTAATTATCTCCCCTGTATGGGAGTTTGTCCATCTCTCTTGCCACACCTGCAGCAGGTGAGCGTAGAGCCTCTTCTTTTCAGCGGTGCGGTTATTTGCTGGGTCAATTGTATGTCCAAGATAAGTCCTTGAGGTGCCCTTTGCCATATGGTAAAGTAATCCTTTGCCCACAATCTCCAGATCAAGGGGGAGAACTCCAGTCAGGACCTGTAAAGTGTGGGTGCTCACCGTGCTGCAGGCACGAGAAGTAAATAGTAGAATCGATCTTTGTGTTGAGTCGATGATACGTCGGTTGACTGCGGTAGTAGCCTTGTGATACCATACGCCAGAGGCATATGTGATGATAGGTATGAATATGGCTTTGTAGAAGATATGTGGCGTACGCTCGCCAAGGCCCCAGTCCCTTCGAGCCACTCTAGCAAGGAGGGCAGCAGATTTCCTAATCTTGGTTCGGATTTTTTTTAGGTGGTCTTTGAAGGATAGGTTCTAGTATAGGATGACCCCTAGATACTTGAGTTGTTTGGAGAATTTTATTGTTGTCTGGTTTATCTTAATTTTAGGAGGCCATCGTAGGTCCAAGTTCCCTTTCAGCAAGGCTGAGTTGGTTTTTTCTGGTGATATTCTCAGGTGATTCTGTTTTGCCCAGTTCTGCAGTAGCTCCAAGACCAGGTTTGCAGATTCTTCTAGTTTTGCCTTTGAGTTCGCCTAGACGGAGAGAATGAGGTCATCGGCAAATGCTTGAGCATATACTTCTCCAAGGTGCGAGACGAGGAAGCTGTCCAAGACGACGTTCCATAGGAAGGGTCCCAGGACCGAACCCTGCGGGCAGCTCCGGTGGATACTTCTAGATTTATAATAGGATTTATTCTTAGGCGTTCATCGGGGAGAACTATCGTTATATGATGACTGACCTATTGGTTATATTATGACATATCGATACGCTGTAGGAAAACATTCTCGTTCATATCCAAATAGTAGATACAGTGGCTGTAATCAAGTCACCATAATCATAATTCATATCTCAGATATTCTCATCCACGAAATGCTGGGCTTTTCTTTTGGGTACAAAACCTTTCTCTCTGTCTCTCTCTCTTATAAGTTTCAAGGTCTTTTCAAGGTTCTTTTGTTAATCCTAACTTTTTATTATTATTATAGAATAAAATTGTAAATACATGACTGAAGCATCGATATAAAATATAATTTATTCGTTTGAGTTTTTTATTCTTCTTTTGATGCTGTCTCCTATTGGAGGTTGGCGATCATCACGCTGTATTGGTGTGACATAAGTACTGCGAAAGCCAAAATAAGAGTAGGAGTGTGTTATAGGCCTAATGACTCGAATGAGTACAATGAACAATTGTACAGAGAAATAGAGTGAGCTAGTAAATCGGAATGTCTTATAATGGGGGATTTTTACTTCCCAGATATTGACTGGAACTTGTGGGTTGGTCACTCACACACTAGTCAGACTTTTATGGATTTATTGGATGATTGATTTCTGCGGCAGCATGTTCGAGAGGCAACCAGAGAAAGTAATACTCTTGATCTGGTTATCAGCAGTGATCATTCGTGTATTAAGAATTTGCAGATAAAGGAACCGCTAGGTGGCAGTGATCACAGTGTACTGATGTGGGATTTACTTAAAGATTTAATTACCATCAGGGGTAAAGGAAAGGGTTTTTGCTTCCGTAAAGGTGAGTACAGTGGTCTCCGACAGTTTTTAAATTCTGTACAGTGGGATAAACTGACGATGTTACCAACAGTAAATTCTAAGTGGGAAGCATTCAAGGAATTAATCGTGGATGCTACTAAAAGTTTCATACCTATTAAGAAATATTGTTCAAGGTTTAGGCCTAAATGGTTATCTAATGAACTAATAAGACTCGTCACAGAGAAGAAAAATGCATGGGATGCATATAAATTATCAATCGACTCAAGAAGCCTATGGCAGATATAAGCTTGTCTGTAATCAGATCACAAAGGAGGTTAGGCAGCCGAAGGCAGATTACGAGAAATCCTTGGCAAAAGATGCTAAGAAAAACAGCAAGGATTTCTTTATTTATATAAACTCTAAAAGGAAGGGAATGAATCTGATTGGTCCACTTGACATCGATGGTTCGACAATTGATGATCCTGCTCAGATAGCAAACAAACTGAATGAGTATTTTGCATCTACATTCACACATGAGGAATTATTAAGGTTTGAAAATGGCAGAAGGTTATCAAATTGTAGCAGGATACTTAATGATTTTGTAATAACTGAAAGCAAAGTGAAGGAGAAATTGTCGATGTTAAACATAAGAAAAGCACCTGGGATGGATGGAATCTATCCAGTTATATTAAAGAAGGCGGCAAAGCAACTAAGCAAACCCTTAGCCATAATTATGAGAGCATCCTTGGGCTCAGGGGAGGTTCCCACTGACTGGAGATGTGCAAATGTATCTCCAATTAACAAAGGGGATTCGAAGGGTAACATGAGTAATTACAGACCAGTTAGTTTAACTTCTGTTCCGGGTAAAATAATGGAGTCACTGGTTAAAGATGAATTGCAGGATCATCTAGACAAGACTGCAGCAATAATTCAGACACAGCATGGGTTTGTTAAGGGAAAGTCTTGTCTGACAAATTTGATAGGATATTATGATGTGGTTACAAAGGAACTGGATGCAAAAAATAATTTTAATATCATATATTTGGATTTCAGGAAAGCTTTTGACACTGTTGCGCATGGAAGACTATTGTACAAATTGGAGCAGAATGGTATTAAGGGTAAGTTGCTACAATGGATAAAAGTATGGTTAAGTGGAGGAAGACAGAGGGTGGTAATCAATGGGTGTTGCTCTTCGTGGACTAATGTTATTAGTGGTGTCCCACAGGGTTCGGTGTTAGGTCCACTGTTGTTTTGTATATTTATCAATGATATCGATGAAGGTATATCAGGCTTAATGTCGAAGTTTGCAGATGATACAAAGGTTGGCAGGACTGTTAATGACAGTAATGGCAGTGTGCTACTGCAACAGGATCTAGATAATTTGGGCAGATGGGCTAAGAAGTGGCAACAGAAGTTTTACCTTGACAAATGCAAAGTACTGCATATGGGTAGAAGTAACCCCAGAGAAACGTACCAACTGTGTGGTACTACACTTAAGGTGGTAGAAAATGAAAAAGACCTGGGAGTAATTGTGCAGTCAGATATCAAGTTTTCTGAGCAATGCAGACAGGCTGCCAGTGCAGGTCATGGGGTTTTGTAAAATTATATATAGGAATTTTGCTAGCAGGGAGAAGGAGATGATTGTCCCTCTGTATAAGGCAATGGTCAGGCCACGCCTTGAGTACTGCGTACAGTTCTGGAAGCCTCAATTTAGGAAGGATGTCGATTTACTTGAGCGTGTACAGAGAAGGGCAACAATATTGGTGAGGGGAATGAAGGGATCCTCTTACCAAGAGAGGCTTAAGTTCTGAAAATTGCAGTGGCTGGACACTAGGCACCTGCGCGGTGATCTGATTAAAGTGTATAAGGCCTTGAATGGGTTGAGCACGCTGAATTCTAATGGGATCCTTCCACTTGTTAAGATTACGAACCTAAGGGGGCATAAATTCAAATTAAGAAAAGACAGATGTAGAATAGATGTGCGGAAATTTGCCTTTAGCCAGCGGGTGGTTAATTGCTAGAACAAACTTCCATCTGTCGTTGTGGAAGTTGATAGGTTGAATAAATTTAAGGAGGAACTGGACAGGCATTTGGAGGGAATGGTGTGATTTTTTTTTTTTTTTTTTTTGGCTGATGCTGTATAAGCTGATACACTTGTTTTCTTGCATCACATGCCACTACTACTACTACTACTACAACTATTTCTCTCTCTCTCTCTTAGCAAGTTTTATTGCATATACCTATTTTCTTATTTTACATACATATACATATTCCTATTTTATATCGGATATATGAACTGGGTCACTTTTAATATAAAAACAATTAAAAGAAATCAATTTTTAAAATCTCTTAATAACTACTTATTAAAATTATCAAAGAATTTCGAATGTAACTGATTAAATAATATCACAAGCCTGTTAAAAAATGATACTGCAAGAAACTGGTTTTACATTGAATTCAATTCAATGACAGTTCTGAACCAGCAGCGTTTCAAAACTAAAACAACACGCCTAAATTACTAGGATAAGCAACTATACTGGTGTGCAAAACTTAAGGACCAACATTATTTCTAAACGGTAACACCTGCGCGGTGATCTTTACTTAAGGTACTCTTTACTGATGAGAGTAGATACAGTCTCAGCAGCGATTCTCGACGTCAGCTAATCTGGCGAGAGGTTGGCACACGGTATCACCCCGCAAACATCACTGAAAGGGATCGATATGGCAGTCGAGGTGTTCTCCTCTGGGAAGGCGTTATCTTGGATAACGCCTTCCCAAACGAGTTGTGTACTTCCCAGTACACAACTCCAGATACTGGAATGCGGTACTGTAACTGTAACTGGTGTATGCTACTGTACTGAAGTAATCCTTCCCCATGTGCGTCTGTTCCGAGGTGCCATTGGCCCCGAGTTTTTGTTTATGGATGATAACGCCACACCCTTCGCACTGTAGCTGTTGATATTCTTTTGGAAAGCGAGGTCATTGTTCATATGGATTGGCCTGCCCGTTGCGATCTAAATCCCATCGAGCACATATGGGACGTTCTGGGGAGACGCCTAGCGGCACGTCCACACCCACCCGAAAATGTTCACCAGCTGAAGATGGCGCTGACAGAGCAATGGACGATGTTACCGCAACAACTTATCAACAACATTGTTTAAGTATGGAGAGGCGGTGCAAAGTCTGCATCGACATTAGGGGTAGCCATATCTCCTACTGAGGACCACCTCTTCCCTTTATTCCATCTTTGGCAGTGATGCATCTATATCATGGCAGCCAGTGCTATGTTGCCATTTTTTAATAAAGTCCCTCTGTACCGTTTTGTTTCCGTTGTTATGTCGGTGTTGTTTCCTTCGTCATTTCTGTACCTCACGTGGTTCCTTCGGTATGCTTTTCCCATATCCAAGGCCATTCCTATGAGAAGTTACAGGTGAAAACCTGACTGGTCCTTAAAAAATTTTGCACACCAGTGTACGAAAGAAGCATTGGTCGAGTGCCATGTTTCCATGTCTCGAACAGTATATTGTACTCTTTTTCCTAATCTTCCCTTGATACAATCAGCTTGTGTCGTAGTACCAAGTCGTGATACAAATATCTTTTATTTTGTTTATTTGTATCGTATTTGTGTTATAGATGTCTTCTAGTCTCTTCATCTGAGAGTTGCGATTAGTGCCCAGACTGCATTCGGGCTTTTTCTTACCCTGTGATGGAAAGATGCTTTTTGAGCATAAAATGCTTCTACCACTCAGGGTTTGAACAACTGCATCCCGTTCAAAGAACATCTGAGTGAGGGTAGAAGGCAGTTCAACTGGACTTAAATTCTCTCTGCAACAGGAGTGTCATCTTCCACCTACGGGTATGGATGCTGTGGGTTTGAGGACGAAAATGAAGTATCCCGTTTCAAGTGTTGGCAGGTGACGCCTCTCTTCTGGAGGACAATTCAAATTTAACGTTTAGCATGTATTTAAATGGATGAAATCCTCATTGATATCTCTTGGTCAGAAATATCCAAGGCTGTCAATGATCAGACATGATCTAATTTTTGCTGGGGAAGTCCAGACTGTTAGTTAACCCACTGGTGGTGCTATGTAGGGGAGGGAGGGAGGGTGAAAAAGTATGGGTTACATGAAGTTTAGCAGGCTAGATGGTGTTCCAACTTCACTGATGAACTGCTTGAGGCCATGTAATTTGGCCTTTGCTGCATTCAGTCTCTGTTGGATGACCGCATTTTAATCCAGAAGTTGTTCGTTTTCCGAAATCAGTTATAAAATGCAAGTTTAAATATAAATCAGTCTCGCTCAGAAAGCTTCTAGAGACAGCATAGTAATCTTAGATTTCTGATTTCTCAAATCTGTTCAGCAGGTTATTTAAAAAAAAAAAAAAAAAAAATGGAAATTTTGATTATGAAAGAATCTTTTGTGGTTTCTAGGTGGTCTGAAAGACAAATCTTATTTCCGATTCTATCTGTACTGACAGGTTGCCAGTATAGAAAGAATTAGAAATAAGTTAAATGCACGCAATGGACTGCGACTGGGTTTTTCTGATGTATGCTTCCAAAACCTTTGCCGGAAGAAATTTTCCGGATGATTTATCGAGTTGTCATCCATTTTTTTTTATTATTATTTTCTCTATTTAGAAAGAATTAATAATTGAGGATACAGAAGGGTGCTTCTCTCTTCCTAGGGGTAGTTTTATCGTCGCTCGTTGTCCGACATGTTGGGCATTGCCATTTTTTCTTTGTTCCGTTTCGATTCTTTTAAAATATGAATTTCCGTTTCCATACTGAAAATTACGTAGATCTTGCATTTTTTCTCGTTTTGCTGATGTTGGAAAGCTAGCAACATAAGAAAGAGCTCAATCAAGTAACATGCATTCACTAAAATTACAGCAGCTCTAACGATTAGAGAATTAATAAAGTGCTTCAAGGGCAGTGGCTGTCTGAGCAACTTATATTATTTTGTCTGCTTTTTTCCCTTGAAAGTTTGTACGAAACCTTGACCTCGGCCTTGTATTCTACGTGATAGTGTAATACTTACTTGTCACGAAATGTGTTACATTATTGTACTCATAATGTAATATAATTTATTGGAAATATTCTATTATATTTTTAAATACTTACTGATAAAAACTTATACGTGGAATAGAGTTCCTTTTGTTTAGCTCTTCAGGAGAATTCTCGTGCAATAAATTAAGAATTACTAAGCATTACTGAGCGAAATATACAAACTACGAATTAAAAATGCAGAGCACAGAAATGTGCAACCACATGTACTTTCGGAATAAGTTATCCCAATTATTGGACTGCGTTTAAGTGACACAGAGATAGTTTCTCAGATACAAACACGAGAAGAGGTTTCGTAGTCTCGTAGAGGTTTCGCGGTCTCGTAGGGCCTTTCTCGGCCCTACGAGACCGCGAAAGGTGTCCTGAGGTATTTTGGACAAACTGGGCAGAAGGACACCTAGGAATTCGGGAACGGAGTGAGGCAGTGGCGTGGTTTGGTGAATGCTGCGTTCCACTGCATCTCACAAAAATATTCAATGGGATTAATATAGGGAGAATTTTGCGGCCAGGTAGCATATGAAATGCTTGGACATGATTCTTGAACCATTCCTGCACAATGCGGACCTTGTGATATGGGATGTTGTCTTGTTGAAAGAATCCAGTGCCATCTGGATACACGGTCACCATGTAGAGCAAAATTTTGACATAAACAAGTGTGGACATGTGTTTTATATGTGTGTGACGGAGGTTTGTGTGTATTCTGTGTATGTTCTGTTGTTCTGTTCTGGCCACTTGGCTACCCAGAAGCATCAGTCACCTGGACAGATGATTCTGGGTACTCGTCCGCACCACGTGAAGGTTGACTAGTCGCAAAAGTGCTCGTGATGACTTAATTCGAGACTCGGACCCATCTGATGTTGCCAAAAGGTGGGCCAGATTCCTCTGGGGGCTCACTCGAGAGGAAAAGAAAAAAAGGGAGAGAGAGAGAGAGAGGGGGGGGTTCCCGCGGCGTATTAAAAAAAAGCGACACAGAGAAAAAGAGAGATTCTCTCTCTCTCTCTCCCCCCCTCTCTCTTTTTTAATACGCCACGTATTAAAAAAAAGTTGAGATTTACTCATCTACAGCAAAATCTATTGTTTTATAAACTGGTGAGAACACAGCCAGACAGTTCGTCTAAACATCAAATTGAATGTCAAGTTGGATTCGGGTCAGAGGCGTGAATAACTGCTGTCATCTCAGAGTGTACAAGTCTTCTCATAAAAGCTTCTTTTGCAAAAGACTGCAGCGCTCGGTAATTATCACTGCATCCTGCACCAACACTGACTCTTTACCAGTGGAAAGATTAGGCACTGTTCCCTAAGCGTGGCCCTAGCATCTGTATGTTTGGGCATGAATACAGTACATGTTGCCAGTCTTCAACCTCTCCACACTGACATAGATCTGTTGTTGACAACCTAAATTTAGATAATTTCATGTTCATTGAACCATGATTAGTCAGCAAGTATGAAGTAACCATATCCATACTGAACCAGACACTGTCCAAAACAAGTAGGGTCTGGTGGTGACAGCATGTTCAATGGGAATGAAAGAACCCAGTGATATCCGTGAAAAATCCCCAAACACATGATACTACCGCCGGCCTGTTTTCGCCAACTGTATTGTTTGGTTGCAGCTTATCGCCTGCTCGCCATCCATCGGTATGATAAAGCTGAAACTTTAATTCATCAGACCAGGTGATTCTTTTCCAGTAATCCAATGTCCAGGAACCGTGCTCCTGTACGCACCGCAGGCGGAAGGGATGGTCGATCAACATGGGCACATGAACAGTTTGCTTATTCCGGAGCCTATCCTAATGATCGTAAGCTGGATGGCGTGCTCGGAAACGTTTGTCCGAGCACACCATCCAGCTAACGGTAGACTACAAACATAGGTTTGTAGTCTACCGTTAATTGAGGGAGCGTGAATAGTCTGTTCTCGGACACCAAGTGCCAAGCACCATTCCTCTAGAATGTCAACGTAGTGATGATCTCCCTGTCCTGGTAGGGTGGGTAGTTGTATGTCCCTCTTTGGACATACATACCATGCCACACTTTCTCGGTACGGCAGTCTTCGAACAGCCGACAATGCGTGCGGTTGCTGAGATGTTGGCCCTCTTCTATCTAGGGTCGCAAAACATTCCCTGTCCAAACTCCTTCCTTTCCCCATTGCACGGCTTCGTACTGAAGAACTGACAGGCACTGTAGGTTTCGTCACTATATATGCTGTCCAGGCCAGTGACGCCTCTCCTAGGTGCTGTGGGAATGCGTCCACTCATTTCGCAAATGCCCGAATTCAGACGTTTTTCTAATGTCAATCCGTTATCTGTGGAAGCTGACTCATTGCATTAAACAACTGTTTTTAAAAAGCAGTTGTTTATTCATTTACCGTATGGTAACGCATTGCACTTTGTTTTACAGTTATTCGGTTTCCATTTTTAATCCTATACTTGATAAGTCTGCTGCTGTGTGTTCTAAGGATGGTTTGTCGGTTTATGGAATGAAAAATTAGAAGAATATATGAGATCTACGCGTTATACTCAGTACTCAGTGTACTCGAGAAATTGATATAGCACATATTCCGGATGCAAAGGACTACTATGACTACGTTTGGTTAGTTACTTTTCAAAGTCATTATAAAATCACTAAGCGGAAAGCAACAATAATAATACGTCGAAAACCGAATTGGTGATCGCTGCAAATAAGTTTTTCTGTAGAACCTGATATATGATTGTAATCCGAAAGACGAAGAGCAGTAATGCAAGATAAGATTAGAATTCTATCTTTCTTTGTTATTTCTATAATTTGGAATAAAATATATAATTTGGAATAAAAAAAGTAAAATTTGGAATAAAAGGGTGCATGATGCACACATAGATATTTCTTTTTTTGTTTATTCAGTTTCAGCCACTGTACTGCGTTTATGCTAGGGGTGTAGATATATAAATAATGATATCCACCAGTTCCTTATCATACAAATCGTCCTCTTATTATCTTTGAAGCTGCATAAGTAGCTTCTAATGACATTCCACAAAGCAATCAACTCAATAAATACCTTAAATTCTTCAGGTCACACAAAAGGACAAAATGCTTTAATGTCAGTGCCACAATAAATATTAAAATTTTCTCGGAAAGGTTTTATTGCTTAAGAACTTTTATAAGATAATTTCCTTGACAGAATCAAGAAATTATAACAAACAATGGCAAATGATAGACCATTTTTTTCTCTAAGCTGGACTTATAGGGCAGTCCATCTTGCAAGGACAGAGCAGTTCACATTTACAGCGATTATTCAATTGTAATATCTAAATTCTGCAAGGCCCTGTTGAAAAATATCAATATCTAAATTCTGCAAGGCCCTGTTGAAAAATATCAGAAGTGTTGCAGGAATAATTCATTAAACGTTTATCACTATAAAATCAATACTAAGCGGATAATTGGATTAATTCCCTTGGTCTCCTGAAATCTGGCCCATCGCTTTGTACAGTGGCTCCATCGGTCCGGCAGGTTTCCACTAAATCTACAACTACGAAGAGTCCACGCTCTCGATGCAGATAATAAAAAAGTCGCGAACCATAAGCATTATGGGCAATATGTGCTAAGAGAAATACTTCTGAGAAATACTTCATCGGATTTTATGATTTCAAAATTCATGGAAAAGAAAGCTCTAATATTTGCCATTACCGTGGTGTGGAAGGAACTTCGGGATCATATTAATGACTGCTAAATTTGTTCCGTTAATGTAGCAGGTCATAACGTGAATAACAAGCAGAGCAATGCATAACCAATAACATTCTTCAGTTGTGAGGCCTACAACTGAACATGCACCTGAACTGCTGGACCAAATGCAAAAGTACTGCATATGGGTAGAAGTAACCCGAGAGAAAAGTACCAACTGTGTGGTACTGCACTTAAGGTGGTAGAAAATGAAAAAGACCTGAGAGTAATTGTGCAGTCAGATATCAAGTTTTCTGAGCAATGCAGACAGGCTGCCAGGGCAGGTCATGGGGTTTTGTCAATGATATATAGGAATTTTGCTAGGAGGGAAAAGGAGGTGATTGTACCTCTGTATCAATGGTCAGGCCACACCTTGAGTACTGCGTACAGGTCTGTACGCCTCATTTTAGGAAGGATGTCGATTTGCTTGAGCGTGTACAGAGAAGGGCAACAAGATTGGTGAGGGGAATGAAGGGATCCTCTTACCAAGAGAGGCTTAAGTTCTGCAAATTGCAGTGGCTGGAGACTAGGCACCTGCGCGGTGATGTGATTGAGGTCTATAAGGCCTTGAATGGGTTGAACACGCTGAATTCTGATGGGATCATTCCACTTGTTCAGATTACGAACCTAAGGGAGCATAAATTCAAATTAAGAAAGGACAGATGTAAAATATATGTGCAGAAATTTGCCTTTAGCCAGCGGGTACTTAATTGCTGGAACAAACTTCCATCTGTCGTTGTGGAAGTTGATAGGTTAAATAAATTTAAGGAGGAAGTGGACAGGCATTTGGAGGGAATGGTGTGATTTTTTTTGGCTGATGTTGCATAAGCTCATACACTTGCTTTCTTGCATCACATGCCGCTACTACTACTACTACCACCTCCACCAATTGTTCTTAAATATATTATTTCATATTCTGAATCTGATATTTGTGGCATAGAGGATGATATAAGTTGTGACAAACAAATTCACAACCCTGAACCACAGCGTTTACACAATATGAACTGATTGTCTCGTGAGAGATTGAAAGATACTCTCAGGATCTGCAGATATTTTCGGGTAAAGATTGAAATCCAAGAATCTGTCCAGGAAAAAGTCTTTTCATGGTACAGACATCTCAAAAAAGAAATGGTTTTTCCAATTTTCCAAAGAAGGCTTAATGCACTATATTTCTACGAAATTCCTACAGTTATGAACTTTTTTTTTTAATTCTATGGCGACCAACACAGTGGAGGCTATTTATTGACTCATCGAAGCAACCCCTCAAAGGAGTTATCCTTCTTAATGGAATCAAATATGAACCCATTCCTGTAGCCCATTTGGGCCCCCTTAAAAAAACTACGAAAATATTAAGCTTTTTTTGAAAAAATATCAGTACAACGATCATGATTGGCTAGTGTGGAGATTTTAAAGTTATTGGTTTGCTACTCAGCCAACATGTAGTTACGCAAAAATTACTTTCTGTACTAGTCGGATAGTCGAGCAAAAAGTGAACATTGGGAAAGGAAAGTGTGTCCACTAAGATGTTTGCTGACAAACGTTCAAAGAACATTAAAGACTAGCCACTAGTGGATCGAAACATATTATTATTATTATTATTACTTAAATATAAAGCTAGGTTTAATGAAACAGTTAGTCCAAGCCCTGAATAAAGAAAGAAATTGTTTTAAATATGTTTGCACTAAATTAAAACCTGAAATACGCAAGCTGTTGCTATACTCTTTATTTGAACAATCCTTGAATCAAATTGAAAGAGACATAGTGTTTGGGGAGGGGCGCCACTGGTGGTGTTCCAGAATTGCGCCATAAGTACTCTTTTTGAAGTATACATTACTCTGTAAAAGCCAGACAAAAGTATTGTGTGTTGTATATGAGAAGTATTCTGTTGTTGTGGTCTGGAATTTGGCCGCAGGACCCCTAATGGGACCCCACGTTGCCCGTGCACACCGCTAGGAGGTAAGCCGGACTGCCAATTATTATTCTCTAGCAGGTCCTTCCACCTAATTGCCTGAGCATTCAGTGACAGGACCTATAAAAAAAAAAAAAAAACAGATAGAAATTGGACAATATGAAAGTCAAGTGGGGGAGATAATAAGAAATATTGAGGCGCAAGGAAGGCATCCTCAAAATTATTCGGTGGAGTAAACTCCACTAGGTGAGTGGTGGAAGGGAATGGGAATAAAAAGTTACCAGACAAGAGAGTCTGGTATTGATTGCCACTTGGCACACAAATCATGGTCAAGAGGCAAGGTCCTTTTCTGTGGTTTAGTCATGTCCAACTAACTGTCGCAATTGAAGATGTGCCGGTCACGGTTGGGAGACCAAGTCCACTCAGTGGTTTAGTCATGTCCAGGTATTTGTAACAATTGGAGATTCTCAGTGTGTGTCTTGTTTAAGGGTTTTAGTCACATCAAGGTGATGTAACTAAAATCGCATCCAGGTGTTTGTCACAATTGGTAGGTCTCGATATCAGTAGTTGGATGCATATTATTCAGTATTCAGCGATTGCTCATCGGCATGTATGTTCTAGGATGGTTGATAGGATTGTTTCTTCGTCTTGCAAAGAGCTCCTGGGAAAAAATCGTAAATGCTGTATACTCCTGTATAGTGTCCAGTAGGTGGAATTCCTGATTTCTGGGTAAGTACATGATTTTGGTGATTAATATAGAATGAAGGTCCTCGTACAGGGGAAAATCGTACATAAGATGATGCCAGATTTCCAGCCCCCCACATGCAAAAGATGGATCTTCAATGATGCCCGGTGATGTTAGCTTAGTTTTAATGGACCCATGGCCAGTAAGTAGGTAAGTTGTGTACAAACCCGGTGAGAACCAATGGGGAAGTCTGGGGAAGATCATGTTTACATTCGGCAAGAATTTCCGGGTGATTTCATCCTTTGTAGAGTTAGACCACCTACTCTACCACTCCTGATGCAGGTGGTTAAGTAGGCGTTGCTTCTCTTCCTTATGTCCATTAGCCAGGTTGGTTGTGTATTTGAGGATGGTATGTGAAACTGTTCTTGAGAGCTGGTATAGCAATCCCCTTCTTATCACTTCGAAATCAAGGGGCAGAGCACCTGCCAGAATCTGATGGGCGTGGGTGCTGACCGTATAGCAGGAGTGGGTAATAACAAGCAGAATGGACCGCTGAATGGTATCTAGTATTTTCCTGTTGGAGGCCATAACAGCTTTGGTTAACCAGATTCCTGAGGCCTTTATACCTATCCATACGTGAAGATAGGTATAAAGACAGCCTTATAGAATAAGACACTTGGTGTGTCTTTAAAACTGTAGTAAGCAATTTTTTTTTTTTTTTTTTTTGTTTGGGAAAAACATACATCCAGCCTATGAATCGATCGTGAGTTTCATACTGGAGAAGTTCAGCAAACTAAGCTGCAATATGAGTGTTTAAGGTACAATTGATGCACGTGTATCTCAGTTATTTCCCAGAAAAATTAGAAAGTTTAAGTGAAAAATAGAGGTAACGATTCCATCAGGATATAAAACTATGGAAAAAAGGTACCAAGAGGGATATGATGGCCAACTAATGTCGGATGCTAAAAAGAGGAACAGCCACTGAAACTAGCTGCCTAAGGAAGTCAAGAAGGAACTGGTTTAATACAGTGTTGTGTAAAATAAGTCCAGTTTGTGATCATCTAGGCTTGACAAGAGGATCTAGCCTTCGATATGTGTGCTGTTATATATTTTATCTGTATTTTCATATTGCTATAACCTATTTGTAAAATCCGGAGAAGTAAAAAATCAGCTGCAAGCGCCTTCACCAATATTTTCGTTTTTTTGTTTACTTTATTTAATAAATAAATTTCTGGCATAACAGGACAAATTTCAACTAGATTTCGAAATTTCCATTAAAATGTGTTTCAGATGCTTAGCAGTGAAAGCACCGGTGTAATACATATTATACAGTATTATGATAGTGCGCGTATCCAAAATATGTAGTATTAGTAAAAGGGGAATCAATATATGCAAAATAATAGATATTTAAAAAGCAGATTAGTATGCAGAAAATAATAAAATAAAATAAAATCCCTATAGGCTTATAATCAGGGCATAAGATTGCTAAATCATAGAAACACCAAGTTCGATTTAGCTGTAAATATAGGGCAAGACAAATATCAAATAGCCTAACCAAACATAGCATATATCTAATGTTTATTTAATATAGGAATATTTGGTGGACATAATATATAAAGAAGAGAAGCAAAGCAAAGTAAATAAAAAAAAAAAAAATGCAAGCTGCAAACTTATCTTGACTACAGCAGAAGAACAGTGAACACAGCGCCTCCTCAGAATAATACACTACACAAACATATAAAAATAAACTGAATAATAATAAAATATACACTCATTAAATATAAATACAATATAAGAAGACTACTAGCCAACTACTGGGAACTCTGTAGTGTATTCGTAATAATAAAAACTCACATTCATAATAATAAAAACTCAAAATCACATAGATAAAATTGCTTCTAATGCATGGCTCAATAGCAGGACGCTCTTCCCCGAGACTGAAGGATTCATGCTCGCAGTCCAAGACCAGGTAATCAACACCAGGAACTATAGAAAATACATCGCCAAGGAGCCCGGAGTGTTCGATGACACATGTCGACGATGTCACCTGGCCTCAGAAACGATACAACACATCACAGCGGGATGCAAGGTGATCACCCAGACTGAGTACACACGTAGACAAGACCAGGTAGTCAGGATAATACACCAGAAGCTAGCAAGGAAATACCAGTTGGTCGAAGAAAGTGTACCGTGCTACAAGTACGAACCCCAGGCAGTACTAGAGACCCGAACCTACAAGCTGTACTGGGACCGCGACAACGGATAAACAATCCCACACAACAGACCGGACATAACGCTTGTGGACAAGAAAGAAAGGCTACCTATCTGATTGACATAGCGGTACCCAACACTGGCAACCTGCAGAAAACCCATGAGGGAAAATTCAGGAAGTACATGAAACTAAGACAGGAGATCAAAGGGATGTGGCATATGCAACAAGTGACGACCATCCCGATCAGCGTGTTAACCACAGATATGGTGCCAAAGGCCTTACATAACAGCCTAGGACTAAAGACCCTATATAGCAGCCTAGGACTAAAGACCCTACATAACAGCCTAGAACTAAAAGATTCTACATAGCAATAGGTCTCCCAGCGAACACCTACAAGGAACTCCAGAAAGTAGCAATCCTGAACACCTGTAGGATAGCCAGAGGGTTCCTCGACCAACAGTAACACCAGACATAACAACAAACCATCCTGTGTACTTGGTAGCAATACCCGTCACGAGCTGGAACACCCAAGCAGAGAGAAATAATATAAGAGCAATAATAATAATAATAATAATAATAATAATAATAATAAAATAAATAAAAAATAAAATAAAAATTAAGCAAACCACCAGCCAACCACTGGGAACACTACAAATATCGCAGCCTCAAAGAATACATAGAGTAGCCACAGCCACAATAACAAAATAGTAGATCATCTAAAAATTGATCAAATTGTTAAAGGTCATCTAAAAGTTGCACTAAACTGTCTGGCTAATCTGGAAGTTTGTACTTCCATAAACCATGGTCATGTTGTGGCTTCTTGATACGATAATATGTAGCTTGGTTTATGATTATTATTTTATTTACGAATTATATATATATATATATATATATATATATATATATATATATATATATATATATATATATATATATATATATATATCTGTGGTATTAATTGTAATTCATTTGCATTAACCTCTACCTAACTCACTGCACATTACACATAAAATAGCCATTATTATTCAAAAACTTGTTATTTAAGGTACTATGCTCTAAAATTGCATTTTATTTTATTTTACTACTCCTTCACGACTATAGCTACTTAGAGGTAGTCGGAATGCGAGTCTTATACGTTCTATTTTCGCCATATTTTCACAATCGTTCCACGTGTTAGACATACCTTTGTTCCCCCATCAAAAATTTGTAGAAAGCCCTCCTAGGATATGTATATATATATAAAAAAGGTAAGAAATGAAGAAAGAAAAGGAAATAAGGAAAAATAGAAGAGAAAAGAAGAAAATAAGAAAATAGATGTACCTGGATGCGCAAGGCTACAGAACAGGATACAAATATAAAATAAGAAATATAAATAATTGATAAAAGACATAGTAAGATGGGAAAGTTATTAACAACAACGTGCCAGGCCTAATGGAATAAGAAAGAGAAAATGAATGTTAAAAATCTAATAAATTAAGTGGAATTAATGGCTGAATTAACAGGCTGAATTTTCAAGCCAAATCATATTTACAAAAGCTAGAAAGGAAGTGGTAATTAATGAATATTAAAAAATAATAATAAAACAGAAATAAAATGAAAATGACAATAAATTGGTACGTGGATCAGGTATTTCATCAGGGGACTACACCTGATCATGTACCAAAATATTAAAACCTCCAGAAACATGAGTAAGGTAGCCCCAACGCAGTGTGTATATTTTAAGTAAAACTGTTAAATTAAGTTAAGCTAAAAAAAAAAAAAAATGTAACAGGCAGCAGCATAGAAATGGGAAGTAATACAAGGTATGGGAGGGAAAAGGTAGTAAAAAAAGAGAGACGAAGATAGCGAGAATAAGAAAAAAAGGAATGTCCGAATCGCCCTCGTATTGCACTAATAGTTCAACGGCCGGAAAAAGAAAAATAAAAAGTAGAAAGACGTAAAGAGAAGGAAAAGATTTTAAAAGATACTAGGCAAGCTAGGTGCGTAAGTACCCAACCTCTTAGAGAGGGCCTTGGCTGTGAAGGTGTTAGTAGAAGAGGAAAACTAATACCGCTAGCCTGTGATATATTCTTTTGTTAATGTCAGATGTAGAAAAAACAAGTAAAGAGACAAGTGAAAAGAATAAGAAGCAAAATTAAGAAGAAAAATAAAATTAAATACCTTTAAAATTATGTAGCATCAATTAGTAAAATGCATAATAAACATTGACGACGGTCAAGTTGTTTAGTAGAAAAAACAATGGAAGCACTCTATAGTTAAAAGTGAGGAAAAAGGTTCGATTAATATAATTAAAAATAATTAAAATAAATCAAGAATGGAAATAAAAATGAAATTGAAATAAAATAAAATAAAGGTAACTTAGAAAGTGAAAAGGCATGAGCATTGTTTAGAATAGAAGTCATATGATGCGATCACTTTCAAAGTGGTGTAATACCACCATTTAAATATACAACTAAAACCACAACACCATTTAAATATGTATATTTAAATGGTGGTATTTCCGCCACTTGAAAAGTGATCACATCATATGACTTCTATTCTTATATTAATCATCGTTGACCCGACAGAGAACGTAATTTAATGATTACAATAAGATTAAATATATAATACATACTACATATTCACCGTATCCAGGACATGATATAGTAACGATAATAGTCGTCAAGATAATATGTGGTGCCTCCTATGTGATGGATATGGTAAAAATAAATAAAAATAAATAATTAATTAATTAGCCAATCAAATTTAAGTTAACGCAAAGAGAAACATGCAGATAGTAAGAAGAAAAACTAAAGGAGTAGGAATAATAGAACATGAACTCCATAAAGGCGAAAAATAGTGGTATAGATAAGAAATAGTTTCTCCTACGTCCTCGGATTGCCCTAATCATTTCGAAGAAATAAAAATAAAGAGTGTAGGACAGCTTAAAGACAATACAAGATATAAGTTGTGGCTCGGGTATGCCCAGGATCGCAAACCCGTTCCTACAGTAGGACCCTGAGCTGAATTTACATGTTACCTCAGCGTCAACTTAAGTAAACTTAAATGAATTTAATTTTGTAAAAAAAAAAAAAAATATATATATATACACTGTAATTTGCAAGCCGGTGGGTATAAGTAATAATTAATACTTCTGATACCATAGCAAATTACCTGGATCTTCATATAGAAATATTCCATAATAACATAGACGTAAACGTATATGATAAAAGAGACGCATTTAATTTCAATGTGGTCAGCCTTACAAACTGGAGATCTAATATATCAAAATCAGTTCATGCTAATATCATTTTATCCCAATGTCTGAGGATTGCTTATATTTGCAATAATAATAAAAACTGTTCAGCAAACATAATAGCATTGTACAACAAGTTGATTAATAATAATTTGCCCATCGGTTACCTGAAATACCACTTCAGGAAAGCGATAAGCATAATTAATATCAAAACTTTGTTCTCTGAACCCATTGGTTCAATATAATGTCATATTTAGTGCCATGTATATATGTATATAGGATACACTTTGCTTTCTTGTTGTCTTACGCCGTAGAAAACTCGTACCCACCGGATTTCAAATTTCAAATCTTATAATGGGGGATTTTAACTTCCCAGATATTGACTGGAACTTGTGGATTGGTCACTCACACACTAGTCAGACTTTTGTGGAGTTATTGGATGATTGTTTTCTGCAGCAGCATGTTCGAGAGGCAACCAGAGAAAGTAACACTCTTGATCTGGTTATCAGCAGTGATCATTCGTGTATTAAGAATTTGCAGATAAAGGAACCACTAGGTGGCAGTGATCACAGTGTGCTGAAGTGGGATTTACTCAAAGAGGTAACTACCGTCAGGGGTAAAGGAAAGGGTTTTTGCTTCCGTAAAGGGGAGTACAGTGGTCTCAGACAGTTTTTAAATTCTGTACAGTGGGATCAACTGACGATGTTACAAACAGTAAATTCTAAGTGGGAAGCATTCAAAGAATTAATCGTGGAAGCTACTAGACTTTATATACCGATTAAGAAATATCGTTCAAGGTTTAGGCCTAAATGGTTATCAAATGAACTAATGAGACTCGTGACAGAGAAGAAAAATGCATGGGATGCATATAAATTATCAGGTGACGCAGAAGCCTGTGGCAGATATAAGCTAGTCTGTAATCAGGTCACAAAGGAGGTTCGGCAGGCGAAGGCGGATTACGAGAAATCTTTGGCAAAAGATGCTAAGAAAAACAGCAAGGATTTCTTTACTTATATAAACTCTAAAAGGAAGGGGATGAATATGATTGGACCACTTGACATCGATGGTTCGACTGTTGATGATCCTGCTCAGATAGCAAACAAACTGAATGAGTATTTTGCATCTACATTCACACGTGAGGAATTATTACAATTTGAAAATGGAAGAAGGTTATCAAATTGTAGCAGTGTGCTTAATGATTTTGTAATAACTGAGAGCAAAGTGGAGGAGAAATTGTTGAGTTAAACATAAGAAAGGCACCTGGGGTGGATGGGATCTATCCAGTTATTTTAAAGGAGGCGGCAAAGCAACTAAGCAAACCCTTAGCCATAATTATGAGAGCATCCTTGGACTCAGGGGAGGTTCCCACGGACTGGAGATGTGCAAATGTGTCCCCAATTCACAAAGGTGGATCGAAGGGTGACACGAGTAATTACAGACCAGTTAGTTTAACTTCTGTTCCGGGTAAAATAATGGAGTCGCTGGTTAAAGATGCATTGCAGGATCATCTAGACAAGACTGCAGCAATAATTCAGACACAGCATGGGTTTGTTAAGGGAAAGTCTTGTCTGACAAATTTGATTGGTTATTATGATGTGGTCACAAAGGAACTGGATGCAAAATATAATTTTGATATCATATACTTGGATTTCAGGAAAGCTTTTGACACTGTTGCGCATGGAAGACTACTGTACAAATTGGAGCAGAATGGTATTAAGGGTAAGTTGCTACAATGGATAAAAGGATGGTTAAGTGGGAGAAGACAGAGGGTGGTAATCAATGGGTGCTGCTCTTCGTGGACTAATGTTATTAGTGGAGTCCCACAGGGTTCGGTGTTGGGTCCACTGTTGTTTTGTGTATTTATCAATGATATTGATGAAGGTATATCAGGCTTAATGTCGAAGTTTGCAGATGACACAAAGGTTGGCAGGGTTGTTAATGACAGTAATGGCAGTGTGCTACTGCAACAGGATCTAGATAATTTGGGCAGATGGGCTAAGAAGTGGCAACTGAAGTTCAACCTTGACAAATGCAAAGTACTGCATATGGGTAGAAATAACCCCAGAGAAACGTACCAACTGTGTGGTACTACACTTAAGGTGGTAGAAAATGAAAAAGACCTGGGAGTAATTGTGCAGTCAGATATGAAGTTTTCTGAGCAGTGCAGACAGGCTGCTAGGGCGGGTCATGGGGTTTTGTCAATGATATATAGGAATTTTGCTTGCAGAGAAAAGGAGGTGATTGTCCCTCTGTATAAGGCAATGGTCAGGCCACGCCTTGAGTACTGCGTACAGGTCTGGAGGCCTCATTTTAGGAAGGATGTAGATTTGCTTGAGCGTGTACAGAGAAGAGCAACACGATTGGTGAGGGGAATGAAGGGATTCTCTTACCAAGAGAGGCTTAAGTTCTGCAAATTGCAGTGGCTGGAGACTAGGCACCTGCGCGGTGATCTGATTGAGGTCTATAAGGCCTTGAATGGGTTGAGCACGCTGAATTCTGATGGGATCCTTCCACTTGTTCAGATTACCAACCTACGGGGACATAAGTTCAAATTAAGAAAGGACAGATGTAGAATAGATGTGCGGAAATTTGCCTTTAGCCAGCGGGTGGTTAATTGCTGGAACAAACTTCCATCTGTCGTTGTAGAAGTTGATAGGTTAAATAAATTTAAGGAGGAACTGGACAGGCATTTGGAGGGAATGGTGTGATTTTTTTTTTTTTTTTTTGGCTGATGCTGCATAAGCTCCTACACTTGCTTTCTTGCATCATGTGCCACTACTACTACTACTGCTACTACTAGAGTGTATCTTTTTTTTTTTTTTTTTTTTTTTTACGTAGTTAAATTCATTTAAGTTTACTTAAGTTGACGCTGAGGTAACATACAAATTCAGCTCAGGGTCCTACTATAGGAACGGATTTGCGATCCCGGGCATACCCGAGCCACAACTTATACTTGTATTGTCTTTAAGTTGTCCTACACTCTTTATTTTTATTTCTCCGAAATTATTAGGGCAATCCGAGGACGTAGGAGAAACTATTTCTAATCGATACCACTATCTTTCGGCTTTATGGAGTTCAGGGTCTATTATTCCTACTCCTTTAGTTTTTCTTCTTACTATCTGCATGTTTCTCTTTGCGTTAACTTAAATTTGATTGGTTAATTAATTAATTATTTATTTTTATTTATTTTTACCATATTCATCACATAGGAGGCACCACATATTATCTTGACGACTATTATCGTTACTATATCATGTCCTGGATACGGTGAATATGTAGTATGTATTATATATTTAATCTTATTGTAATCATTAAATTACGTTCTCTGTCGGGTCAACGATGATTAATATAAGAATAGAAGTCATGTGATATGATCATTTTCAAAGTGGTGGAAATACCACCATTTAAATATACATATTTAAATGGTGTTGTGGTTTTAGTTGTATATTTAAATGGTGGTATTTCCACCACTTTGAAAGTGATCACATCATATGACTTCTATTCTAAACGATGCTCATGCCTTTTCACTTTCTAAGTTACCTTTATTTTATTTTATTTCTATTTTCATTTTTATTTCCATTCTTAATTTATTTTAATTATTTTTAATTATTATTAATCGGACCTTTTTCTTCACTTTTAACTATAGAGCGCTTCCATTGTTTTTTTCTACTAAACAACTTCACCGTCGTCATAGCTCTCTCTCTGTTTGTATTCTATTTATTAATCATGTTTATTATGCATTTTACTAATTGATGCTACATAATTTTAAAGGTATTTCATTTTATTTTTCTTCTTAATTTTGCTTCTTATTCTTTTCACTTGTCTTTTTACTTGTTTTTTCTACATTTGACATTAACAAAAAATATATCACAGGCTAGCGGTATTAGTTTTCCTCTTCTACTAACACCTTCACAGCCAAGGCCCTCTCTAAGAGGTTGGGTACTTACGCACCTAGCTTGCCTAGTACCTTTTAAAATCTTTTCCTTCTCTTTACGTCTTTCTACTTTCTATTTTTCTTTTTCCGTCCGTTGAACTATTAGTGCAATACGAGGGCGATTCGGACATTCCTTTTTTTCTTATTCTCGCTATCTTCATCTCTCTTTTTTTACTACCTTTTCCCTCCCATACCTTGTATTACTTCCAATCTCTATGCTGCTGCCTGTTACATTTTTTTTTTAGCTTAACTTAATTTAACAATTTTACTTAAAATATACACACTGTGTTGGGGCTATCTTACTCGTGTTTCTGGAGGTTTTAATATATATATATTTTTTTCACAATATTATTATTTAATGCTACCTTCATCAGCATGGGTTTATATAGAAATGCAGTGTTTTGATACATGATTAGGTGTAGTCCCCTGATGAAATACCTGATCCATGTACCAATTTATTGTCATTTTCATTTTATTTCTGTTTTATTATTATTTTTTAATATTCATTAATTACCACTTCCTTTCTAGCTTTTGTAAATATGATTTGGCTTGATAATTCAGACTGTTAATTCAGCCATTAATTCCACTTAATTTATCAGGTTCTTAATATTCTTTTTCTCTTATCTTCTTCCATTAGGCCTGGCACGTTGCTGTTAATAACTTTCCCATCTTACTCTGTCTTTTATCAATTATTTCTATTTCTTATATATATATATATATATATATATATATATATATATATATATATATATATATATTAGTAATAAAAAAAGAAAGTTAATAATTATAACGACTTTAACTAATATTTATGGTCAATGCAGTTGCAGAGCAATCATGTATTACAACCATAATGAGCATAAAATTTTGAGGATAATAATAGAATATAATAGAAAAGGTAAATCAATCAAATAATAATATTCAGGGATTTAGGAAAACGCTAAGGATTAAAAAAAAAAAATATATATATATATATATATATATATTATCGCTTTTTACCCACAATCCAGATGAATTCAAGGCAAAAAGACTGAAGGCAAAAAACGACAAGTTCTCTGTTTCTGTAATGATCAATATATGCTAAGTAATTTAAATCTAAACCAAATATAAACCAAATATAGTAATTAAAAATGGATAAGAAATATTAGAATCAAAAGTAAGAAAGTATAAGTAAATCATAAATAAATTATAAATGTAAGCATATATTAATCATCGTTGACCAGACAGAGAACGTAATTTAATGAATACAATAAGGTTAAATATATAATACATTCTACATATTCACCGTATCCAAGACATAATACAGTAACGATAATAGTCGTCAAGATAATATGTGGTGCCCCCTGTGTGATGGATATGGTAAAAATAAATAAAAATAAATAATTAATTAATTAACCAATCAAATTTAAGTTAACACAAAGAGAAACATGCAGATAGTAAGAAGAAAAACTAAAGGAGTAGGAATAATAGAACCTGAACTTCATAAAGGCGAAAAATAGTGGTACAGATAAGAAATAGTTTCTCCAACGTCCTCGGATTGTCCTAATAATTTCGAAGAAATAAAAATAAAGAGTGTAGGACAGCTTAAAGACAATACAAGATATAAGTTGTGGCTCGGGTATGCCCGGGATCGCAAACCCGTTCCTATAGTAGAACCCTGAGCTGAATTTGCATATTATCTCAGCGTGAACTTAAGTAAACTTAAATGAATTTAACTATGTAAAAAAAAAAAAAAAAAAACAATGATACACTGTAATTTGCAAGCCGGTGGGTACAAGTTTTCTACGCTGTAAGACACCATGAAAGCAAAGTGTATCCTATGTACATATGTTGTTGTTGTTATTATTTGGTTTTTAGAAGCATTAGCAACTAAGGCCATATTGCTCCGGGAATATGCGGTGGTCATTCCCTGACCTTTCCGCATCCTCCGTATTTGGTGGTGACGGGCTCGAACCCCGGTCTAATCAAGAAGCATGTGCTACGCACTGCTGCTCCTTCCCACCTGGCTACGGAGGAGCCCCCTATGTACATATAAACATGGCACTAAGTATGACAATTACATTGCTTACCTGAAATACCACTTCCTGAAGTGG
Source organism: Mastigoproctus giganteus (assembly GCF_048544385.1). Taxonomy (NCBI): domain Eukaryota; kingdom Metazoa; phylum Arthropoda; class Arachnida; order Uropygi; family Thelyphonidae; genus Mastigoproctus; species Mastigoproctus giganteus. The sequence continues at coordinate 86,746,337 of NC_143577.1, read as the reverse complement.
TATTTCAGGTAAGCAATGGGGAAATTATTATTAATCAACTTGTACAATGCTATTATGTTTGCTGAACAGTTTTTATTATTATTGCAAATATAAGCAATCCTCAGACATTGAGATAAAATGATATTAGCATGAACCAATTTTGATATATTAGATCTCCAGTTTGTAAGGCCGATTACATTGAAATTAAATGCGTCTCTTTTATCATATACGTTTATGTCTATGTTATTATGGAATATTTCTATATGAAGATCCAGGTAATTTGCTATGGTATCAGAACTATTAATTATTACTTGTACTCACCGGCTTGCAAATTACAGATTACAGTGTATATTATTTTATTATTTTTTTTTTTTACAAAATTAAATTCATTTAAGTTTACTTAAGTTGACGCTGAGGTAACATGCAAATTCAGCTCAGGGTCCTACTATAGTAACGAGTTTGCGATCCCGGGCATACCCGAGCCACAACTTATATCTTGTATTGTCTTTAAGCTGTCCTACACTCTTTATTTTTATTTCTCCGAAATTATTAGGGCAATCCGAGGACGTAGGAGAAACTATTTCTTATCTATACCACTATTTTTCGCCTTTATGGAGTTCAGGTTCTATTATTCCCACTGCTTTAGTTTTTCTTCTTACTATCTGCATGTTTCTCTTTGCGTTAACTTAAATTTGACTGCTTAATTAATTAATTATTTATTTTTATTTATTTTTACCATATCCATCACACAGGGGGCACCACATATTATCTTGACGACTATTATCGTTACTATATTATGTCCTGGATACGGTGAATATGTAGTATGTATTATATATTTAATCTTATTGTAATCATTAAATTACGTTCTCTGTCGGGTCAACGATGATTAATATATGCTTACATTTATAATTTATTTATAATTAACTTATATTTTCTTACTTTTGATTCTAAAATTTCTTATCCATTTTGAATTACTATATTTGGTTTATATTTGGTTTAGATTTAAATTACTTAGCATATATTGATCATTACAGAAACGGAGAACTTGTCGTTTTTTGCTTTCAGCCTGGGTGATTGGCCCCAGTTGAAGTCATCTGGATTGTGGGTAAAAAGCGATAATATATATATATATATATATATTTTTTTTTTTTATTATTATTATTTTTTAAAATCCTTAGCGTTTTCCTAAATCCCTGAATGGTATTATTTGATTGATTTACCCTTTCTATTATTTTCTATTATTATCTTCAATATTATATATATATATATATATATATATATCTTGTACAACGATTGTTAACTCGGCAGTCTTGATATTAGTGGTGAGAATGAGAATATTTTCTCGTTTCTTTAGGATGAAGAAACCTCAATAGATCAATTTAGTGCGTCTCCGTGACCTTGAACTTCTCACGGCAGTTACAAGAATAGAAACGACCGTCCGCCGCCTACTCATGAACGTCAGCGCACACGATGACATTAATTTGTCGGACAATGCTGGCACTTTCACATTTTCCATATTGGTATCGTGTGTAAGTTGCAAAAGAGTTCAGTTTGTGAGCTACGTTTCCACTACTCCAAAGATCGGTATATTAACAACCGAAAATGTAGAACGCGGTGGGCTAAAACTTGCTTTCAGTGTAACCTTATGGACCACAAAGCGGTCATGAGATCGAGCAGGTAAAGTAGGTCAACGAGATGGATATTTTTCGAAAAGAATTAAATTCGACCGACTCCGAATGAACGTATATTAGTTCACTGTATTGCGTCATTAAATTATATTTTGGAAAAAAAAATAAATAAAAATTCTTGCGTCATATTTGTGTTAGAAGCAGGCCAACGCATTATTTTCTCTTTTGCTGTTTGCGGTTCATGAGGACGAGATCATGTGCTAGATGTATGGCTTCGCATTATAAAAGCTGGAGTAAGTTGGTTGCGCAGACTTTCATCATCCAACAAAGAGTTTTATCCGCTAACGTGTGCTAAGCTGATTCACGCTATCACGCCACCCCTACGCTACGGCGTATATATCACGCCACTGCTCCCGCACGACTCGTGCTCCCGACGTTCTCTGATCGGAATAAGCTACAGGCCAAGTGCACTAAGTCTGCACGTGGTAGACAGCGGATCCTTCGCCACGAGAAAGTGAAGATGATGTTATCTCTTTCTAAGTACCGCGCACTTGCGTTCTCTTCCGTTTATTGTTAAGGCCACCGTCTGAGCAGAAGGGTATAAAAGGAGTTTGCTTCGTTCCCTATCAAAACAACCGCCAAGGTCTTTGCCAGTACAGCTGATTAACCGTTATATGTGCCGACTTCATGAATATTAACGGACAAGCGATCTATCGAAGTTAGTCAAGGATCGCTCCAATTCTAATTGAGTTTTTAGTTCGACTCAAGGTATTGAAGAACAGCATTATAAAAGAAGATTCAGAAATAGTATTTGGAGAAAAGAGGTTCGTGTGGTAAAGCCGGTGAAAGGTAAATTTTTAAATTTAATATTTCTATTACGATATTCTTTCTTTTAGGGAACTTCGATTGTTTAGTTTGTATTTTTGACTTGTTCTATGACAGAAAACTAAAGCTGATAATTTGAGTAGAAAATGGAAATTTCTATCTGTTAGAAATGATTGTTATTTTGTGTATATTACGTAAGCACGAATCTATGTTATTTAATTTTAGTTAATGTATAAGAAATGTACATTACTCTATACATTCGCAATTAATTTTAAATTCAGAATTAGCGATTGACGTAAACTGTGTCAGCACAGTGTATTTATTATTTCTTGAATGGGATTTTGATGTACTCCAGTTTGTTCTGTGGCCATTATTAGTCAACGAATGTTGTTTGAAAAGCCATATGGCAAGGGAACGGCTAACGTTGTTGTTGTTGCGTACAGATAAGGTTGCTTAGCTAACTCTGGGCCTAGAATTTTATTTCTTGTGACATCGTGTGGATTCGGATACTCAATATGATCTGCAAGCAAGCAATCGACCAGCCACACATCTGTCCAAGCCTTATATAGAGGAAATAACAATTCAATCTCTTTGTTTTTTTTATGTAGTTATGTTTAGGGAAAATACGTGATTCTGTTAAATAATTATTTCTGTTTCTACTATAATACAGTACTACTAAATTTAACGCTTTCGGAAGTTGGAAAGAAAATGAATAATAAAAATTTGATTTTGTTCAAATTCAGAGAATAAATTTCTAACTTTATAGATGGGTGAATTTAATTATTTAATTATATTACAGAATGTAATTATTTTTGCTGTATTATATTTGAGTATAGAAATGTGGAATGCAAGATTAATCGATTTTCACGTGCAGCGAATTTCTACTTAAATACAGCCAAAGCTGTTTAATAATCAGCCACTTTTTTTGTAGACTGAAAGATCTTCAAAGACACCGGGTTGATAGTTGCCAAATTACAGCTGCAGTCTTATTGCCATCTTAAATAAATTAATTAAAATGCCGTAGTTGATAACGTACACTCTTCCAACACGTTTGAGGTTGTATAGGTTGTTTACTAAAATGAAATCCTCTCAGTGCAAGCTAACTTAATACAAGATATTCTGACAACGCTTCAGGATTCAACTGAAATGTGTCTTCAGACCTACGGTACAAGAGTTGTTCTTTCACATAAGTCTTTAAATTTTACGTAACAGGACCGCATTTAAACCTTATGGAGGATAACCACATGTGTACCTTCGGCAGTTTGGTGCTTACTACTGTTTTCTAACGTTCATTGCCTCTTCGGGATTGACCGGGAATTTTTGAATTCCTAGCAAGTACTTAAAAATAAATTAATTTTCTGCTTAAATTCAAGGGCGATCACATAAAGTCAGTTGAATTTTCAAAGAAGAAATAATATAAGCACCACGCCGTATTTAGTACCCATATGAGCTAATTGAAATGAATATTGGGAAAAAAATATGAAATTAGAGTCAATATTTATGAAAATATTGAAAAATAGCACTTGTAAATGCAGAGGAGAGCAAATTGTTTGGATAAATAGACGTTTGTGTGCAATCGCCATTGGATGGATGAGCTTATATTTATAGCGGCTCATTTTGCCAGTTTAAATTATAAAAGGACATCCTGTAATTAAATCTCAACATGAAGTGCGTTGAGTACGCGCAGAGGATTATGAAAGTGAGTGAAAAATGGGGAAGACGGACCAATAGCCAGGCTTATAATGTGTAAAGTTTGTTCGCTTCGTTGTTAAAAGCTTAAGAGTGACATATCTTAACACTAAAGTTCAATTTTAACTTCGTTAGAAAATATTAGCATCAAGAATTGAACAATAAAAGAACCATAATACGAAAACCGCTTGTTTTTATAATTGCTAATGTAGTAATAACAAAGTGACGCAATAAGTGGGTAGGCCAAAAGAAAGAGAAAATCCTAACCAATCAGTGGAAATTGAAAGAGCTGCGAAGATTAAATAATAGAAAATCACGTGTTCGAACCTTGCCCCTGTAGTGACTGATATTCTGTTCTCTGAGGTGTCTCTTTCTGCCATTTCATAGCTGATCATTCTCAGGCAGTGGCAGCTCTGATATTTTCTTAGGTACCGCCAAATTACGATGCACACGAAGCCTTCATAAACTACGCAGTTGGACAATACTAACGCTTAATGAATCTGGTGTCGGAAAGGACATCCGGCCTTAAAACTAGTTCTAACTGCTATTGGCAGCTATAACGAATAACACTTTAGAATGGCCGCAAAGTCATTGTTCAAGTACAACATATGTCGTGCACACAGGTATAACAAATTAGGTAATATACGAATTACCTTACATTTGAGGCGTTTCGATTTTTATTTATTAAATAAACTGTATTTTTCTTTTTCTGTGATAGACAGAAGTGAAAAGTAAATTCCTAATATCATGAGAGAGAGAGAGGGAGAGAGAAAAGAATCATCAAAAAAGAGAAGAATGATGATATCTGGCTCAAGACTCTGGGTGTGCCAAGCCCATACTCACCAGATGTGAGCGTTCACGTATATTCTGTAATTTAATAAATTTGGCAAATAACAAGGCATACCTCAGATCGTAGTATGTCAACATTTTTTACAATGTTGACATACTACGTAAAAAGTAACAATCTATACCAAAATGGAGAATTGAGAACATTTTATCTGCGCAATCATCACACTGCACCAAACGTTATCAGTGCTTCATCTATATTGTGCGGTTTATGGACAGCCCATGTGATCTGCATGAAAAAAAAAATAATAAATAATTAAAATAATAATATTAATTCCTGGATTTCTATTAGTCCGATTTAATGAAATTTGGGATGCTTAGAAAAATTTTTCTAAGAACCAAGTTTAAAACTTCATGAAAATCTGTCTACTGGGAACAGTGATTACATGCTGGCGGACGGACGGACGTGATGAAGACAATAGACACTATACGCATATACGAACGCGTCTAAAAACTAGTTTATTGGGGGGAAAATCGTGAACCTTCGGCGGAGACCAACTACCCATTACCGAAGTGGCGTGCTCCAGGTACAGGTTAACTTTCAGTCGTAACATAATCCTGTACGTATAATGTTGTGAGCAAGCCTCTTGGCAAGTCACTTATTAGGATAATATTTCGGTCTGTCATCGAAGAGAAATATACGACCATGTCGAGTTCCGAACGATGTTTCTGAGCTATTTTTCACAGGAACTGTGGAGGGTGTTTGTTAGTTGAACACTATTTCTTGGTGTCACTTATCGCTTTGCATATACATGACTACTGAATGAGACAGTTCCAGAATAGATGAATTCTGCTTGTCAAACATCGCCCTCAATCCCAAATGAATCCCAACTTTACCACTCCTGAAACACCGTGTCACTGTCCTTGTGAAAAAAAAAAAAAATCATTGTTATAACACACACGCTGAATTTCATGCTGCTATGAAAGAAGCATAATAAGTACACGGATACGTGGGATACATGGTCGAGATGTGGTAACGTCTGTTGTCTACTTAGACTACCGAACTGATCTCCATTAAATCTGTACGAATTATTTATTAATTATTCGTTTTGTTATTCAGTTATGATCTCAAACTATAACTGACCTTGTGCTAAAAAAAATAGTTTGCTGTGTTAAATTTATTTTTGCAAGCATTTTTTATTGATCATTTATTGAATAATCCCTGTTGTGATCCATTCACGGACGTTTGCACTTCTTAAATGCTCCAACTGGCTTAATAGCAGGGATTCCTTCCTGTCCTACTTGATTAACGTATTCACATAAACAGTCTATCATAAAAAATGCTTCTTTCTTTTCCCAAGTGAATTTATATCTCTCCCCCGCAGAGACCACTCTCCTTGAGGTAGACCTAGATTCAGTGCCCTGTTAGAAATATTGACACAGCTACTAAATATCAAGAAGGAAAATAAATGGTCTTGTTGTTTTTTCTTCATTGCTTCGGCTTTTCCCACGAAACAAGAAAAACTCGCTGGTATGCACGATACAATATTCGGTAGATTAAGGTAATAAATAATATTGATTACAATAAATAAATTAGCTGATAAATTTGAGTTGTTTCTATATTAGTTAAAAATTAATTACAAGTGGCCCAATGCAATGTTTTCCAACTGTACGCAGCACGATAAGAAAAATTTATGTTCCGCCACAAGGTCGCGAATTAAACATGTTTTTTTATATGTATTTCTGACGTTGTACAACTTTAAAGATCCTTGGATCTTTAAAAATACAGCGCGTACCCCGTCAGACTCACAAAGTTTGCAAAACATTGGTACGGGCTATTAAAAGTAAGGTATGGATACAAACAAAACAAATAATAAAGCCAATTTGTGCGTGTGTGTATATATATATATATATATATATATATATATATATATATATACGTACGCACACGCAAAAAAAATATATATATATTTATTTATTTATTTATTAATCTGTTAGCAGGATGATTACGCATTCTACAACCACAACGGAGACGGTGGTTACAGAGAAGAAAGAGTCACCGCCATTAAAAATAGTGTGGAGAAATGTCATTTTATTTATTTACCTTCATCTGGCTTCCCTGTATGGAATATATCTGGTCTTCACTTCAGCAAAGTTACTGACGACTCTATTTGGTTAGTATAATTGTTTTCAGAAATACTATCATAGTTTCATTTAAGGTTTCCCTCTTCATTATTAAATACACTGCAACTGTATTTTGTATTTAATTGCGAGTCTTTACGCTCTGTGCTGTTTTTGTAAGAATACGAACTACAGTATAAGAATGTTGGTGAAGTCTGTTGCCATTGATTTAGAAAGAATGGTGTGGGAGTACAAAACGTATCAGACTACTTGGTCTGTTTTTCAAGGGAAGACCAGGAAATGCAAATATTGGTTAATTTTAATTGAAAAATCTTAAATTATGAGTAATTCACTTTAAGCCAAAAGTAAGCGTCTTTATCGTTGTACTACATCATATGGGGATAAGCTATGACTTAATTTAAAATTCTTTTAGATCTGTTTTTTTTTTTTTTTTTTTTTTTTTGTCAGGAAAAGTATTTATTGTGTTTCCCGTTATTGTGTGATCTGGTTTCGTAACAAAAAGGTTTCAGAGCTCATTGACTGTTTAAGTTCATATGAAAAAACTGAAATAGAATCGTTTCGTCACGAAGGAAACGAACTTCCATTTCTGTTGCAACACAAGGAAGTCAGTTAGGCAACGAATTGTCGTGTGCTGCCATCTAGTGGGTATAATTCAGACCTTTTACGAGTTTTTAAAATTCATTTTATGATTAATCAAAAAACTCTGTACGTGTTTATTTTTACTTATTATAATGAATCGTTACTTATTTCAAAATACAGTTCAGCTTCATTATAAGGAGAATAGATGTAATAAGATCACAGTTATAATGAATAAATAAGGAAGAAGCAACGCATTTTAATAACAAAATTTCAGTTTTATGATCCGTATGGTAATTACAAACTTAATGGAAAATAAAAAAAAAAAAAAAAAAAAAACGAACCAGAAAAACAAAAGGAATTTGTTGCTTGGGCGAGAATGAACTGAAAATTCTAGTACATCATCCTGTGTCTGCTGTCTGTAAACGTAGGAGCATCCTGCTGGGGGCATATCTGAGACTCCTCGGCGACCGGAAGAATCCGGAATCTGAAAGAGCTATTACGATATGTAGTTTGGCTTTTTTTACTGATTTTTATTTATTTATTTTTTTAATATTCTTTATGTTCGATATTTTGAGCTGAGCAAGTCGGATTGACAAAGAAAGACACTCCAATAGCTATCTGAAACCTTACTTTGTTTAATCTTGGTTTCATTGGGCCAAAATTGACCTCACTTTATGAGATATTTAAAAATCTATTCTTTAATATAGTAGTGAGTTTGAATTCGAAACTTCAGAAAATTGTTATGACGGTTACAGTGAGAAACGGATTTAACGAACATTTGTCATTGGGCCCTTGAATTTCGCTGTAAAACAGTTCGTGAACGATGACGTGTTAATCAAAAGTGAAATGTAAAAGCATTTTATGATGAATCTAAAAACAAAGCAAATTGAAGCAGTAGATGGAATACTAATATAATTCTCCGTAATCCCCTCAACTATAACGTGAGACTCTTAGCGATGCTGGTGATGTAATTATTAAAAAGACCAGTGACAATGATACCCATTGGTCCATGAGAACAAACCTCATTTGAATGGTAGAGTTAGACACATACTTTGTTGTGGCACCATAAGGTCCAAAGGCAGTAGAGATAGTATTATCAATATTCCTTCGTGCCAAGAGTGGAAGATATCCTTCTCCATTCAAGGATGTTACCCTAAGGCCTTGACCATCTGGTAACAGCTCCTGACCCTTGGAACCTTGTTCAAATTCTTGACAACGACATGAGCATTGAGCCATTTGGCTACATCCCCTTATGACTGGCTAGCTTGAAGCTTTCCAGTTGCGCCTGAGTAGACATTTAAACAATTGGTGAATTAAGGAATATATATATATACAGATATACACTGTGCTGTCACTTAATTAGGTACACCTACCTAGTAGCGTGTTGAGCCTCCTTTAGCCTTAAAAACAGCCTGAATTCGTCTAGGCACGGATTGAGCAACATGCTGAAAACGTTATGCAGAAATGGAATACCATACAGACGTGAGTGTGTCACACAGTTCCTTGAGATTCGACGAAGGTGTAGGCCTGCAGCGAACAGCCCTTTCCAGCACATCTTAAAGGTGTTCAATAGGATTGAGATCCGAGGACTGAGCGGTCCACTGCAGTAAAGAAAAGTCATTGTCATGCTCCTGGAACCATTCCATAGTGATTCGGGCTTTGTGCACCGGCGCATTATCCTGCTGGAAGCAACCATCTGACTGAGGATAAACTGTCAACATGAACGGATGTACTTGGTCAGCAACGATGTTTAGGTACGATGTGGCATTCACACGTGAATCTATGGGCGTCAATGGACCCAACGTGTGCTAAGAAAACATTCCGCACACCACCTTGCACAGTAATCGTCAGACATGACGTGTCCATGGATTAATGTTTTCGCCAAATTCTGAGCCTTCCATCAACATGATGCACCAAGAACTTCGACTCGTCAGACCAAGCAACTGTTTTCCAATCCTTGATAGTCCAGTGCTGATGTTGCTGTGCCTACAGGAGGCGTGCTCTCTTGTTCTTCATTGATAACAAAGATACGCGATGTGGCCGTCGGCTGTTGTAACCCATTCGCGACAAAGTGCGACTAGTGGTCCGTTGCGATATTTTGTTATGCGCATCAAGGTTGTATTCTGAAGTGATGTGCAACATTGTGGCCCGTCTGTTTGCTTGCACGATTCAGGCCATTCTCCTCTGACCTCTCATTAATAATCGATTTTCTTCCACAGGAGTGTCGTTGAGAGGATGTTTTCTGTTCGTTGCACAATTCTCGATACACCCTTGAAACTGGTGCGTGAAAAGTTCAGGACAACTGCCGTTTCAGAGATGCTTTGTCCAGCACGTCTTGCACCTACTACCATGCCACGTTCGAAGTCCGTTAGATCACTCCTGTTCCCACTTCTTTCTACAGTTGGTACGCTTAACTGATACTAGAAAGGTTGTTCTGCTGCATTTATATCCACAACTGTGGTCATGTGACTTGCAATGTTGTGGGACAAACCATTTGTGTGCACATCAGGGGTGTACCTAATAAAGTGGCAGCACAGTGTATATATATATATTCATAATTTTAGAAATTTTCGTTATTATAAGATAAAACTGATAATTAATACTTCAAGGATGATGTATCTTGTATACATATTATGAAATGAATAAAGAGAATAACAATACAGTGCATTTAATTCTGACATCTCTATTTTCAGCTTTTGGATTGTATTTATTATCCGGCCTTGGTATAACTGCGGGTGCACACAGGTTATGGTCACATCGTAGTTACAAAGCAAAATGGCCTTTGCGTCTCATACTAGCATTTTTTAATACTACTGCATTCCAGGTGAGTGTATTTTTGAAACCTTTTAGATTAATTTATTGAAGAATATGTATTATATAAAATTCGTATATTAACTTGGTGCACTGCTATTTTAGAAATTCGCTGTTTTAAAAACCCATTTATACCGAATTATTAACGGCTCGAAGACATCTCTGCGACTGGACTCGCCTTACTTGCCTAAGAAAATATAAGATCATTAGGTGCCCGAGATTAACTTTTGAGACCTTTCAGATTCTTTACTGAAAGTCTACACCAGTCATAAACATTAAGTACGAGCACATATCACTGTAATTAAGAAATTCTTCACATTTCTGTATTTCTTCACAGTGTACATATGGCGCAGATGTAGCAAGCCACAGGTGGCCCCCGACCCTAACACTATGCACACTGTAGTTAAGAAAGAGTTAGTTATTAACATATTTGCATTCATAAATTAATATGTTTTGTAGTCCGTAGCCTCTACCTCTACCTCAAAGTGGTCCTTGGTTTCTACTTCAAATATAAGGGTGGTTCTTACTTGGAAGAATTTTGGGGAACGTTACACAAAAATGCGTTAAGAACCCTTTCTGTCAGGTCTGTAATTTTTTATGCATAAACTTGTTATTTACTCCATTTTAAGCTGGTTCACAAAAGGACTAGGACAGAAGAAAAGACAACAGTTTGCAGATCAGGTTTTACTTCAGTATCACCCTGAAATGCAGCACGTGTTCTTTGTGGAACACTCCGCCAATGTGTGATACGTGTCTCTGAAAAACTTTTCTCAATCGCCAAATGCATAAAAAATGGTTCAGAGGTCAGTTTTTCACTTCACTCGTTGGCGAGAATCCTTTTTGGAATAAAAGGTTTATAGACGGCAGCTAAACCACTGTTGATGCAATTTTATTTGCACAGTATGTGCACTGGCAATTGCTTTTCTAGATAGTGACTTTCTGAGATAATTCTTTCGTGTTGGTGTTGTCCTTCTAACAACACGATCGAATCTGGAGTTCTTGTCAAAATGAACAGTTCAACGATTGGTATGGTCAACTGCCTTCGACTTAAGCGCGACATTTCAGAGAGCTGTCAATAAGTTTGGAAACTTCAAAATCGGTCGCATACCAAGCCCTGTGCTCAGGTCCCACTATCTGCCCACATTCATTGAGTCCGTTTTCTCACGATATGTTGTATGCCACCAAACAACATGTCGTGAGACATGTTTGGTGCCAGCTAATATCTTATTATTAAGACTAGAGTGTGATTCAGTGGAGCGATCCAATATTTTCAGGTGTCCCATAGACTTTTGGTATCGTTGCTCAATTGATTGGATGTATAGTAGAGGACATTTGTAATGGTGATGAATTTGTTAGTAATTTTTTAGTCTCCAGTTGCTGGATTTCTTCGAGTAGGGTTCAGTTTTGGATTTTAATGATTTTATCTTGGAAAGAAAACTGCTTAGCTTGCTCTTGATGAGTATCATATATTCATATCCATCTGCACGTAGTTTTCGACAAGCAGCACAGCTATTAGGTTTGGAGATTTGTTGTCAGGTTGGTCATATCAGATATGACCTCTTCGTAGTGCTCTGATAATTCGATGTTTGTTAATTAGGGAAATAAAATTATGTAATCATCCGCTGGAGTATGGCTTAGGGAATTGAGAACAACTTAACTGTTGTTAACTGTGTTCTGTTATCAACCCATTGGCAGGCGGTGGTATGCAATTTGTGTTGAGCCATGCAAATGTCTTTTTAGCTCATTGTTGACCTTGTTCACCGCGTATATATATATATATATATATATATATAAAACAGAACAGGAATAGTGCAATGTCCGTTGTTTGTTACTTCGTTTAAATCCTTTTTTTAGGCAAGATACACTGACAATGCTAATGAACACGACGTATTTGATAATATTGGTCTGTGCTTAGTTTGCATAATTCAGACAACCGGTCTTAGAAAAGGTTTCGTTAAACCAGTCCGTATTGGGTTATTGAAATACTAATGCTCGGGAATTATTACTAGGCCTAATTAATCGTATTTTAATTGAGCAAGGCTGTCAGGTACAGTTATTAAGAATGAGGTTATCTGTTTGTGGGAAGCATGGATACGTTGTTAGGGATCAGTAAAGAATGCATGGGTGTTAAAACAGGCTAAACTGACAACGCTTTAATTCTCAGTTTGAGAAATGTGAAAACTACGGTAAATGATAAATTCATGGATGCTTTGATCGCTGTATGTATAATGGATTCTTCTTCTTCGGCGTCTCTTGAGGAGTGCATTAACACTAAGATCATCACATATAGAATTTCCTATAATTAGGTTAATTCCATAGAATAAGATTTAGAGTTTTTATGGTAAACCCTTACCTTGCGCTTCATTTTAAGTTTAATTGGATAATCCTGTATAATTGTATGTGATATCATGACCTTTCTTTTAAAGAAACAAACTTAATTTTATCATAATGGTTTCCACTAAATATATCTTTCTTATTTCAGAATGACATTTTCGAATGGGCAAGAGATCACAGAGTGCATCATAGATATTCTGAAACCGATGCTGATCCTCACAATGCCAAGAGGGGATTTTTCTTCTCCCATATAGGGTGGTTACTTGTTCGAAAGCATCCCGATGTGATAGAAAAAGGAAAGACTGTCGACCTCTCTGATTTATGGGCAGATCCAATAGTGAAATATCAACGACGGTATGTTATTTATGCATATTTATTTCAGTTCTTTACACTACAGGTAAGTTCACTTAAAATGGATGTATAGAGATTGAGGATGTATACAGATGGCACTGAGTGAATCCAAAGCCAATAAAATGTTTATTATAAGGATTTAAAAACAGTTACATTACACATAATAACAAATACTGAAGAAAAACGCAATGACGAGGGGAATCTTTATGGGGTTTAGAAATCGGTCAGAGAGTGCCTGTCTGTGGAACCGATGAGTGCCATTTCAATAGGTATCTCACGCGAGGTATGCATAATATTCATTCTTAATCTTTCGATTAATCTTAATCTTTCGCAGGTGTTTTCTACAGAATTGTTGATGTTCTAGTCCCTTACGAAGTCCACTTTTCAGGAAGTTCTATGCTGCTATTGATGTTGTCCTCTTGAGAAGGACACATTTTCTCTGGTCAAGTGGCTTTAAGCCACTTGACCAGAGAAAGTTTTAAGATGCGCTTAGTTTTAAGCGCATCTTAAGCGCATACATTATACGGCGCCATATTGCGCCGTATAATGTATGTTTAAACTGTGTGTTTTCTGTAACCAATTTGATGTTTGCTAGACGAAAATTCTGAGTTCCAGGAGAAAAAACTACGCAGCCCTCGCTTGAGGCCTCCACGGTCTGTATGCATGCTATAGTAACAGAACAACACGAGGCACTTCTATTTGTTTCCACAATGTTTTGAAAGAATTTTGTTTCAAATACGCTACAATAGGTGAACTTGTTTTCATAATATTGACTGAAATATCAGGTGACCAAGTCGGGGATAACAAGTTCCAAAATGAATAAAAAACAAAACAAAAAGCACTTTAGATGGGAACTTCAGAACATCTAAGGCTATTGTGGCTCCCTGAATACAGTTTATCAAAGCGACAATATTTTTCGAATGGATGAGCCTGATAGAAAACAAAATTTTTCGATTGTTCAGTGTGTGCAATTCTGCATGCAAGCCAGTAAACGAACAACACGAGGCACTTCTGTTTGTTTTCCACAATGTTTTGAAAGAATTTCTCTTTCAAATGCTTTACAATTGGTTAAAATGTTTTCATAATATTGACTGAAGTATCAGGTGACCAAAGAAAGATCGTAGGGTTTTTCAACTTTGATATTTTGACAAAAGTTGTGTGGAATCCACTGTAGATGGAGATTATCTGTGATATACCTCGAAAGTATAAGTGATGCTGAGTCGACTGATGTGTTGCAAGCCGCAAGTACGGCTCGGTTAAACACAGAAAAGAAATGGTCGCTCCAATTGCAGTTATTCGAACTTGTTTACTTTATGAGTATAAGCTAGACATAGATGCTACACAAGAAGCCCATGAGATATGCACAGCCCAAAATGATTAAAAAAAATTTAAATCAAAAGATGAATCACTTGATATGTCCCGTGAAGGATGATCGACAGCTATTGAGGACAACGAACTGAAGATCGCCATTACGTCAACATTATGACTGAAGTCAAATATGCCTGGTATTCGCAGAAAGATTCAGTGTAGGCGATAAAATTCGTCTGTTTTTCCAGCGCAGAAAGGTGTACAATTAAATGTATACCTTTCTGATGGAATTACAGAATTACATGTACATTTAAAGGTTACATGTAAAGAGATTCCGCATAAACCTAGCTGACAACAAACTCCAGAGACTATCGATTTGCCTGTTGCTGCTGTCACCTCACAATAATGAGCAACTATAATTGGAGCGGTTGTTGAGGTACGACAAGTGTTATATACAATAACACCAAATGATTACATCATTGGTTATCATCCTGTGAATCGGTACGCCACAAATTGAAGCCTTCACTTCACCAAAAGATGATCTTGCTGCACTTCTAGTGGAATACAGCTGGCATCGTCCTTTACGAGGTTTTACCCTCTGGCCAAACAATCATCGTGGGAAATAGTGTTTTTGAGTATTTTTTAGATATGTTTTAATTTTGTCCCAAAATCTTCTAGAATTTTTTTTTCATCTAGTATTTTACTCTTTTGAAACCTCAAAAAAAGAAATAAATAAAATATAGTAAACAATAATAATAAATGAACTGGGAAACATAGAGGTCTGTTGGCTGGTAGATTTTATCTAAATGGCACTTTATGATATATCTGGTTAAGAGGCAATCATAAATCATAACGTTATGGTTTAACTGCTGTTAATATGACAAACGTGGAATGATCGTAGTGTTCACATCACATAATGAAACATTCTCAGATTTAAAAGTATTCTGTTAAACCTGAATTTGTCGAGAGCTAAAACTCACAAAATGTCCACATAAAGAGTACAGTAAATACTGTTCGAGCACTGCACTAATACAAAAAATTTGTATTATTTCTTCTCTCTATTTGGATACAACGCGATACCTTCTTGTAGTTTCCTTGCTAAAGGCGTACAGCCTCTGTGCAACAAACAATTGGAAGTTTGAGAGAACCCAGATTTTAGCAGCAACCTAACACTTGGTTGTTTTCATGGATTCAGTTCTGTTGTCAACAACAGTGGCTTGGGCAAACGAAAGGGCAGTGGTTTTTAATCTTTGGAGATAAATTTCAATATTTATTAAGCCAATCTAATACTCTGGCTGGTACTGCCTCTTTTTTTTTTTTTTTTTTTTGTCTATTTTGTAGATTTTTATCAAACTGTGTAACTGATTTTCACAAATGGAATCATAAAACTCTGTCTACGATAATGGACAAAAAAAACGAGGTTAATAAATTCTTCATATCCTTGTTTCTTTGCTAACAAGGATAAGAAGCATTTATTACTATTAGCGCAATACTAAAGGTTGTGTAATGATTAAAATACAGTAGTGATAGTAAAACATTACACAGACCACTCTTCATTACATTGTACCATTTCAAATCGTACATATATAGGGTTAAAAGTCTATATCTGCAAACATAGAATAGGAAATAGAATTTAAAGTTGTGATATACTAATGCGGATCTCAGAAAGTAATGATAATGTTAATTGGTATCCTGAATTTCCTTTTTCCCATAAATAAAACGATGTTCTGGCTATTTTCGTTTATGTAAATTATTTGTGGTATTAATTTACTTTAAATTGAAAAAAATTTCGTATTGAAAATTTTTCTGAATTACAAATACCATATTTCTACAAAAAAAAAGTTTATTCAAAACAATCAGCATGTTAAACCGACCATCCCACGCACCAGAGGTTATTTTTAGCCTGACGCGAGGGGTACATAGCATCCCACTCTGCGCTCCTGAAAAAAGAGGCCGAGTTCAATTTTTTTTAGATTTGAAAAAAAAACTCACTAGAGATCTTTATCCATTTTCATGTCGACTCTTTTCTTTTAGCTGTAAACACATTTTTATCTGTGACAATATTTTATGTGCTATAAACTTAAACATAATATTTTCAATTGTATCTAACGTTCGTGTTTGTACTTGTTATGATACTAAATATTATATTCTTATTTTAGTTATTCATTTTTTGAAACAGTCCGTATCTATAATTAAAACTGAGACCAATCTATTAAACTTTACAGCGAAATGACTATACAGTATATTCATAAGGACAATAACTAAACGTTGTACTCATCAGATGGCGCCACACTATAATTTCTCGCAGTGTTTTAAAAATAAAACATCTCGCAATTATAAAACATACTTTATAAGTTTTACCAACTTATAAAATTATAAAACATGTTTGCCCCCCTTTAAAAACATTGTTTATTGGTAAGGGATTTAACATTTTTAAGTGGCTTGTCCTACAAGCAAATCTTACCATAAGAAAACACAGACAAAGTCACTTTAACACTCTTTCAACAATTTGGGAGAAAGATTAAAATTGTATACAAGAATTGGTGTCTTATTGCAGAAAATCAATCTTTTATGCACATGTTGGCCAGCGTTGAATTCCTCGTCATTATATAATTCACTGTTTTATAGCAATAAATAAATAAAACAAAATTGGTTTCCTAGAGATATATATAACCATAGAGAATTGAATAAAATGCTGCTTGTGGCGCCATCTGCCGAATACTATATTCTAATGGAATATATCTACAAAATACTGTTTAGTTTCAATTTCCCATAAATTATACTTACATAATAATATAGCTCATACTATTAAAAATTTTAAATAAATTATAATTAAGGCATGATACTTCTGAAAGCAATAAATATTACAGTACCAAGTAATATTTTTCCCCATGGTACTTTTTCAGAAGCCCAAATAAATTCCTGTATTGATTTTGTTTATTATCAAGTATCCAATATCACAGCTAGTAACCAATATTTTTAGCTCTGACAGTATCAGAATGTTCGACCTAAATATTGAAAGAAAGATTTTAATTTCAATTATACGCAAGAATGAGTAATAATTACCAAAATTTCATGCTTTTTACATAAGCTGTGCTTGGAGGTTGGCTGAAGTTTCTGCAGTAATCAAACTATTATTCATGTGATTCTTAAAGCAAGGAAATAAACACTAAAATGTATACGAAATCATTTTTCTGTCAAAGTTCTCTGAATGGACTTAAGGAATCACTTACTATCAAATTAATAGTTCTTCCCATAATATTTTATTTATCTATATTATTAATACCATATTAATTATTATTAATAAATAGTAACATTAATAAATATTGATAAATATATTAATACATATTGAGGGCTCCATATTAATAAATATGGATACTAATATTAATATTAATACCATATTAATAAATATTAAGGGCTCGAATATATTCTCATTTCGAAAGAGATGCACACCATTCTAAGATTAAGACAAAATATCAGCTATAATAGTAGTAATGGACTTGTAAATGGGTTTTGTGGGAAAAGGAAAAGAAATTGTGGTTTCATTTTATTAATTCGTTCATTTTACTTTGAAAATATATTCACCAGACGAAGAAGAAAAACTTTTCCTGATCAGGCTTTTAAAAAGTGAAGTAAATAACCTGAAAAAATTAATTTTATTCCCCAGAAGTTTTTTGCATGATGCAATACTTAAATCATCTCCTGAAATTACTCTTAGTTCACAGGAGTAAGCAAAGCATTTTCACAAATCTTCAGTGTTTATTGGAGGATCTGATATATTCTATTCGACACAACTAGTATTTTAGTAAATTGTTCCCAATAATTTCCTGAAATCAGTTTCCCATCTACTGTGAGTTTTATGTAATTATTTTTTCTAGTATTCATTTATTTTTTGAAAGAAAAAATTTGTTAGAAATGACATCTTTTGCACTTTCCTGACAAAAACTGTTCTGTAGTTTGCATTGTTAGTTTAGTTTCTCTTTAATATATTAAAATATTTAATACTATAAACCAGAGCTATGATGCTCAATATGTTCTACGTTGATTTCAATATTTGTAAAAGAATAAGATGTTTACCGCAATATGATACGTAGAACACTTCCGTATGATACACTCCAGAAATTAAAACGAATAAAACATTAACGCAAAATAACTAAATCCAAACTGCGTTTCAAGATAAGGCACAATGCGATGTATTTTATTTTGACATCAAAGGTGCTTTCGACAACACAGATGTCGAAAAAAAGCTTTTCAAATACTAAAAAATCATTTTCTCGTTGACACAATGATTATTTCCTATCTTCAATACAGCCTAAATCGCAGACTTCTCCTCTTCCCCACTAGTACTGACAATATTCTCGCCACAACCTCAACGAGGTTGTGGCGAGAATAATTCCCCAAGGAACCGTTCTCTCCAGTACTATATTTTCAGCATCGCTTCAACCACTTCTACAAGAAAATCCAAATCTACTGGCATATGCCGATGATTTAAATTTATTTATAATCTCCAAAGCCAGTGATGATATTCGCAAAGTTATCAATGATGCGAATTCACAGATTTGTGAAATCAAGTACCTGAAAGATCTCAATCTGAATATAAATGCAAGCAAATCTGCTCAAATTACTTATTCCCTTCAGAAACAACCCAACCACATAAAAATAAAAATTGCAGATTCCCAAATGTTTACGCTCACAAAGACCCTGGAGTTGTTTTTGATAAAAGTCTCTCCTTTAATGCCCACTATTAAATGTTGCTCAAAAAATTCAAAAAGCAAAATGGTTAATCAAACAAGAAACAGCAGCGATTCAAGACAGAAAAACAGTCATTAAGCATGTTCAAAGATGCATCTTTCCAATTCTGTCCTATGCTTCCGAAATCTGGTCTGGTGCTCCTCAAGTAACCGTCAAGAAATTCCTTGCCCTAGAATATTGGGTTCTTAGATGGCTCAATAGTAAGCTTCGTTTTCCCCATACAATATCCAGGCAACAGCTTTATAAAAACCTAAAAACAAAGCCTCTGCAACAGATGATCAACGAGTCTGGAGTCATGCTTCTTGCAAGTTAATCACCTCTGCATGCGATTCACCAAACTTAGCCAATATAATAGCTATCCCCAACAGGGAAAATTCAAGAAACCAGCAATTCAAATCCAACCTCTCCAGGCTCAAACAAATGGACAGAATGTTCCCCAATGCATCTCTTCACCTCATAAATCATCACAACATTGATTGCAACAGGTTAATCAACTCTTAAGCCTACAGGAGTCAGATCTCCGATAAAATGAAGAAAAATAATCCAACCCAGTAATTGCAACTGAAAGCCAAATGTCCTGTTCTGCAATTCTTTTTTAAATTCATAACTGTTCTGCAATTTTTAAATTCATAACTGTTCTGCAATTTTTAAATTCATAACTGTTCTGCAATTTTCAAATTCATAACTAAAATTCCTAGGCATTGTTAATATCTATATAAAATCTGCTATGTACATATACTCGATTATTTTATTCATTCCCGTTGTATTTTTACCTGCCCCTAGCAATGTGCTGTGATGGGCTTGCTGTATTTGCAATAAATGAATATTTATTTATTTATTTATTTATTATTTATTAAAATAAATTGAAAACAATTAAAAAATCAATTGAACGCAATAAAAATTAATTTTAAAAAGTTTAACGTAAATTTTTAAAAATGATTTCCATCCTTTTTATAGTTTTCTAAAAATTTACGTTAAACTTTTTTTAATTAATTAACTTGACTTTCTCCAGTCCAACTTTCCTAACAGTGAGATAATTTTCCTTGGTGATTTTAATGTTCACGACTCCAGCTGGCTTCCGTTTTCTAGTCACATCGACACAGCTGGTCGAGATGCTGAGGCTTTTGCAATTACTAATGACACTGCACAGATTGTTCATTCATATACAAGAATACCGGACAATTCTAACCATATAGCCAACACGCTTGATCTTTTTATCACAAACAACCCTTCTAAGTATATGGTCGAAGTGAGTGGTCCTTTAGGCACCTCAGATCAAAACTTGGTGATTGTCTCTTCTCCAGTGGAGCCTTTATCTCATGGCTATTCCCAACCGCGTATTGTTTGGCATTACAAGAATGCAAAACGGGATGACCTGCGAGATTTATTTTCTTCTTTTCCTTGGTCGGAATACTGTTTCAAAACTTCTGATGCTCAGATCGTGTCAGTGAAATTATTCTTGTAGGAACGAAATCCTTTATTCCACACTCCACTTTAAAATTTCTTCCTTTATCTAAACCTTCGTTTTCCAATAAATGTGCTAAGGCTGTTCAAGAGAATAATGTTTCATATCATAATTGGCTTGTTTCCAATTCTTCAGTTTCATTTTTGCCTACATCAAAGCTCGCAACAATTGTAAAGCACTTATTAATCACTCCAAACTAGATTTTTAACAGGATAAGAGTAGAAAACTTGCTTCTTGCTCTAATGGTAGCCAAGCATTCGAGTCTCTTGCCAAAGCTATTGGCCGCAACTTTTGCCCATCTCTGTTCTCACCTCTGTCAAAACCAGATGGTTCTGTTATCACTTCAGCCAAGGATAAAGCTGACCTGCTAGCATCCCATTTTTCTTCCAACTCCTGTATTAATGATCTTGGTAAAACACCTCCCACCATTCCCAACACGCTCCATTCAATGCCTCCTGTGGTCTTCCGTAAAAAATACGTCAGAAGGATTTTTACCAATCTCGATGCTAAGAAAGCTCCAGGTCCTGATGGTATTTCTCCACTTGTTCTCAAAACCTGTGCTCCTGAACTTACTCCTGTTCTTTGCCACCTTTTTTCACTTTCTTATTCCAAATGTGTTTTTCCTTCTGCTTGGAAATTTGCTCATATCCAGCCAGTTCCTAAAAAGGGTGAAAAATCCCTCCCATCCAATTATCGTCCCTTTGCAATTACTTCTACGCTTTCTAAAGTAATGGAGAAATCAATTAACCGCCAAATCTTAAACTACCTAGAAATCTTCCGTCTGATCAACTTTCGCCAATATGGATTCGGTCAGTGTCGATTCACTGGTGATATATTGGCTTATGTTACCCATTTACGGACAAATTCAATGGAAACGTTCGGTGAAACACAAGCAGTTGCTTTTGACATCTCAAAGGTTTTCGATCGTGTTTGACATAAAGATCTTCTAAACAAGCTTCGATGTTATGGTTTGCCAACTGTTTTTTGTAATTGGTTATCCAGTTTTCTCTCTGATCGCTCACTGAGGGTGATGGCAGATGGCTCTCTGTCTTCTAACTTCTCCACTAATGCCGGTGTCCCGCAAGATTCAGTTCTTTCCCTCTCTTTTCCTCTTGTATATTAATGACCTTCTTCCATTGACTGGAAATCCTATCCATAGTTTTGCCGATGATAGCACATTGCATTCCACTTTCCATTTTGTGAAACCTTGTTCTGCTCAATCAGCTTCAACTTCTCGAAAATCTGCTACCAATTCCTTAAATGCCGATCTTCAGGTAATTCTCCAGTGGGGCAAAGACAACTTAGTTGATTTAAACCGTTCTAAAACTCAGTCTTGTCTTATATCTCGCAAAAAGAATTCTTCTGCTGCTATGCTTATCTTTAGTGACACTCCGATTTCTAGGCAAAATGATATATCTCTTTTGGGGATTACCCTGACTTCTAATCTCTCTTGGCACAAGCACATTACAAATATTGCTTCCTCTCCATCTAA
The DNA here is from genome assembly GCF_048544385.1 of Mastigoproctus giganteus. Classification (NCBI taxonomy): domain Eukaryota; kingdom Metazoa; phylum Arthropoda; class Arachnida; order Uropygi; family Thelyphonidae; genus Mastigoproctus; species Mastigoproctus giganteus. The sequence goes on along the minus strand of NC_143577.1, from coordinate 86,724,196 downwards.
AAAACTTGGTTTTCTCTTTCGCTCTCGGCGTTACTTTTCTTCCAAACAGCTGTTCACTCTGTACAAATCGCAAATCCGCCCTGCCATGGAATATTGTTCCCACATTTGGGGCAGAGCCCCCAAAACCTCTCTCAGGCTTCTAGATTCTATTCAGAAGAGGGCAGTTAAATTAAATAATGACTCATCTTTAACAGAGTCTCTCTCTATTCTCTGTCTCATAGACGTTCTGTTTCGTTTGCCTGCCATTTCTTCAGATACTTCCATGGGCACTGTTCTTCTGAAGTGGCTTCTATAATTGCCGCTCTTTCTCTCAAAACAGTCGAAACACGTGCCGCCACAAGCCAACATCCATTTACTGTCCAACTTCAAACTCACAGAACCAACTTTTCATCTTCTTCGTTTATTCATTCAACTGCCGTTTTCTGGAACAACCTTCCTTCATACGTATTTCCTGAAAATTACAGTCTACAGTAGTTAAAGTCCAATGTCAACAAATATCGTCTTTCGTCTTCTCAACCTCCAACCCAAGCACAGTACTAAGTACTATAGGTTCTAATACCTCTCGTGTTTGGGGTTTACTTAAAAGAATAATAATTTTTAATTTTTTTCAATTTATTTTAATTATTTTTAGTTAATGTTTTATTCATTTTAATTTTTGGAGAATATCATATGGAAATGTTCTTCGGATCTTATAGAGGTAAACTTCTCTTATTCTTTTACAAATATAAAAACATTTAAAAATAAATCGCATTAGATGTTTCAGCTGAATATACGTTGAAAACTTTGTTTAAGACTAATTCTTTAATGAACGGTTTGTTGGGTCTGAAGCAAAAATATCCAGTGCTTTGAAAAACAAACAAAAAACAAAACTGTTAATTTTTTTTAACCTTTTCTACGTATATATACGAAGAAGCATTTTCAGATTATGCTTCTGTAAAGTTAAAATGTCTCAACAGTTTTGTTAGGATATTTTAATATGCAGCCCCTTAATAATTAAGACTTGATGGAACACAACATTTAGGACAACATCATTCTCTTCTATAGAACGAAATTATTTAACACAAACTGAAAACTACCTTCAGTTTTTGCTAAATGGTTTTGTTTTCATTTTTGATTATTGTTCAAGAATTGTATTTAAATATTACTATCTGACTAGCTGTATTTGGATTTTACATTTGAATGTGTTATATATTTTAGAGATGCCGTTTTCAACTTATTTAATACATTAATAATATTACTTTGTTTTAAAAATTTAACTTCTAAAAGGGGACTGTTAGAAAAACTATTCTTCAAGGGGTTTCATGAAGAGAAAAATATTAAGAACTGTTGCGCTGTACTAGTTTGCGTTTAAAAACACGATGTTTTTTGAAACTGCTTTGGAATTTGATATGGACAGAGTCGAAGGAGGGATATGGACTGCGTATATCAAAGACTGTGCAAGCGTTAAGATTAAAAAATATATGTTTATTCAATGCACTGCTTCTAGTTCAATACAGATGTCGTGATTCCTGTTATATTTATGTCTGGTAGTTCCAATTAATTTACTGTATAACACCAAACCATCAAAAATTTGACTTAACTTAACACTATTTTTAACTTAACACTGTATTTTTAGCATAGTAGCTTAATGTCTTTAAGATTTTGTTGTATTTAGAAGTAGATCCATAAAATGGTTCATTTTATTTAGTTTCACAGTTCATTAATTTTTATTTGAATTTATTTTCTTATTTTTAGCTTCTACATCCCTCTAGTTATAACTTGCTGCTTTGTCATGCCAACTGTAATTCCTGTGTGGTACTGGGGTGAGACATACACCAATGCCTTTCTCGTAGCAGCCATTCTACGCTACTGCCTTATCTTAAATGCTAGTTGGCTTGTGAACAGCGCTGCCCATATGTGGGGAAGCAAACCCTACGACCGTTTTATCAATCCCAGGGAAAACATATTTGTGACGCTCGGAGCAATAGGAGAAGGATTTCATAACTATCATCATACTTTTCCTTACGATTACGCCACCAGCGAATATGGAATTAAAATCAATCTAACAACGGCATTCATTGACTTCATGGCCTTCCTTGGTCTAGCATATGACAGAAAATCTGTATCAAAAGATGCCATTAAGAAACGAAAAGAGAGAACAGGAGATCATTCCAATTAGAGGCCAAGCAGAATTATGGATACGAATATTTAATATTGTTTTAAATATTAAAACGGAGAATGTTTATTTTATTGTGATAGAATATTTCTTTAGTTGATTTTTATGCTAAGGATTTTTATCAATCGAAATGTTTTTGTAAACTTAAGAACGCAGCCATGGAAGGTAATTACCTGAGAAATTAAATAGTTTCTTATGCGAATATTGCGGTATAACACCTTCTGTAATAATCCTTGTAAATGTTGGATAGCCTAAGTGCTCGGATGACAGTTGACAGATCAGATAGTTATTGTAATTAAAGATCTGCTCATCACGATGGAGCATTTGTGCAAATGTTATTGTATATTTAAGGCGTATTGTATGTTTATAAGCACCGACTATATATGTATATTAATTTTAATCGCGATCAAATATAGTCCTTTTTTGTAAAAACATAAACAAACAAATACTGTAATTTATCGGCAACATGACTAATTTTATTGAAAGCTGTTTCACGGAGAGTGTGAGATGAAAATCAATGCTTCTCCTCCTCTTATGAATTCTAACAGAAAAAAAATATCAGTAATTAAAATGCTGTTCTATTATTAAAAGTTGTCTTGTGTCTCTTTTTTTGATTACTAAGTTCGATGGCTGGAACATTGACATCATTATTACACCAACAAAGTTTTTATTTATATACAATGGTGTCGGTTCAAATATGAAGCAATTTTATCGAGAAAAGCATCTTTAATAAGAATACCTTGCATTCCTAAAAAGCGAAAGCTGATAAATTGAGCAAGATACTCTCTTTGATATAATAGTAGAACGAGAGGATGTGATCTCGAAAATGAAATGCTCATTCCCAAAAATGCATAGCAACTGGGATAATCATAATATTTAGGTAAGATATACACCGATGAGCCAAAACATTATGACCACCTACCTAATATGATGTTGGTCCTCCACGTTCAGCCAAAACAGCTTGTACTCGGCGAGAAATGGACGGTACAAGATTTCTAAATGTTTCTTGTAGTATCTGGTACCAAGACGTAACCAGCAGATCCTTGAACTCCTATAAAGTCCGTGTTTGAGACGCCGCAGATCGAAGTTGCTCTTCCAACAAAAACCACAGGTGCTTGATGGGATTGATGTCTGGGAGCATTTGGAGCCCAGGGTAATACCTGTACGTCTTCCTCACGTTCCGCGAACCAACCTCGAACAATCCGAACGGTGTGGCATGGTGCATTATCCTGCTGAAAGACGGCACCGCCAGAGGGGAAGACCGTTGCCATGAAAGGTTATACCTGGCCAGCAATGATGTTTAGGTAAAAGTGTATTTTGTATCTAATGGCACCAGGAATTTTCCCCATCCCCGCGTTGCTTTCATTGTGGATGTACCAGTTCGCTGGGAAAGCCAGGGATTTAAAAGTATGTGGATAATGGATATGTATAGTGTTATGTTCTGTTGTTCATCTGGCCGTTTAGCCGCTGTATACCTGTTGAGGCCCAACGTTGCCCACACTAATGTTTAGGTAGGTAGTAGAGTCAGAGTGCTCGGCACATGGATGACTGGATCCAGGGTATCCTAGCAGAACATCGCCCAAAGCATGACACCTCCGCCACCAGCTTGTTTTCGTCCCACGGTGCATCCAGGCACCATCACTTCCCCAGGTAAATGGCCACACAACCCGACCGTCCACATGGTGCAACAGGAAACGTGATTCATCGGACCAGACGACCTTCTTCCAATCATTCAAGGTCCAGTTTCGATGCTCGCGTGCCCATTGTAGGCTGTCGCCGCTGACCCGTGGTTAGCATGGGCATTCGGAGCGGCCTGCGCTATGCAGCCCTATTTTCAGCAGGGTTCGATGTATTGTGTGTTGTTACAGATTATTCCCGTCACCAGCATTCCAATTATCGGCGAGTTGCGCCACAGTCGCCGTTCTGTTAACACATATCATTCGGGAGAGCCTTCGCTCACCTCGAGCATCGATGAGTCGTGGTCGTCCAACGCCTCGTCGGCGGTTCGTGAGTTTCCCCTTCTCGGACCACTTTCAGTAGGTACTAACCACGGCTGATCGTGAGCATCCCACCAGCTGTGCCGTTTCGGATATGCTCTGACCCAGTCGTCTGGCCATTACAATTTAGCCTTTGTCAAACTCGCTTACGTCCGCTGCCATCTAAAGAACAAGAGTGTAACATTGATTAATGGAGCTCAGTATCAGGTGTTTTTTATACCGTGTCCCGACTCGCGCACGTACCCTAATTCACCTGCAGTTGCTTCGATTTGCATAAGGACTCGCTGGTCATAATGTTTTGGCTCATCGGTGTATCTGCTGCTGCTAACAAAATTAGACTTTTTAACCATAAGATTTTAAATAACATCTTTAGGCAAAATACATTACAGATCTATTGCAATTGAGGATGGTATACTTATCACTAAAGCATTGCAGTTTAGCCCAAAATTTTGGGACCTTGTATAAAGACTGGTTGTAATTAAAAAGTAATACTTTTCTGGCTCATGCTCACATTGGTTAATTCCTCAGTTCGCTTCTACAAATCAAATAGCAGTACAATAACCTAAGGGAGACTCTTCTCACCTTATACAGATACAATATCGTTATTCCTCATATTAATCGAGAAAGCACAGAAAGGAGCAGTTCTCCTGGCCGGGACTCATGGGGATGATTTTTGTTGAGATTTAGATCGCTTTTCAATAAGTAGCCGAGTGCATTGCACTTGCTGCATCCCTCCAAAGACCGGACATGAATAAAATTTTCAAAAAGTCTGTTTATTTTAATCACTGGAAAAATTAAACGATGGAAAGAGTGCCGAAAAGTTTTCCCGCCATTAAATTAAACAATTTCAAACGTAGATTACTGTTATCTAACAGAAGATACTGGTTGTAACTTTACCATGTATGCAGTACATTTTGGCAAAATTTTATTTTAAAAATAGTGTGCTATATTTAGCTGAAAGTGCAATATATATTAAACTGTTATATGCGTTAAATGCAGAGTACATTACAAAAAATCTATGAATATTTCGTTCATATTTATTTTATGAAAAATGAAAAGTTCTTTAGATTGATATAAGAATTCATGGATCAAATATCCGGTGTCAATGTTTTTTTCCTTTTGTAAGATCGAAATTTTACATCAATGTAAATCGGACGTTCATAAACCAGGGGAACACTGTATATTATATATATATTTTTTTCTTTGGTAGTTATTGGCGCATCGGCTTCTATGGCCATAATGCGCCTCCCAAGGATTTTGCAGTACTTTGATCCAAGCCTGAGGCGGGATTCGAACCTGCGACCTTTGGGTTGCCAGGCAGGCGCTTTACCTACCCGGCTAGCCCGGTCAGCTATTATTATATTTGTACAAATGTGTGTGTGTGGGGGGGGGGGATCGATTTATATGTTGTGCAGCCTGAAAAGCCTGAAATCGCTCAAGGGGAACAGTCCACTCTCTTGGCAAAACTGAGATAAGAGTAGGGCCAACGATCGTCAAAAAAGTACTCCATGGAATGAGTTGCCATGGTTATGTAACTGCTTATAGGACGAAGCTGTCTCCCAACAAATGCAAGTCACATCTATATTGGTGCAGAAAACGGAAGTGTTGGATATTATAGCAGTAACAGAAAGTGATATGATATGACGAATCATCCAATGCAGTGAAAGCATCAAATGAACACCCCAGGCTGTGGAATATATTCAAAGAACGGATATATATATATATATAGCCGTTCTTTGAATATATAATATAATAGCACATTATTTTACTGTATGGACGAGATAGTCCCAGTGCAGTGTCAATGATATGAAAATTATAAAGGTAAAAATAAGGATAAGGCTTAAGTGTTTTCAGAGTGGGAAAAGGTTTTGAAATATATGTAGATTTTTCAGTAAATATGGAAAAAATATTTCTGGTTGGAATTTTGTGGAGATTAGAAGAGTAAAAATAAATAGTAAGAAGCACATGGTATAGGGAAAGGTGTTAAATTGAGGATGGGGATGGGATAAATGCGTAGTTAAATAAAGACGAAAATAGCGATAGAATGAGGATAGTTGAAACGTTCATATCACCCTCATATTGCACTAATAGCTCTACGAACGGGTAGAAAGGTCGAAATGGAAGTATAGAAAAAAAATATTAAAACATGCTGAACTAGCTGGGATTGTAAAGCCCAACCTTTTCGTAAGGGCTCTGGCTTTGTATAACGGACTTGATAGAGATCTGTGAAGAAGTGGAAATAGATATGGAAATAATGACCTCTATAATCGTATTTACCACTATATATATTTATGGAAAATGCAATTACACAAGTTAAGTAACCAACAGCCGATTATAAGCAAGTTTGGTGAATATTTCCCTTCTCTTTATATATAACAGGTCTTAAAAAGGAACCTGTTGCGAAAATTTCGAAATTGGTAGCAGAGTTTTTCTCTAGCTGTCCTAAAGAAATGTAATCCATGTTTTTTTCGTGAGCAGGTAAGCCAGTTCGCGTCGAATCCTTTCTCATTTCTCGTATCAGAGGAAACATAAATTTTTTTTGGTGCCACCATCTTTCCGATTATTCAAAATGTGCACGTTGTTTAAAAATTTCACACATACAAAATGTAGTACAGTCTCTATAATACTTCTTTGAAAACGGCATTTTTATGTTCTTGGGCCCTTCTGCTAAACTTATCTTAATATGCTGGAATGATCTGACCCAAGACATTGCTACATATAACTGGCCTTGACTAAACACAGAGTTAGTAAGCGAAATTCCGACTCTACCAAACGTTTGCCTTTGACTTTTCTTTATAGTCATCACAAAAGCCAGCCGAATAGGAAACATCCGTCTTTTAAATGAGAATGGCAAAGTCGAATCGGATGGAGTCAAATCTACACGTGGTAAGAGTACTCGTTTTCCTCTTCTTCTGTTATTATTTCTAGATCTAAACAATTCTGATGCATAACTTTGACTATAAGTCTCGTACCATTGATCAATCCTTCTGAAATTGCCATATTCCGCAGTAAAATAAACTGCTCATACATTCAACTCAAAAATTTTTGGTGGTAAACCACTTAAACTGAGGCTGTCCGCCGGGAATTCGGTTGGATATCGAAAAAGTTCTTCAGGATCTTCAGATACAATTGTGTAAACACTCTTATATTTTAATGATTCTCCATGCATCATTCGTAAAATTTTTAAATTTTGTAAAATTTATAAATTGATTCTTTGACACTCGTCATTTTTTGGAAGCAAGAATAGCACACGACGAAATGGCATTTACATCAGTAAGTTTAGGGCTAAACAAAAGGAATCAAACTGTCATGAACTATTTGATTAGGATCTAATTCAATTTCGTCCAAAGTTTCAGGCACTGTGGGAAACGTTCCATTTCCGATTGCAAGCAGAAAATTAGTGAATTCTGTTTCATCTTGATTAGAGCTCATGATTTGCCATAAACGGTGAATTTTCAAAGAATTCGACAAATGAGAATATTTTAAACAATTTCTGAAGATTGAGTGCAGTGAACCATGAGGAACAACTGGAAGCACTTGACGGAAATCTCTTCCCAAAACAACAACTTTGCCACCGAAAAGCATATCGTTGTTATTCATGATATCTTGTAATAAGCGGTTAACAACTATGAGAGCATCACAGGAAGCCATTGGCGCCTCATCCATAGTATTAGTCGAGCAGACGTATTGAGTTCAGATGCTGGACTATTTATTTTGAGAAAGGAAACAAACGATTCGGTTAAAGTCATAGATAATTCGAACCAGCTGTAAACTGTACGTCCCCTAGAGAGCAACGCTGCCGCTATGCCAGTCCAGGCAACTGGATTAACAGGAATGTTATTTCCAAGGTAAAAGTTTATTATTCACTGATAAACGTAGGTCTTTCCTGTGCCACCAGGACCATCTATAAAACAAAACAAAGCAAACCATTATTAACTGACGAATCATTGCATTGTACTGCTGTCGTTATCTCCCTAATAATATTTAACTGGTCTTTGTTAGCAGTCTGTATCATGGTTTTATAGAGTTGCAAATAGTTAACTGAGCTGAAGGTAAAGTTTTGATTGTGCGAAGAGTAATGAAGATTTTCTAATAAATAAATTTTCTGTTTATACTCCGGCACGACAACCAAGTCAGTAGAGTTTACAATAATACTTCAATACAAATATTTATCGTATTTAGTAGTCACGGGCTCGAACCCCGGTCCACTCAAGGAACGCGTGCTATGCACTCTCGCTCCTGACCACTGGGCTCCGTCAGATATCGGTACATTCCTTCGAATGATCAAATCACCATAAGTCTTTATTTTCCTTCCGAAATTAACTCTTATTTATAATTTACCTCGATTACAGCACTTATTTTTAATATTTATTGTTAAAAAAACACTTTTAAAACTTTAAAGATAAAAAGAAAAATGATAGTTTTGTACTGTATAACCATTAAGGAAACACCTTTGACATCCATGGTGGTGCCATCTACTGGTAAGAAACGTAACTTCATTTAATGATCGCTTACTTCGATTCGACGGATAACACCACCAAGCCGGAACCGTTTCGAAGCTTGTTGGCCCTTTAGTGTTTACTGTCGCACGCCATCTGCCATCTCTTATATTGTGTGATTAACTTTAAATTAACACTTTAAATGACTTGAGAAACGAAAAGAAGAGGATTTGGGAGCCCTTTTACAAAAATGGCAAAAAAGATGGAATTGTTCAGAAAAAGGTAGAATAACATTCAAAATTTCCCCTTATGTTAATGGTATGAATTATATTAAATTTAATGTTAATGGTATGCATTATATTAAACCAATCTGGTTAGTACCAAATCTACGTTGCACATTCTTACTAACAGGCCACGGATCACTTTTTGCTAAACTGAATAGTCTTGGATTCGTAAAAAAAAGGTAAAGTGCAGCTATTATCAACCCACTGCAGGATGGAAGCCTCCTCAACAATTCATGCTGAGGGAAATGGACCATAATCTGCCACGCTGGTCCAGTGCGGGTTGGCAGATCGACCGTATTCAGCAGTCAGGGGCTTGAACCCCGGTCTACTCAAAGAGCGTGTGCTATTGCACTCCCGACCACTCGGCTACGGAGGCCTGTTGTAGCAAGATGCAACTATACGTGTGGTGATCTGGAAACATGGGGACATGTGTTTAATTGTTTGGAATATGCTGATTTGCGTTTGGATTTACTGAATAATGTTGATAATGTAACTTGTCTGGTCGATGGGTTTGAACAACTTATTAAAACAAGGGAAATTTTATTGCCTTTCAAAATTTTGCAAATTCAGTTTTCGTGAGAAGGAATATACTTTTGCAAGTGGAAGAGTTAAGGTTCAATAATGGATGAATTGATGAAACAGCGCAGAAAGGGGAACTATAGGAAATTTTGGAATTGGTGAAAGAAATGAAAGAGGTGAAAGACTTGTGTAATTTGCAGAATCTCAAGGACTGTCAGTAATGAACACTTTTTTTCAAGAAAAGGGTGAACAGAAAGTGGATATGGAAGAGTCCAAATGGATTAACAACTAATGAAATCGACTTCATCCTCACTAACAGGAGATATATTGTGAATGATGTTACCGTCCTGAATAAGGCAAATGTTGGAAGTGATCACAGAATGATAAGATGTACACTTCATATAGATGCAGGAAATGAAAGGAAAAAACTGACTCTAGTAAATTTTACAAAGGTCTTTGAGATAACAGAAGAGGAGAAAAAGCAGTATGTACTGGAACTTAAAAACAAGTTTGAGCTTCTGCAGACTGCTCAGGACCAAGATATTGACGAGGAATATTACAACTTTCTGAAAGTGATAAAGCCCAAGAAACCTATAGGGAAAAAGAAATCTAAAGAAGAAAAAATTAGTAAAAAAACACTTGTCATGATGAACCGAAGACGACAAATGAAAAGCAACAAAAACACTGACAGGGAGAAAATTGAGTATACTGAGTTATGCAAAGCCATTAGAAAGAGACTCAGAGAGGACATAAGAAGATTTAACACAAGAAAAGTAGAACAAGCATTAAGGGAAAACAAAGGATTTAAATCAGCAGCTATGAGCAGTAATACAGAAAGACAAATGATACTGAAACTGTAGAATAGCGATGGTGTACTTATAAACAGCAGAGAAGGCATAATTCAAATAGCAGAAGACTATTATAGGGAATTATACAAGGAGCGAGGGAATGATGCCAGCAGTGGGGAAGGTGGATTGCAAATTAGCAACACATACATCATACCCGATATTCCTCCTGATGAGGTAGAACATGCATTGAAAAAAATGAAGAATCAGAAAGCCCCGGGGAAAGATGAAGTTACTGTAGAGTTGTTAAAATTGGGAGGAAGAGACATAACACAAAAAGTGGCAAGGCTCTTCACAAAGTGCATTAGAAAAGTTGTGACACCTAAGCAGTGGAATAATGCAATCATAGTTTTGCTGCAGATAAGAAGATAAGACTTTTAGATAAGAAGAGAAACACATGGACTAGGCAGCAAACTCAAGTAAAGGACATTCTTATCAAAACTAAAGAACTAAAAGAACTAGAATGGTCTTGGGCAGGACACATAGCTCGAAAACATGATGACAGATGGACTAAGAAAATAACAGAATGGTATCCAAGAGGAGCTAGAAGAAAACCTGGAAGACAAAGGCGGAGATGGATAGATGAAATTTATGAGTTTTTGGGTAGTAAATGGTGGCCAGTGCTCAAAACAGAAGGAACTGGAAAGTTGCTGGAGAGGCCTTCATCCTGCAGTGGATTGAAAATGGCAAATGATGATGATGATGACCCTCTTCTGCAGTGGATTGAAAATGGCAAATGATGATGATGATGACCCTCTTCTGCAGTGGATTGAAAATGGCAAATGATGATGATGATGATGATGACCCTCTTCTTTACATGGAACATGTAAAGAAGAGGGTTATCATCATTGCTCTGTTCTATGTTTCTCTGTCATCATCATTTCTCTGTTTATATTTCTCTGTTCCTAAATAAAAAATAACAGTATGTTATTTTTATATAGGAACAGAGAAAATTCTTTGCAAAGGTGGACAGGATGTTGGTACTTTGTTTCCTTAAAGGGTGGGTGTCCACTTCTGCTCCTACCAATGCAGTTGGCAAGAAGCCTTAATTGTTTTTCTTGGTTTTGATCATATAATAACACCTTCTTCCAGCTTGGTTTTGCTGGTTAATATGAGTAACCTCTGTTGAACTCTCTGGCTGCTAGTAGATGGCTGTTCGTTGAACTCTTTTATCTTTTGGATAATACCGGCGATGATCAATCTCTAGGATGTGATGCTTGTGCTCATTTGTGGATAGTGTCTCTCCATCGGTTTCTGCTGTAGCTTACTTGCCAGGTTGTTGTGCTGTAGCTTACTTGCCAGGTTGTTGTGCTGTAGCTGAGGGGATGATCATTGCACAGTATAGTTGATTTGTAATGTGAATGTGAAATTTGTATTGTAAATAATTGTATACTGCACTATAATATTTCTATATGTATGAGTGATTTGCCAGATGTTTTTTTGGCTAGGGGCTGCTTTACTCAATAAATGAAAAAAAAAATGAATGCGTAATTAACTTCATAACTGGGTACTATCAGTATGTTCTATACATACTGACTGCACCGGATTGTTGAAGTGGCACATTGCAATGTAAAAAGTTTAAACTTTCACTAAATTCACATAATTGAAATTACCAGTATTCTTGTCAAATGCATCACAGAATCAAATAATTGACAAAAACGTTGAATGTTTCAAACAGTTTTATCGGTAACATTTCCATATTTTATCAAATGCAAAGGAATACGAATAATTCCAGTTGTTACTAGATCAACTAATTTTTATTTTCATTAGAAATAACTTTTCCGACACCCATAAAGGAAATATCAGATCAAGAGTTTATGGAGATCTATTCGACAATGAAATCAGAAAGTTACATAATTTGTGCCTGATTTTTGAAATATAGATAATATTTGCAATGAAAATAAAACTTTTACTAAATCTTTCTTTGAAGTAAACATTTTTCGGTATCTGCTAAAACCTTTATGTCGAAATTCAATACCTGCATTACATGCGAAAATCCAGGATGACCGTTTAATTTTCCAAAAATTTTTTGAAACATCGAAAATATGTCTTTCCTTTGATTATGCATCTATGGGAATGATTAGGTAGAAAACATGACGTTTATTGTAATCAGCGCTTCGGTTTATGTTATCGATTTTTTAGCTTATCACTCTTCATGCGTGTGCAGTGGAAGCGATTTCATAACATCCCAATTTGTTTTTCTACTCCGACGCTCGTTGTTCTAGACATCTCTTCCTTTTGTTCAAAAGTTACTTTGCTGAACGTACTGTCTACATCTACACCAAACATCAGTCGCTATCTAAAACTATTTCTCGAGGGTGTCCCCGGGGGTCCATTCTCGGTCCCCTGTGTAGAGCCTCGTCCTTGATGATTGGCTGTCACGGTCTCTGACACGGTCGATGCGCAAATGATTGCGCATCGACCGTGTCAGAGATCTTTGCCGACGATCTCTCCATCTTAGTACATGGTAACTCCAGGTTCCAATTGGAACAACGGACCAACTCTGTAGTCGATAACTTGCTGGAATGGACTCTGAAAAATAAATTAAGAGTGTTACCATCTAAAACCAAGATGATGATATTTCACGGAAAATTATACCATAAGAGACCTCCGGTTGTCAAGCTTAATGGAGTACCTCTGCCACTCGTGAGCATTTTGATATCATTTTTGATGAAAAATTGTCATTCTTACCACACATCCAGAATCTTTCCAAAAAAGTGAAAACTTTTACAGCCATGTTCTTCAAAATCTCTGGACAGGACTGGAGTTTAAAACAGGAAAACCTCAGAATTCTATACTACACAGTGTTTATTCCAATCGTTACATATGCAGCCAGCATATGATTTCACAGAACTTTTTGCTAGTTCTCCTCAGAACTTATAGAACAATTTCAACCTCATCTTTGCAAGCCATCGCAGGCTTATTACCTCTGGATCTGTATCTTACGTACAAAGGCTTTGTTTACTGTATTCGTAAAGGATATCCTCTAACCTTTTCCGATTTGACCTATGATCCCACTGCCGATCCAAAGAATGAAAAAGCGAAATGTTGGACTGAGCTTCATAAAAGAAGGCAAGTGAGATGGAATTCCTCGACCAAAGGAGCAGTGACCAGATGTTTTATACCTGATATTAAATTCACTATCTCAAAAAGTAATTAGTTTTAGTTCTACTCAAGCTTTCTTACATCATACATTCTAATTGGTCATGGTTCATTGAACTCTTGTCTTCTTCAATTCAATCTAGCAACGTCAGATACCTGTTTCTGCGGCGCCTCCGAAGATTGGAGTCATGTCTTATTCTTCTACCTAGTTTACCAAGATTTAAGACAAACATTATCTAGTACAGTGCATAATTTCTCTCCTGGAAATGAAAGATAACTTACTGCAAATCAAAATGCCTTCTCAGCTCTACAGGAATTTGCCACATAGGTTTTCAACAGACGACGCGGATTACTGAACTGACTTCTATGCTCAACAAAGCTAATTTTTTTTTTTAAATTTCTTTTTCTTTAATAATAATTCTTATTTTATTACTTCAAAATTTTATCTAATTAAATTTATTAGTATTCGTTTTTTTTATTTTTACTTATTTATTTAGTTTATTTATTTTTTTGAAACAATAATACTTTGTCCATTAATGTTTTTTTCCTAAAATTGTTAATTATGCTGGTCCCTTGGGAACAGTTTTTCTTTCTTTTTTTTTATGCTAGTCTCTTAGGGGACAGGATTCGCTGGTCTCCAGTTTATTAGAGACGAGATTTTAAACTGCTTGTACCCAGAATTGGGCTTCCTGGGTACGAGAACTGCTGGGATCCATTGCTATTACACTTTCTCCAGTGAATGGGAGACTCTTTGTGGTATTCACCACCGTACATAATTATAGGAGACTGCTGAACCCATAGGACTTACGCTTATTCCTATGGGTGCTGGAAAGTTTAGTATGTGCAGTTGGGCACACTTTTTCGTGGCGTGGATGGGTACTGGGAAGCAGCTTTCCTGGTGATCGCTGCTTACTGGTAGCAAAGCGGCCAGAAACAGCTAAACAACACAGCTACACAAACATAACACTACATTTAATTTCTGGCCATTGTACAGAATTTTGTATATCATCACAGAGAACAATGGCGGAGATGAACTAACGTTCAGGGGCCGCCTTGCGTAAGGCACAACACATGTCCACAAACACACACACATTCTACTCCGACACGTTCTGTGTCTCAATTACTGCTGTTTCTTCAGGCAGTTTGAATAGTTCTCTGTGCTCTTAATGTGTGAGAAAGAAAGTACTGTATCTACTGTATTCCTAGTTTTTTGTAGTAGAGCATTAACTCCTTTTTTTAATTGCTGATTTTAATGTTTTCTTCTTTTGTTTTTAACGGTTTTTGTGGATTACCAAAACCATTATGACAGTTTCACTTTTAACGATGACTTTCTCGAAGAAATAGTGGACAGTCAAATGAAAGTATTTTAAAGTGCTTGACTTTCACCTTTTCATGTACATATTTCCGCTCTGCATTACACTAAAAAGACAGAATTCATGGGATACCTGGTTCCAGGTCAAGGCGACGATGTCACCACTCTCACTAGTGGACAAACCCACCGCTTGGCAGGTATATAGGTACACTGCATCACTGTATTCACGTAGACGGTGATTCGATGTCAGTACGGATAAACGTCGTGAGTTAACCGACTTTGAAAGAAGGATGATAGTGGATGCCCGGCTCATGGATGGTAATAAAACAACGAAAATGGATGATAATAAAAACCACCTTCTTTCAAAGTCAGGCACCATTATGCCTGACTTTTGAAGGAAGGATGATATCGGGTGGTAATAAATTGCAAGATCCCCGTTCGACAGTATCAAGAGTATATGGGGAATACGCCATTGCCGGAATAGCATCTTTGGGATGCTGTGGAAAGGTCCTTTCGAGCTTTGGATCCTCCACCCAGGAATGAGACGGAAATATGGATAGTGGTGGGGCAACCAGGGATGGAAATACCTGTGTAACATTTTCGTGAAATAGTGGACTCAATGCCACGGCATGTGACTGCCCTTATCCGGGCGAAAGGTGGGCCTACCTGTTAATAGGTTGGTATCCGATGATTTCTGTCCACTCAGTGTAATAAGCAATGCTGAACAGCTGAATTGTTGTTTCATCGGTTTTTGTTATCAATTTACTTTTGTTATCAATTTACTATTGTTATCAATCAGTTATTCTTATCAATTAATCTGTATCCCAAAGTGATCAAAATAAGTGGTATCCACTGTAATACCAACTGCTGCTGTTGATTGTTATTCCAAAAGATATTGCGGTTGTTCTTTGCATGCTTTCTTAGAATGATAGAGATGACAACACTCAAAGCCAAGAAAGACAGTGGTACAATCATCAGGATTACAGGTGGAGATCATTTCCATTATTTTCATAATACTGTGAGAGGTTGAAATTATTACTATTACTGAATTTCTAACAGTCATGTTCACAAAACCGTGGAAAATCCACAGAACCAAATAATAGACTCAAAACGATTTTTTAAACATTTTTATATAATGTTTAAAAAATCTTCAAAGATTTTTCAGCATTTTCATTGCATTATAAGAACCAAATATGATAAGTTTTGAAATTTCAGTATGGGTGCTAATAAGTGTATTGAAAACATAAAAATTGACACACACAGCTTCATTCAATGAGTTATAACCTTACAGTATAAAGGGTGTCTCAAAAATACACAGCATAACTTCGGGAATGAATTCCTCATATGTAGACAATAAAAATATTTTATATCAACGTAGTTCCGGAAATGCTTGGTTTCCGAGTTTTGAAGGTCTGTCTATGAGATTTAACTGTTCACATCACCCTTATAGTAATTGTTCAAAATGTCCACCTTCTGCCTGAATACAGGCCTCATATCGACGTCTCATGGACTCGCGAAGACGATGCCAAATTCCTGGCATGTTTCGCATTGTCTCACAACCTGCCACAATTCGATTGCGGAGAGTTTCCACATCAGCTACCGGAGTCGAATACACCAATGACTTTAAATGGTCCAGAAGAAGAAATCTAGTGGGTTTAAATCAGTGAGCGTGGAGGCCAGGCAGTTGGTCCACCTCTACCTATCCACCGATTGCTCCTGATTTGAGTACATGGTCCGAATGGAAAACCACCAGATTCTGTCAGTACCATGTGATGAAGGAAATCACCTGCGGGAGATAAAACATTCCGGTTAATAAATCGGGAACCAAGCATTTCCAGAACTATGTTGATATAAAATATTTTTATTGTCTACATATGAGGAACTCATTCCTGAAGTTATGCCGTGTATTTTTGAGACACCCTGTATATATAATAATAAAATTCTTTATTCATAGAATTGTACAAGGACACGATTCCCGCTACTGGCAACCAGAGGAATATATATATATATATATATATATATAACCTGAATTCGAGTTCCGTCGTTGACGTTAAGAACTTTTATGGGCGTGTTTCACAACGTGACTGAGTTAGTCAGTCTCAAGCGAGGGTAGCATTTTTGCTCTCAAAAACACTGGTAAAATCGACCTCAGAGCACACGCGATTTAAAGCCAATACTGGGAGCAACATGGCCTGAGTTGCTAACATTCCTAAAACGCTACAACAACAACTTTATCAAAACGCATATAAAAAAAATTAAAAATTTTCTGCAATTTCCTAACGTTAGTATCACAAAACGTTTAATAACTCTTTGTATATGCATAATGAACACCGGGAAAAAGGAATCCATCACAGAAATAAGTTCAAACATGAAATTTATTATATCTTTGACCACACTCTTGACCACACAAGTCTACCAAAAATACTAAAAAAAAAAAAAAAAAAACCCAATATATACATCCATGTTCATTTGCATATTCTTGTTTTTCCATTCGTATTAGTGTTTTCTATTCGTGGTGACACTAGCGTTAAATATTTTTTTTCTGTATAAGCACAAAATGTTTGGATAAAAATCTTTTAAAATTTTGTGGGCTATTCACGAGCTTCATCAGAGAAATATTTTAAGGTTTCGGAAACTCCGCAAGAGACACAGTATCCTAATTTTTCAGATGCATGCACCATCGGTGTCTGCAATCAAAGTTGATATTCTATGACGTATGAAGGAAAAATATGATATTATATGAAGTAATAGAAATCTTGTACCACCAAGCGGCAAAGCTAGGCAACATTTGGTGGGAACATGTTTTTGTTTTTACTGTTGCCCATATTTTACTTGAGAGAGTATTAAAATGAGTGGAAATGATGTGAATATGAAACTGATATGTCTGGATAACTTTTTACACATAATTGTGCCAGCGTTGAGACACTGTTACATTGTGTACCTGGAAGCGCGTATTGTTCGATGGGTTTGATTGCTTGATGTACGAGAAATCCAAGTTTCCAAGGGATCAAAGCTCAAAATATAAGTCACATCTTTATGGTGCATTGCTCAGACTCCTCTTTTTCGCCATAGAAACTTAAGGCAAGTAAGCAATCCCAAGTCTCACTCTTCACTATGGTCTGCCGTACATGGTAAAATTCTATAAATATTTATTGAATATTAATAAAAGTTACAATATTATATTGAGTTTGAAAAGATATCCCTCTCTTCTCTTTCCCTAGTATCAAAACAACAAGATCATGCTAAGCAAAACTGTTCAGCATAATTAAGGCAATCTACAAGAAGACATAAACGTAGGAGTTATGCAGATAACTCTTACAATCAATCCTTGCTCTGTTTACAAGAATTATAAATAAGCCTGCACACTGTAGCACACGGAGGATTGTGGATGGAACCGTACATGCACCAATTTGTTTCCTTGAACCATAGTGGATGCGCTTATTCCGATTTAGGCACAGATATTTGACTAGTAATTCCCATTGAAATAATACCACATTCTGAAGGAGTTCACATACCAGCTGATCCCTGTATGGAAGAGAATTATCATCAATGAATTCAGAGCTTATATTACATCTAAAATTGCTCATAGGATCCAATAATCACATATGGCTCGTCTCTATATCTAGAAGCACTCAAGGTGTTGCTCTCTTCGTCCCTCCTTTTCCCCTCCCTCTCAGAAATGTGGAGATCAGTGCTACCATTCAACATAATGCCTCCTAGACCATAATATTATTCCCACATTAGTGGTCCTCTGTGATAATAGCGGGATTCTAGCATGCTCTTGTTTCTTACAGATAAGAACAAGTGAAAAAACCAGTTTAGGCTGATTCTCATGGGAATGAGAGCATCAGTCTATTGATCGTGGCTCCAAAGATTTCAGAACCAATCGCACTGCCTCTTCTGTAAAGGTAGGGGAGGGGACGGGACCGGAAGAAATCCTGTTTTGATTCTTATAGTGTCCTCTCCAGAGATTTCTCGAATGAAGTTTGACTTAAAATTCAGTTTCTTTGAAACTATTGTATCCGTAGATAAATTATTGAAATTATGCGAAGCCTGCCTTGGCATAATTTCCTTGTGACATCTCGCTGTAAAGGCGACGTATTTGCATTTTAAAAACATAAAGATAATACTCTTTTATTCTTTGAACTCCAGTGGTGTGCTTGTCTTTTTTTTTTTTTTTTTTTTTTGTAGTTGTTGGCGCATCGGCTTCTGTGGCCATAGTGCACCTCCCATGCTTTTTGCAGTACTTTGATCCAAGCCATTGCGGGATTCGAATCCGCGACCTTTGGGTTGCCAGGCAGGCACTTTACCCACCCGGCTAGCCCGGTCGGCGGTGTGCTTGTATACAGAGGTAAGATATTCATGTGTGTATATGAATATAAAGGTAAGGAAAATTTCAGCGTATGAGATGCCGGATCACTTTGAAGGAATCATTTTAAAAGAAAATATAGCATAAAATGTTTACAGAAACTTTATCTGATAGGACTGCTCATGTCAGATGAAACTGCCTTCCTGCATTGCAACTCTCTTTATTTAGCTTTTAAAATTAAAATCATTACGAGGAAAAGTAAGCATGTTTGAATAAGTTTATGCAAACTACGTTTTATAAATATTTTTATGAAACTATACATTTTGTGAATTATTTTTATGAAAATACATTTTGGGAATACTTTATATGAAGCTATACATTTTGTGAAATATCAAGATTTTCACTGGTAGTTAAAGAAAGCTGTAACTTCATCGTGAAGTTTAAATACCTGGAATTTTAAACGTACATTTCAACAGAATTTTACTTTTATATTCAATACAAGTGTTTCAACATTTAAGCATAAATACAGAAAAAGCTTGTTGATACAACTATAAACGTTACAACACGTCTAATTACACAGATTAGATTAGTTTATAATCAAATAACAAGTACATTGTATGTTTATGAGCCATACACAATTTATTTTGAGAAATTTGGTTATTTTAAAATTATTTATTATTATTTTCTTTAAAAGCACTTTTCTGTTTCCAAAATTTATAATTTGTCACCGTGGGATACATATAGTACTTCTCATTAATTCATTTGGATTTGGTGGTTTATTAGATATGTATATATCATAAGGTTTGACAATGGCGTCGCTTATTTACATTTTTAGGGTCCTTTTTCCAATTTCAAAATTATGATTCTTAAACAAGGATCTTACGGTAGTGAACAATTTTGAATATTGAAGAAGATTGGAACGCCTATTACAAAATCACCAGTTTGAGAAACACTGGAGCTTTTTTTTTTTTATGGATTTTTTAAAAAAAAATCACTCCTGTTTTTCATTTATTTCTTTCATCCTCCTTTTCGCACTTTCCACTACTTCTGAGGAAGCAGTCTTCCTGTCGTATGCTAATCCAAAGAGGGCCATGATATTGATGAAAGCAGTTGTTAAGTTTACCTTCATCCCAAATTCGCTGGTGGCATAATCGTAAGGAAAAGTATGATGGTAGTTATGAAACCCTTCGCCAATGGCAAAAAGCGCCACTAGAGAATCATCTTTAGTGTTGTTGCTGTTGTCATAAGGCTGATATCCATAATAATGAGCAGCACTGTTTATAAGCCACGTGATGTGCAGAAGGGCTATTATTCTTCCTAAATTAATTAGGAAACTGGCTTCGATACTTTCGCCCCAGAAAAAACGAGGAATGAGAACAGGCACGATCATACCAAATATTAAGGATAGTGGCACGTAGTATCTGCAAGAAAACAATAATCTGTAAATTGTTGAACAGTGAGTAAAATGATGTTACATACATTAATGCTAGAAACAATTGTTAAAAGTATAGAATACATATTAAACAAGTAAAAATTTTCGATAATCATTATCCATTTTCAATCCACTGCAGGATGAAGGCCTCTCAAGCAACGTTCCAGTTCCTTCTGTTTTGTGCAATGGCCATCCATTTACTACCCAAAAAATTTTCGATAATATAAAGGCATAAATTAAACAATTGTGCAGTAAAATATTACTCCATTAGCCATTTCATTTGTTTTTTTATTTACATGCCGTTTGCTTTCATTGTTCTTCATGAATACATTCGAAACTCCTCGTCTCTTAGATCACGAAATTATTTATTATTTGAGAACCTATTTTTAAGCGCTTAAGAGGTGCACAAAATCTATACAGTGAATCAATCAATTTTTATTAAACTCTATCTTGAGTCAACCCCGTAGCGTTGGCGGGGCATCTCACAGGCACCTTTCAAAAATAATGGTCCGGCGTGAACCGTTAATCAATGATTAAATCAATGATTTTTTTTCTATCTTCCTAAGCAGAGTCAAACTTTTACTACAACAGTTTTTGAAGTGATTTTCTTACGGTTTTCTTATAAAAATTTTAACCGATGACCTGTCAGGTTCCTCGCTACCGTTTTTGCAACTCTTTGTATTTTGCTTGAATAATGGCATGGTTCCGGACAAGCGCCGACGCTGTTTGTTCCATGTTACTTGTCTTTTCCTCTCCCCCTTGGTCAATAAACATCTACCGTGTTATCCTAGTCGTTTTTACAACATAAATATGATACACAAAACCCAGCATTATTTCAAAATGGATGCTATTCTGCAGGAAGCAATATACAGAGTTTCAAATTTACCGCGAGCTCTAAAACACGCCAAATTTGAAATCAATTTCAAAATAAGCCTGAAAATGGAAGTAACTATAGTATCAAATATACATTATGTTTTTAATAAGATTTATATACGTAATAAGCAGAAATATATGCTCTTACCCAGTTTGAAATATTTCCTACACTTATCTGATATCATGTTTTTTTATCGGTCTATTCAATAGGAAAACTAAAGAAACACAGATTAATGTGTTTCTTTAGTTTTCCTATTGAATGGGGCCCGGTGTTGGTGAGGGCCCCAGACAAATGGGGCCCTCACCAACACCGGATTAAATGAACAAAGAAGGAAGATCTTTATTACAGTCTTATCAAAGAAGAGTAGAAAAGAAGCGCGTTTCTGTGTTTATTCCTACTTCGTTTCTATCCTTCTTATCCTACTTCGACTAATCAACAGTATCTCTCTATCTTTGAAGTACAGTAGATATTGTCTTCTTACTTCAAATACCTTTCAAAAAAGAATTGCTTAATTTTCTGGCTGCATATGTACCACGCAATCGACGACGAACAAAGTTTCTGCAAATGATCATATACCAGTTTATTGCTATTAACGAGATCACGTTATCCTCTGATATCATGTTTTTTATCTTAAATTCTCATCAGATGGGACAGCAAGATAACCTTGAAAAACAACTCCCTCAGTATTGAGACAGATCGTGCGGTATCCTACATCCTCACTTCGACATTCTGCAAATCAAATTGCGTATACATTAACAGAATACATATTAGATAATGAACACAATGACGAAATCCCATTGCTTAAGTGTTCATGAAAAGGAACTAAGATCGTTTAAGTACTACATTCTTCTAATAGAAGCTGCGTTGAGGCTAGTACATTACATCACGCTGTTCACGATGCTTCCCGTGTGAGGCAGCACAATTCTATAGGCTGCGTATTTTTCACTCGCAGTTTGTGTATTTCCTCAGTAATTCTTAAAAACTATCATTATAAGGCTTCTAGTGAAGGGCTGAATATGAAGAAGTCCGCTCCACATGCAAATTTTCATTTGATGAATATTAGAATATTTTTTCCCATAACGAATAAGTACAGTATCATATTTCCGCATGAAAGAAAAGGCCAAGTTCAAGGTTACTTTACAACTCTCCTTCCTTCACGCGCCTTTTAGTCATTTAATCCTTAGAACTGCTCTCTCCTCTCTCTCTCAAGTATATGTAGGTCACCTGATTGACGTCTCTCACAAGTTGCCAGATCATACAACATAAACACAAACCCTAAACAAAGCACCAACGACTGGCTTAGCAGTGCTTCTGACAGAGACATTCAGCGGGTTGGTGGGATTTTACTGGAAACCCCCCCCCCACCCCACCCCAGAACAGCGAAACTATGTTTCTGTATTCACTACTGAGATTTTTTTTTTTTTTTTAATTGGACACTTGATTTTGACACACTTTTGACAGTTTTCTTGTTCTTGATACTGCAACCTCATTTCAAATGATGGAAACTGCTTGGTGGAGGATCCATCCGTCTGATGTGTCAATCGAGGTGGTTCCATAGACTTTCAATTGGGTTAAGATCCGAGGAATTCGGTGGCCAAGGGAGTAGCTTGAAGTCTTCGTCGTGCTCCTCAAACCACTCAGGGACAATTCTGGCGACATGGCGTGGCGCATTGTCTTGCTGATAGATACCATCGCCCCAGGAAACACGGTCAACATGTATGGGTGTACCTGATCGGCGACAATCGATAGGTAACCATTTGCGTTCAGAGTGCACTCCAGAGGAACAGCGGACCCAAGCCATGCCATGAAAACATTCCCCAGACTATAACGCCCACTGGGGAACCTCGCAATCCAGCGACCGATGCAGACGCGGTAATTCGAGCTCCTGATACTTTGTTTAATTTAAGTGCTTAAAGTGCCTCATACATCTGGGATTATGTTCTCCCTAGACAAGTTTAGAAGAGGATTCCGTTGGTGAGACTTTTTTTGGTGTTTTCTGGAGATTTTCCTATTTTTCCCACGTGACCAGAAGACTACAGCCCAATGCTCGGTTCCTATTTATCATAGAGACTTGTTTCAACCATCATTTTGCTACTTTTTAGGAGAATACTAACGGAGACCCGATTATCTGGAAATCCCTGTTTTCCATATTTCGAAAATTATGTCCATTGCAGACCATAATACCATTGATGAATGCCAGGAAATTACTCCTGAAACTATCCAAACTGTAGGCCTACGGGATGATACGGAGGTTTCCAGGTCTATTCCAGCCTCCAAGAAGCGTAATAAGAAATCATTTCCGAAATCAGAAATGGAAACCAGATCCCAAAGTGAACGAAAGGAACTACAAGAGTGACCTTCCCAACAACGAGAAAATGATGATGAAGAGACGCCACTGGATCCCACTCTACCTGAGGGTCCCGTTTTAGAGCACGTTCTCTACCTGAGAACTGCACTAGAGACAACCAACAGCAGAGTCAGTACAGCTCTGCGCGCAGACATAGTTTCCCTATGGACGAAATTTGAAACCATTTTACTTGCAACGCACTTCGAACGCGAGAAGGCAGTGGCTAAACTCGAGGCATATCTTGACGGTAGGGATAATCAATTGCAACAGCGCGCCCCTACCTATGCAGACGCGCTGAGGATTCCCAGAAATGCTGAACAAACAACTGAATCGGGAAACTCAACCAAACGGAAAACTCTTCTACAAAAACCACATCTGGTCATTGTTAGACCTACTTTTACAGAAGCTCTTCACACAAGTGAGGAAGTAAAAAATATAGTGGTCACAAATTTAGCAGAAGACCTGAAAATGACAAAAATTAAATCTGTGCGGAAGACACATAATACTGGTGTCATCATTGAAACTGAGACGAAAGAAGAAGCTAACAAAATCATTAGTAACCCCAAAATACAAACACTTGGCCTACAAGCTGCACCCCAGAAAAGAAAGGGGCCCAGCATAATAATTTATGAGACCGAAAAGGACAAAAATGTTGAACCAAATGACCTCGTTTTCCAGAAATTTCAAAAACATTCCAGAGTGGGAAATTCTACCAACTGGATAGTGGAGGTTTACCCCGCAGCCTGGAGAACAATAAGTCAACAAAATAGTGTTCATAAATTGGGGCAGTCACCACTTCAAGGAGCATGTGGCTGCCCCTCAAATGCTACAAGTGCTGTCGTTTTGGTCACACGGCACACATGTGTACCCGAGCTCAACCCACATGTGGACACTGTGCTGAGAGAGGTCACGACTTTAACTCGTGCCCTAAAAAAGAAGTCCCACCCACTTGCGCAAACTGCAAATCAATGAAAATGCAGGCAGATTATTCCATCCGGGACAATAAATGCCCTGTCTACACAAAAGCTAAGAGCACATGCCAACTAAGTCTCGATTATGGAGACTTAGCTTAAACCATTTAATACTATCACTGTAAAATTTGCACAAATTAATGCCGAACGAGCTAAAGCAGTTGCAGCGCAGTTGAGGAAAAAGGCAGATGAGGAGAACCTCGATATCCTCTTCCTTCAAGAGCCATATTCGCATATTAAAGCAGTCAGAGGGTATCCGTTGACTTATAAGATCGTTCAAGTGGACGGGGAGACCCCATGGGCGGCTATTCTGGTCAGAAACCAACCCTGATCTCACTGTCACCAAAATACCACATTACTGCCTTCCCTGGGCAGCCTGTGCCCATATCATCACCCCTTTGGAGGAATTTTACGCAATTTCTCTTTACTCTCGGCCGGGAGAGGATATTCTCCTGATTATTAGATACTTACAAAGCATCTCTCTGGAATTCCCAATTGCGAAAATCATCATTGCCGCAGACGTAAACTTCAGGTCGCCAGCGTGGTTCAGTGAAACTCAAGATAGACGAGACACAAACAACGGACAAAGACTAGAAGAATATCTGTCAAACAGTTCTTTCTCAATTCTCAACTAACCAAATAACCTTCCGAATTTCTCTAGTACAATGTGGGAAGCCACAATTGATATCACCCTGGCCAGAAGATCCGTTGCACGACACCTTTCATCCTGGACAGTTGGAGAAAGCTGGACCACTTCGGACCACCGTGTAATAACTTTCCAACTGCATCTATCAGTAAGCCGACAACCAATTATAAGGCAAACTCTACATAGATTTGCAATTGACAAGGCAAACTGGCAGTAATTTAAGGATTCACTGATCATGGCCGCCCACTCTCTCAGCACAGTTGGACTGGACACGGACCAGCACCAAAAAGCAATTGTAAACCTAGTCACTGAAAGCTCAATTAACTCTATTAAAAGGAAGAAACCTTCTCTTGGAGCCGTACCTTGGTGGTGCCAAAAGCTCTAACAACTGCGACTGGAGATTTACACCCGACGGAAAAAGTTTCAACGCGCAAGACTGACATGGCCTGAAGCGGAAGTAGAGTATCTCAAGCAGCAGTACCGAACGGTAAGAAACGAATACACAGCCCTGATTAAACAAAGGAAGAAGCGCTCCTGGGAGCACCTAGTCTCCACAGTTGGAAATTCTGCTCCATGGGGAGTGGCCTACAGAGTACAGTAATCACAAACAAACTCCCCTGGGGAGAAGTCATCCCAGCCACCAAGACGCCACAAGGCACGTATACAAAGACATGGTCCGAATCTATAAATAACATCCTTGACGCCATGTTCCATCAACACATGCCACCAAGCACCCCAGAGCAAATACTACTATGTGAGGAAAACAGCACACACACCACGGCCCAAGTGACAGGCTGCTTCACCAAGGAAGAACTAGACACCGCTGCAGCAAAAATAAAAATCAAGAAATCTCCAGGAGAAGATATGCTGGAGCCCGAGATCTTAAAGAAGGCTGTTGAAACCATCCCAAATGAGATCTTAAACCTCTTCAACCATTGCCTTGAAGCAGGCCACTTCCCAGCAGTATGGAGAACTGCAAAATTAAGGCTTATTCAAGAATCCGACAAAACCACAAGACCTTCCGGAGTCATACCGGCCCATCGCTCTTCTATCCATACTAAGCAAACTCCTAGAACATCTTCTAAGCAATAGAATACAAATTCATTACTCCAAGGCTGGCCTTCACTCTGACAACCAATACGGCGTTAGAAGGGGATGCTCCACGGTGGACGCCTTAGAGAATATCGTCAAAGCAGCTACCACTACCAGCCATAAATACTTCTTTGTCATTTCAGTGGATTTTGCCGGGGCGTTTGACTCCCTCTGGTGGCCAAGCGTCCTCGGCAGACTCCCGAAAGCAAAACTACCAGCTAATTTGTTCAATTGTATAAAACCCTATCTCGCAAACAGAACAGTAACTGTTAGTGCTCCGTATTGCTCAGTCACATGACCAGTCTATAGAGCAGTGGTTTTCAACCATTTTTTTAATAACGGCACCCCTAAGTAATTTATTTTGTTTTGCGGCACCTCTACTCAA
Organism: Mastigoproctus giganteus; assembly: GCF_048544385.1. Classification (NCBI taxonomy): domain Eukaryota; kingdom Metazoa; phylum Arthropoda; class Arachnida; order Uropygi; family Thelyphonidae; genus Mastigoproctus; species Mastigoproctus giganteus. Next base: position 86,697,487 of record NC_143577.1, on the reverse strand, counting down.
TTTTCTGCCTGTTAGATCCGATTCTCTCTCTGTATGTATGTGTGTATATATATATAATATTAAAAAAATATATGTTATATGATAGTTATTACAATAATATAATTATAAAAATTACATTTCATAATACAAATTATATATATACAGTATATAATTTTATTCTTTATATAGAGGTACTCAGTGAACATCAATTATAGATCACCACAAAATTAAAAAGATATTGTACACCTTTTTATAATAAAATAAACATATGAATTTTAAAAAAAACTGTAAGTAACTTAAACCCAAATTATACGGCACCCTTGGAATGTTGTTGCGGCCCCCCGGTTGAAAACCACTGCTACAGAGGATGCCCACAAGGCTCAGTACTTGCCACTCTGCTCTGGAACATGGTGCTCGACAGCTTTCTAAACCTCGACCTTGGTGATGTGAGGTCACAGGCCTACGCGGATGACCTGATCCTGATGCTGACGGCAGACTCAAGAGCAGAACTAGAGATCTCTGGAAACTGTGCTATAAATATCCTACAAGAGTGGGCCACCCAAAACCACTTAAAGATATCCCCAACAAAAACCTGCTCCATTCTACTTAAAGGTTCTCTCAATTAGTATTAGTATTAGTATTAGTATTAGTAACGGCCGCATGGTGCAAGAAAGCCTATGGCTTATGCTGCACCAGCCAAAAAAAAAAAAAAAAAAAAAAAATCCGAACAAAACAATGAAAAAACAAAAAAAAAAAATAATAATAAATAAATAACTAAATAATAATAATTAATAAATAAAAAAAATAAAATAAAAAGGAAATTAAACCTATCATCCTATGTGCTTCCCTTACCCGAAAGTACTATCCAGATGACCTTTGAATTTCCCCAAACTGTCGGCCTCTACCACCCATGAAGGCAACTTATTCCAGTAATTTATAACTCGCTGGCTAAAATAGAACTTCCTGCAATCCAATCTAAACATTTCCCCCCGTAACTTGAATTTATGTCCCCTAGTTCTAGCATCATTTATAATCTTGAAAATTTTGTCCTCATTCATTTTACTGATGCCTCTCAGAGCCTTAAACACCTCAATCAAATCTCCTCTAAGGTGTCTAGTTTCCAAACTCTGCAACCCACATATTCGAAGTCTTTCTTCATAAGGACGCCCTTTTGCCGATCTCACCAGGCGAGTTACCCTTCTTTGCACCCTTTCAAGAAGCTCGATGTCTTTCTTCAGGTGCGGTCTCCATACTTGAACACAGTATTCCAAGTGTGGTCTAACATAAGCCTTATATAATGGGATTATCACGTCCCTATCTCTACTTGCAAAAGTTCGATAGATCATCGATAGGACACCATGGGCCTTCCTTGCAACCTGTTTACAATGCTCAGAGAATTTCATGTCTGACCGTATCGTAACACCCAAGTCCCTTTCCTCCAGTACTGGCTTTAGTTGAACTCCACCAAGTGAATAAGTTTTTTTGGGATTACTGTTTCCCAGGTGTAATACCTTACACTTTTTTGGATTAAAGCACAGCTGCCATTTTTCTGACCATTCCTGAAGTCTATCTAGGTCTCTCTGAAGAAGCTCAGCTTGACAGTGATCATTAACTACTCTCCCAATTTTAACATCATCTGCAAATTTAGACATCACGCCCTCTATCCCTTCATCAATGTCGTTTATGAAAATTAAAAACAACAGTGGTCCTAATACTGATCCTTGGGGAACCCCACTTCTTACATCAACCCAATCTGAGGAATAACCATTTATCACAACCCTCTGCCTCCTGCCCTGAAGCCATCCTTCTATCCATCTAAGGATTTTCCCAGTGATTCCAACCTGTTCCAGCTTATAAAGCAACCGCTCATGTGGGACTGAGTCAAAAGCTTTGCTGAAATCTAAATAAACAATGTCGAAATTATTCCCTAAATCCAGCTCGTGAGTGACCCTTTCGAAATAGCGAACCAGATTTGTTAAACATGATTTTCCCTTTACGAAACCATGCTGAGTATCCTTGAGAATTTCAATTCGATCCAAATGATCCTGAATTCCACCCTTGATCATTGCCTCCATGATTTTCCCTACTACTGAAGTCAGACTGACAGGTCGATAATTTCCAACTTCACTTTTAGAGCCACCCTTATGTATGGGAGATACATTTGCACTTTTCCAATCCAAGGGAATCTCCCCAGAGTCTAATGATGCTCGCATAATTAGCCTCAATGGTTCAATGCACTCGCTTGCTGCCTCTCTTAAGATTATAGGGTATATTCCATCAACTCCAGGAGCCTTACTGGTCTGTAGGCTCGAAAGTTTTTTCATTAAATAATCTTGCGAAATTTCAATATCATTAATTACATATTTTTTAACTTCGCTCCCACAATTTCCCTTTGCCACAAAAGGCTTTTCATTTGTAAATATTGATCAGAGGGTCTCCCCAGATAAAGATTCAGGAAACAACAATTAAGCTTTCCACTGAAATTAAATATCTTGGTATTCTGCTGGATAAAAATCTGTCATTCACACCCCATCTTACTTACCTCCGAAGCAAAATCAAAAAATACTCCGCACTAATAGCTAGAGTCACTCGTCGCGACTGGGGCCTTAAGAAGAGGACCCTTTCCCTCTTCTATAAGGCAGTCTTCTTACTAGCAATAATATACGCATCAGGAGTCTGGTTCCACAAGGCGATAACAGCAGTAAACAAAAGGAAGCTAGAGACCATTCAACGTTCAATCCTACTGACAATCTCGAGAGCCTGCTGTACTGTAAGAACCCACGCCCTCCAGATCTTCTTGGGCGCTCTTCCCCTGGACCTGGAGATCGTCCGCTGTGGGTTGCTTTATCAACTATCCAAAGGCAGAACAATCCCCTGCCTAGACTACACAAGTGATCCGTCGAACGATCGTAAACTCGATAAAAAAACGCCTTCTCACCCACCTAAAGCAGGCCTGGCAAACCCGCTGGAAGACTTCGACAAAAGGGGAAGTCACGCGAAGATTCATACCGGATAATCAACTAGTGGTTCCCAAAAGCCCAAACTGGTTTTCACCGGGACTGCTGACATCTTTCCTGCTCACGGGACACGGCGCAATAAGAGCAAAACTCTCCAGTTTCGGTTTGAGTGCACCCCTCTCTGCCACTGTGGACAGCCAGAGACGTAGGAGCACCTCACGCACCACTGCCAACTATACGAAGACCTCCACTGCCTCTTAATAACCAGAATACGTTTCTCCCCAATAAACCAAGTACAATATCTCCTGGAAAGCGAGGACAATTATAAAGCCTTAACGCAGTTTGCGCAGGATCTTTTTACTAGAAGAACATACCCCCAACCTTAGCAGAAATTTTCCTACAAACCGGCCACTCGTCATCCAGAATAAAGATCCTTAGATGTGTCAACCAAACAAAAATCTAACAGCTAAAATCTACAATCTGACTAATCATTAACTTAACCTGGATCTGACCGCTGGCTTAAACTGGAGTCATTATCTGGACTTGACCACTCAGACGGACGGGACATTAGGCACTCGCCAGTATTGCACTCCCTCTGGCGGGTGCGAGATTTTCGGTGGTAATAACACCGGTACAGGAGGACTGTTGACCCAGGCCCGGTGCTAGGGATGGGCACCAGGCAGCAGCTGCCCATACTTTGGCTGCACCCTGGTGGCATAATAGCCTACCACAACAAAACAACACACATACACTGACACTTTTCAGGCCCATTATGCAGAGTTTCTGCACCATAACAGAGTACAGAGGTGGAGATGGGCTAAGGCCTAGGAGCCACCCCGATATAAGAACACACATGCAAACACACACAGTACCTTGACTACCATTATATAGAATGGATATATATATATATGATAATGTCTATAAAACTGTATATAATCTTGTATATAAATTGTTTGTTTATATCATGAGAATGTACATAAAATTGTGTGTGTAAATAAACGGAAATGGAATGGAATCCCCTATCTTCACCTGGTGAGGCATGGGCCTGCCCCACCGACTTTTGGAGTTATCTGCGCTATTGACCCCATATTTCTGTCTTTTACCCTCCAGTCTTCAGTCTCCCTTCCCTCTCTAGCTATCTTGCAACTAGCGTTTCACCCTTGTCAAAATTGCACAAGCCCGACACTAAAAAAAAAAAAATTAACTCTACCTCGCATACCTTATATCTCTTTCGGCCTGACCCAATTTCTAGTGTCCATCACCCCACCTTTTTTTTTTTTTTTTTTTTTAGGTCCTAGCCACTGAAATCGCAGGAAATTAGGTGGCAGGACCTGCCAGAGTAAATAGTAAATTTCTAAACTACTGGTGTACCTGGTCTGCCTCCACGAGGTATAGCGCGGGCAACGATGGGTCTCATTTGAGACCCAACGGCTAAATGACCAGATGAACAACGGTATAAAACATTTCACACCACAATATCCATACACTTTTAAACCTCTGGCCTCTTCAGTGTTCTGTATCACTCCACAATGTATACTACACGGAGATGGCGGAAACCCCTGGTGCCGTTAGACCCTAAACACACTATACACCATACACTATACTATAACGCTCACCAGGGGCATGCCCCACTGATCATTTGGGGACATCTTCTCTATCGTCCCAATACTTCTGCCTTTACCCCCCACTATTCTGCCTTCCCTCCATTCTATCTTCACACACAGGCGAATGCACCACACATTAAATCTAAACTCGACAAAATTTACAGTTTCGCCCAATCTCGGTCTATTCATTTCAAGCGACATCCCAACGCAATCGATATATATATATATATATTTAGGTCCTAGCCGCTGAAATCTCAGGAAAGTAGGCAGCAGGACCTGCCAGAGTACCTACTTAAAATACTGGTGTACCTGGTCTGTCTCCACGGGACGAAGTGTGGGCAACGTTGGGCCTCAGTAGGGGTCCAGCGGCTAAATGGCCAGAAGAATAACAGTACAGGACATTACATATTTAAAATATCCATACACTTTTAAATCTCTGGCCTTCCCAGTGAACTGGTTCACCTGCAATGAAGGCAACGCGGAGATGGGGGAAACCCCAGGTGCCGTTTGACATCAACACACTTTACACTTTACTTACCATAACGCCACCGTCCATCCACTCGGTGGAGTAGAAACCGTGACTCATCGGAGAAGGCCACCCGTTGCCACTCGGCCACTCGTTATTGCTGTGCAAACTGACGTCGTTGTTTGCGATGAACGGCCGTGAGTATGGGTGCTGTCACCAAGCGTTCATAATAAAAAGAAATTGGGGGTTTTTCGTCCAGCAAACAGGCAAATCGACCAGAGAACACACGCAATTTACAGATAAATAAATAAACGGGTAGATGTAATCATTTACATCTACCCGTTTACCCATTACCCATCTACCCGATGGGTAGATGGGTAGATGTAATCATTTACATCTACCCATCATAATTTATCTTAATTTTTTGTCGTGTTGGAGACCTTTCTGGTGGCCCCACGGTTCATTTGGACGGCCAGTTGAGCAATAGCAGTGCGCCGATCGGTCCCGACCAACCGTTTCAGCCGACGTTTACCTCTGGAATCAGTGGCGCATGGGGCTCCACAATTGGCACGTCAGGTTGTCAAAACTGTCCCATTCGTCCAGTCTTCATACACTTTCACCACTGCAGCATGTGAGAATTTCACAAAGTCCACTGTTTCGGAAATGCTTGGGCCCCTAGCCCGATAGCTGATGATCATGCCTTTTTACTGGTCTGATAGGTCCCGTACTTTGCCCATGACAGAGGCTGTTACTGCGTTCAAGGAAGCCGAACATCAAGCCTTATATGTTTTTTTTTTTTTTTTTGGTAGTTGTTGGCACATCGGCTTCTGTGGCCATAATGCACCTCCCAAAGGTTTTTGCAGTACTTTGATCCAAGCCCGAGGCTGGATTCGACCCGCGACCTTTGGGTTGCCAGGCAGGCACTTTACCCACCCGGCTAGCCCGGTGAGCTTATATGCTTGGGGTTTGTGAACTTGACAAGTGCGCTGTATGATTCGCTAGTCGTGTGTGATGTCTGCATTGGGAAGTGGTCATAATAGTGTGATTGAATTATGTATATACTTAAGTAAAATGGTGATATAGCATAATAACGGTGAATCTCAAAAATATGAGACTTCTGTTACAAATTTCTGGGCCGACCGGGCTAGCCGAGTGGGTAAAGTACCTGCCCGGCAACCCAAAGGTCGCGGGTTCGATTCTCGCCTCGGGCTTGGATCAAAATACTGCAAAAACCTTGGGATGTGCAATATGGCCACAGAAGCCGATGCGCCAACAACTACCAAATCAAAAAAAAAAAAAAAAACAAATTTCTGGCACCAAGTTGAACCATCCAAATGCATTAATTTCAAAAGAAGAAAAAGAGCCCACAACCATTCCTCAGTGATTCTCAGTGCCCTAAATACATATATGCTCTGGAGAGAACTTGTATGAAAACACTATGAGTAAAATCAGCTTTTCCCAATAATAACCTTACGAATATAACGGGCAACACAGTTATAAATCCTATAGAAATATCCAAGTTAAATATACATGGACATCAAAGTGTCACGGGGGCTTAAGAATTGTCACTGAAGAATTCCATCTGGAATTAATGTGCATACAGGAGCCTATTTCTTAAAACATTCTTTCGATGAGTCCATGATTCCGTTCCTGATCCCAAATTGGCCATCGTTATATTAAACAAGAATCTCGACATTACCATCATCTGAAGTCTGTGTGATTAATACTCTTCCTTGTATTGTTGTTTAAATGTTGTTGCGTGGTTTACGCTCATCAGCAACTTAGGCCATCCATATGGCCCAAGTTGCTGATGATAAATTGCGTGTGTTCTGTGGTTGATTTGCTGTTTACTTGACGAAAAACTCGAGTTTTCAGGAGAAATAACCATCCTACTTACCATCGCCTGAGACCGACTGACTTACCACATTATAAAAAACATCCATAAATATTCCTTGCATCATTGATGGGATTCGAATTCATGTTTTTTTTTTTTCCTACCATGTGGGGAGAACGGTGATTATACCAAATGTGCTACCCACGAGGACATTTTCGGTATTCTTGTAACTCTCTCTGATCTTTCTATAGGGCAAAGGCTATTCACTATAAGAATTATTAACCTCTTCGAAAACAGTAAACTAAATTCTCCTGGGGCAGTTCAGGTTATGAAGGGAAAACGTTGCGAAGTTCCCTTGTGGATTTTATTTAATCCGTAGAGAATAATGAGCACGTGACGTTGCGTAGAGTGTAATCTGCCTTTAATTTCTTAAATATTTACAGATTATACTCAGATATTTCGTGATATTTCCTGTACCACTTCTTCAGTGACTGTAAAAATTAGCATTACTGGTGAATCATGGTGACTTCATTTACATAGAGTTGTTATTCGATTACAAATTTTTTTACTTGTTAATACTGTATTTAGCCATCTATAATTATACGTGTAAGAGATATCAATTAGTCAAATAGACAGTTATTAATAAACATCAGGTAAAACTTTAACTATTAACAGCTATGTAGCATAGAATTCACAGAAGGCATTAATTTTTGTTAAATAGTCCGAAAAAAAAAAATACAAAGCATAAATTTTAAACATGCTGATCCTAAATGCCTGTCAATAATAACAGTTTCAAAATTTATTTTCTTATGCGCTTAAGATGACCATGTTTATTACTTGACCATTAATGGCCATGTTTATTACTTTTAAAATGACGAATTTTCACATGATCGTAAATAGGAAAAATATAAAGCAAAAAACCTTCCTTCAATAATACAAAACAATACAGCAAAATAATTTTTAGTATTTCAGTGTTTAAGAGGAGTGTGTGATAAGAAAATTATAACCTTTTGGAGCAATATAAAATTGGGTTGAAATGTAAAATACACTAGGTTCACATACACGTATGCTTTTTCCCATTCAGTTTGAAGAGTTCCATATGATCAATTTTTGAAGAGGTTCTGCTGTTCCATCTTTCCCGCTGTACACTTCTTCAAGTTATGAGAGTGAGGTTCAAAGTAAAGGGATTAAATGATGTGCTGAGGATTTAATAAAAACCACAGGAAATTCTTATCAATATTGAAGTCAAATTCGGTGTGTTATGTCCGAAAGAGGGTATCAAGAATGGGATGCGGTGAAAAATTAGTTATTAAATTACTCTCTCTTTTTACTAACATTCTCATAAGTTTTGACTTTTCTTTTCAATTAATGAAAAGAAATTATATAGTTAGGGAAGGACGTTACTTGGTTCTTTTCCATGAATATTAATTACTATATTTAATGCCCACTCTTATACCAAGTGAAATTAATAATATAATTTATTAAGCTCAAATAAATAGCTAAAATAAAAACGTTCGGAGCCTCACCAATTAACAGAAAACATGGAATCGAATTCAACCCACAATATTTCCACCTTTATTAACAAGAAAATAGAAGAGGGAACGAATCCCTAGGCTTCCATTCCAACAAGCACCACTGGTTCCAGGATAGAAAAACTTGGCATATTTCTATTAGTTAACAGACAATTCCTCACCTATAAATTAACTGTCGACAGCACCTCTTGCCAGTATGCACATCAGGTTCTGGTAGCATTGGCAAGCAGGAGTCTGTCAGCGGGTAAGAATTGAATCTTTATGTATTTTTATCCGTATGCATTTACTTATTTTTAATATCTGTGTAACCAAAACAGAAATTTAACCTTCAAAACTTTAGATTTAAAATTCACAATTAATAATTATTGTAATATGATTAAAATTGCGACATTTTCTATTTTTCTACCCCTAACAGCATGGTTTAATGACGGGTATCAGTAAAATGACTGAAACATCACCTTAAATGTATAGTGGTTTGGGCTATAAGCTTAATAAGCTATATTTCACGTGGTATAAGAATGATTATTAAATATAGTAATTAATATTCACAAAAAGAAATTAAGGTAATAAAGTAAAAATGAACTAAACTTCCTAAATACAGTTTACTAACCTTCTTTGAAATCTTATAAGTGGATCACTTAAGAGATCACTCAGATCAATATTTTTTCCTTTCCTTACTACCTCTGGATGCTTATTCATCATTAGCCAGCCAATATGAGCAAAAAATAAACCTCGATTAATGTTGTGTGGATCAGCATCTGTTTCGGTATATTTATGATGGACCCGGTGGTCTCTACACCAATCATAAATATCTCGCTATAAACAAAAGTAAATATATTAATCAATATACGTATTTGCATGTGAAAACTAAATACTTTTATGACATCAACATATATTTAAAATACAAAAAGGCTGTTCAAAATTCCCATTGGAATGTTCATCATTTCCATTGGAATGATTTTATAAAAGCATTGCATTTATTGATAATTTAGATTGTATTATAATTTTTGTTTTTTTCATTGATAATTCATTCACTTATTTTTTTAATAACATTGTGTTAATTTCATTCTTGTTGCTAATGTTTTGAATATGTAATATTCAAAACATTAGCAATGTTTCAAATACTAGAAGGATATGGATGCATGTCTTCGAAGATTGTGTCGAATATCTCCAATCCATGAAAACAGTCATAGAAATAGAACTGGTGCATCAGAACAAAGGCTATGAACATCAGTATACTGTGTTTGTAATTGCATGTTTTCTTTGGTCTTGTTTCTCTTTGCTTGACGAAAAGCGCAAGTTTTCAGGAGAAAAACTATGCAATTCTCAGCTGAGATCACTAACTCAACGACATTGTGAAAAAAACACCATAAAAATTCATTGCTTCATTGACTGGATTCAAACAGACTTTTTCCACCTCGGTCGGGAAGAACAGTGATTAGAAGTACTGTATTACCCGTAAGACCAATTTCAGTGGACTGTTTGGCTTGTTTAACAGACTCATTGAGACACCTAAGTCGCAAGAAATCAATATAAAGTCAATATTAGATTAATATCAACATATTGATCTAATAACAACTGCGTCAATATATGTCTTTGTGTGCCTGTTGATTGGTTCATATGTGTGCTTCTTGTCCGCCTGCAATAATGCGTACCAGAAATGTTTGCACAAATATAACTAAGATTGTAGAATACGTTCCAATTATAATATGAGGTTTATTAATAACGAAGAGCAGCCATACTTCAATTGCCAATTGTTTTATGGCTTGATCAGAACTTTTCCGATTTGTACATTAAATGTCAGATGCAAGTATAATTCACGCGTGTAGCAAACAGTAACTGGGCATCTGTTCGTAAAAACAGCCTCTCCTATATATATAAAGCATGTAATATAAACTGACATGCATTCCCCACTACACCGAAGAAGTACAGAAAGATGGCTACGTTTTCTATATTTAAAAACATTTAAGCAATACTTTATATAATTAACATTTTTCGTGCAATTTACATAACTGCATTTATGGACGACTTGGAAATCAATATTTTCCAAGAAATCCGGGGTGCCTGGATTGGAGAAATACTCAGCTTCTTCAGAATGCACTATTTTTAGCAGAGATAGGGACATAAAATGTAGACACTCTGCGAAGCTCAAGTACATATAATGTGTAATTCAAAAATACTGGTAGTTTACTCCTGTGATTGCAGGAAATAACGTCTCACTATGAAATACATATACGAGTGAGTATACAATATATATATACAGTACATATACGAGTGAGTATACAATATATATATATACAGTACATATACGAGTGAGTATACAATATATATATACATATACGAGTGAGTATATATTTATATGCAATTGTACGTGTATATATATATATATATATATATATATATATATATATACGTAAAATTGCATATATAATTTGTACGATAAAGATATTCAAACGTGTATGCAGGACAATGAGCAAGTGGTTAATCGGAAAGTTTACCGATATAATGGAATAGGACATTAGTCAAGCCTGTCTCAGAAGTTTAAAAAAATCCATGTGAATATCTTCCTACAAGCGCTCATCAATTCAGTATTCAGGATAGAATAATAGTTGGATATCTTACGAAGAAATGTCTGTTCATTATGTTGCTCAGGAGTTCGGCATTTGGCAATGTGCTACTGAAATTAAAATCTTGTGGTGACAAATGAAGTAAGGTGTTTGTTAGGCGGTTTCTGCAGGACCTTAACGAAAATTTGTAGGAATTAAACAAATTCATGTTAAGTAATCTATGATATTGAACAACTTTAAAAAAACTAGTTGGTGTGGGTAGAGAGGACTATGATTACCAGTAGAGTGGGTTAGGATTTAGTGCAAATAGCTGGTAATGAGGATACATGAGGTAATGTTTAGTGTTGTGTTTGCACAAATTAAGGCCATTTGGGGATGTGATAAGTTCTATTATGCATTGTGGAGACTCTGAAACTGTTGGTTGGCTTGGCAGCATTAATGTTATACTTTATCACCTAGTCAATGGATCTCATCATCATATGGATGAGGTGAAGCATTCTGATAGTACTGATCGGTTAGATTGTGGTTGTGTTAGCAATATTAAAGAGAAATTATTTTCAATGGAAGATCTTAATTCAGCTGTTAACAAAATTCGTAATAACATGTGTCCTGGTATGGACCTCATTGAAGGGGAAGTTATTAAGCGTTTCTTTGAGCTGTTTCCTGAGAATCATCTTCTTATTTTCAACAAATGCTTCTCGTTGTAGTGCAGAGGATGCTTTAAATATTTTTGGTTAATTTGTATCGAGATTCAAATGCAAAATATGTTCTTGGCATTTTCGTTGATTTTGGAGGGGATTTTGATAATATCTCTTGGGACAGTGTGTTATTGATGCTTCGCCTCGCAAAATGCTCCCATCAGCTTTATAGCGTCATAGTGGATTATTTTAAGGAAAGATCTTTTACAGTTAAGTTTAGTTGGAATTCGGTAACTAGATCTGCTATTCGAGGATGTCCGCAGGCATCTGTTTTTGGGCCACTAATGTGTAAATTGGTATTAGAGGATTGGTTACGGAAGGAATATAGTCATGTTCATATGATTGCATATGCCGATGACCTGGTAATATTAGTTTCAGGCTACAAATTGAACAACGATCTAATGAAATAATAAAAGGTCTGAATGCTTGGTGTGACTGCCATAAATTAACAATATCCAGGTCAAAAACAAAAACATTATTGCTAAAGGGGAACCTATCTGTTCGTAGTGAACCTCATGGTGCTGATTAGTTGTGAAAATTTAAAATCCGTTAAGAATATTAAATATCTTGGCGTCTTCATTGACAAAGGTCTTATATTTTAAACACCCTTATCAATTTTCTATCTGAAAAGGTTTCAAAGTTTGTTAACATGATAGTTAGAATTACTAGGAAGGATTGGGGTGTTAGAGGTAGGGCACTATATCTTCTTTAAGACTGTGTTTCCTTCCTTTTGTTTCTTATGGTATCTCAGCTTGGATAGACTGTGTTCATTTAACAAAATAGATATACAGTATAAGAAAACTGTATTCCATTCAGAGGATGATGCTCTTAAAGATGGCTCTAGTTTGTAGAACTGTCTCCACTGATGCGCTACAGATTGTCACAAGGAAAATGCCAATTGACCTCTTTCTGATTTACAGAGTAATGACTTTCAATATTCGGCGTGGAACTCCTTTTATTATTCGTAATCTTGAGTTGGATTTAGCTAATGATCCTAAGCATAAGGACAAGCGAATCTTAGATATCTTGATAACTTTTTGGAATCATAGATGGGCTAACTGAAATATAAATCAGAAATATAAATTGTGGCTGAAGGAATCACAGGACATACACATGGCACAACGAGCCTTATGATATGAATAAGACCAAACGTAACTGAAACGCTAATTCAAATAAAGGTGAAATAACGCGTAGGTTCTTTCCCTCTATTTTTGATATTCAGCCCGAAAAATGGTTTGTGCCTAATTTACAAACTATGTTTTTATTAACCGGTCATGGCTCACTTTTAGCAAAGCTGAATCAGCTAGTGTTTCGGAAGGGTCGCAGTGTCACTGCACAGCTCTGGAAACATGGAACCATGTTTTGTATTATTGTCACAAGTACTTGGATCTCAGAAATGAATTTTTATTCGCGAGTCCTAATGTTGCTCATCTGACTGTGGACGATAAGACTCAATTAATAAAGACTGAGGAAGATTTTCAGGCTTTTCCAAAATTTTCCAAGAAATTATTTTAGAGAAGATTAGTGCTGCTTGAACTTGAGGAAAGTAGAAGGCTTATAGACTATTGACATGAATTCTGTGTAACAATAAAAGATGCTGAAATAAGCAGTATAATTGACCTGGTAGTTAATAATCATTGTGTTCCTTTGTAAACCGGCTAATCTTATTGGCAATTTATGTAGTTACTTGTGACCATATTATTATTTGTCTTCATCTCTTGTTGATATCGAAAGATTAGTGGCTCCTTGCGTCACATATGGTCTTATTCATGTCATATGGCTCATTGTGCCATATGCATGTCCTGTGATTCCTTGAGCCGCAATTTATATTTCTGTATATCATATGAATCTGTTTATTATCTGCATATCATATGAATCTGTTTATTATCTGCATATCATATGAATCTGTTTATTATCTGCATATATCATATGAATCTGTATATCATATTATGCTATATATCATATTATGCTATATATCATATGAATCTGTATATCATATTATGCTATATATCATATGAATCTGTAAAAAAATGAAATGAAATGATAGGCAAGCAATAAATATACCACTTACTTTTAATTATTATATATTTATCTGTTTATCAGTTAAAACAATGATAGAACCTTTCGACTTCATAAAATAAAACTGTTTCTTTGAAAATACTTTAAAAAAAAACAATCAAATTTAAACAGAAGTCAACATTTTTAAAAAAATTCAACCCTCCTCTGAGTTGAATACGACTCCTCGTGGGATCGTTACTTACAGTTTGAGAACCCTGAAGTAATGTGAACCAAAATTGAATTCGTAATGATAAATATTATTAAAAACCTCAAATACAAACATTCCGCCAAATCTGTCCAACCAGAAAATCATTGCTTTATGTGCAGACAGACAGACATGATAAAAGCGAGAATACACCATTATAAATAAACACAATTTGCAAGAATCGCCTACGAATGGTCATCTGGAACTGAAAGAGCACCGAACTAATTTTATAATTATGTAATTACGCATTTTATGTGTTTTGAATTATTTATCTACCAAATTATTCGCTTTTAGTTTAAAATTTTAAAATATTTTAAGTACACCAAAGAATAGTGGTGGTCAACTTACTTGAAATGATCCACTCTGCATGCATATGAAGAAGAGACGCAATGGCCAACGAGCTTTGTAAGAACGGTGCGCCCATAAACGGTGCGATCCTCCAGTAACTGCAACGCCCGTTCCAAAAGCGTAAATAAAAGCTAAAGAAAATGGAAGTGTTAAGGAGTTTGCTTTTTATACAGCGCAGCTTTTTAATTAAATATTCATAGCTTCTTTAGATTAAAAACAATATCCGCATAGCATTAACAAAGATATATTAAAAATGGTATTAAATGAAGTAGTTTTATTGATTGAAACTGGCTGTTATCTAAAAGACTAAAGCCTACTAAGTGAAGTGTATGCCCAATCACCTATTGAATGTAGTACTTCTGGACAATGAATACATAAAGAAATATCTCTGGAGTACATCCTCGATTGATTGAATTTATATGTATGGGATATTATAAAAAAAAGTGGCTACTTCATGGTAGATCTCAACTAATTTTGCACTCTGAAATCATTTGTTTCAGGCTTTCGTATGCAAGTTACTAATTGATGGAGTTAGGAATGAAGAAGTTTCAGGTTTTACTATCGTGGGATTTTTTGTTTCTCTAGGATTTCACCATTGCGTTTCAAAGTGTGCTCCAGGGCCATTTAACTAAATATATAGTACTCTTTATCCAGAAAGTACTGCAGTCAGAAGACAATGAGCATTGCAACATCATCAAATATTACGTACCAGGTTTTTAGTCCCCTAGCATGGGAGAATTGTATGAGGGAGGTTGAACGGCCATGATAGGCAGGAACTTTCGGATGGACACGAAAATAAATACTGCTAAGATGAGGCAAAGATATAGGACCATTATGTCAGGAAGAGCTGAGAAATGACAGTGTTTTGACTGAGAGATGAAGTGAATCTTTGAAGAAAGAAGCTAGTGTTCACTCGCCAAAGAAGAATTGATCAAATCGTACAGATGGTCTTATCTGTCCATGAGATGTAAAGTGTTGTATTAATGGCACCTGAAACCTGACCGCAGCGGACTGTCCTTGGAATATGTCTGCGCGGGTACCACAGCTGTTATAATCACCGTCCTCCAAACACCGGGTGAAAAAGGTCCGGGTTCTAATCCCGTCAATGACGCCAGGAACCTTTATGCGCTCTTTTCACTCCGTGGTGGTTGAGTTGTAAGTCTCAGGCATAGATAGAACATATTTTTCCTTGGAAATCGGGTTTTTCATCCAGCAAAAACCAAAAAATCAACCGAAGGACACACGCAATTTATGGATATAATATACATGGGCAGATAAGTTAGTTTTTGGGTGGCGTTAATATGGCAGTTTTGTTTTGTTTTTTTTCATTCTTGGACACTATGATCAGGAACTAAGATAATCATCAACAATTGCGCTAGCTTTTGTAACGAAAATTAACAAGTTCTTGGTCCATATGTTTCATAGCCGTGGCAAGCAGAAACCTATGAGGAAAGTGTTCTGCAAGATGTGATCAACGAGAATGCCAATTCCAATTGCTTCCTGATGGCTTAGTAGCTGCGACTCTTTTATACGTAGTGGCTTTATTCATTTAGAACATGATTGATCTCAGTGACTACAATCTCTGGTGGTTTAGCCCTCTTCGTTAACTTATTGCACGTGCAGCCTGTTGCTTCAGATAACATTGTCTTATCATGTAAACTGCATCGCATACAGTCTTTAAAGAAATTCATGCAGATATATACACTGGCTTAACATTAAAATTCGGATCCTGCACATTTATAAATAACATTTATTTAAACGAAAACTAAAAATTTGTGACGAAACCTTTACCTTAATGACAACCTCTAATCTCCATGAAATACGCTCCTCTGGTTTTTGTAAATCTTCCTGTGATATATTCTGCTATTAGGTCTTCAAGCAGCGACCAGTTCAGCTCTATTTTTTGGGCTGTCTCTCTTCTCACGCACCAGATGATCCAATTCAGTCCTGGAGGTTCTCTGTAGGACTGCGATCAGAGTATGGGCTGTTTCGTCCAATTTTCGATGCTCATGTCCTAAAACTAGTTTGTCACAATGCTAGCAGTATGAGATAGAGAATTGCTCTGCCGATATAGGTGCCCTTGTGAGCAGCACAGTTGGTAGGATCGCCCTCCTCCCCACACAGGATAGAAAATACCCGAGTTCGAATCTCATCGTCGATGATGCGAGGAATTTTTATGGGCCTCTTTCATAACGTGGCTGAGTTACTCGATGTCAGGAGAGGGGAGCATGTTTTTTCTCTCGGAAACTCGGGTTTTTGGTCCAACAAAACAAAAAAATCGACCACAGAACACATGCAATTTACAGAAAATATACATGGAGTTCTGGTGCTACCAGAACATAAGTAACGCATTACACTGATGGGCAAAAAAAAAAAAAAAAAAAGAAAGAAAGAAGATTGCAGGTACAAACAACGTAGTAACGTTAATCAAACTAAAATACAACAAAGTAAAAAGTTTTACTTTTTACTTTTTTACAGGGAGCGAAAAAAAGTTTTTTTTTCGCTCCCTGTTGAAGTTTAGGGTGATTCTTGTAGATTGCTGTAGACATTGCTGAATTTAAATATGGCAACTATATTGCGCTAACAACCGCCAGTTTTAGGGGAGAAGGGATTAAAGTCAAAAATTAAGTTTTTAGTAAAAAGATTTCATATATTTTAAGAAAATGTTACAAACAGTACTAAATATTGGTCAGGCGATCTATTCACCTTATTCTATTTACAAAAACGTTTATGTGATGACATTTATATTTTAATTTTTTGCCTTTTATAATCGTCCATTCGAACAGTAGTCTGTGCATAAATATGGACTCGATTTTCCCTTGTATCTTTTTTCCATTTGAAAAATATTTTGGTAAAACATTTCACTGTGTTCATTGGAGATCACTCCCAAGTTTTCAGGAAAAAAGTATAAATGGGAACGTAGAAAATGAAGCTTTAACGACATGTTACAATCCAACTCTCCGTACGCTAAAATTATCTCATCCGCAATTTCACTTAATTTTGTGATTTCTCATTGCCTAAAACGTCCTGTCAGACGTTTTCAAATGCCCTCTAGGCTCTTATTTCTGTAGTAATTAATATTTTTAGTGAATTCCTTATCTTGGAATAGCAGTTTGATTTGAGAACCCACAAAATTTCCCTGTTTTTTCTTGGACTCACTGATTCGAGAAAACTTTTGCCTCAAACAGGAAAATTCTTCTCTTTTTTGTTCATCACTTTCACAAATATTTTTATAAAACCTAGTTTATGTGCAATGGAGGCAAAGATATTTCTGACTTATCCACCAAAGGAGGATGCGCTACATTTTTCTGGCTTGGTATATTTTCTGAACGGTCTGGCCATTCCTTTTATCCTGTAATGGTAATCCTTCTCTCGGCTGTCCCATTCGCATAAAAAGCAACAGTATTTAGTGTATCCACCTTGCAACCCAGTCATTTTTTTAGGTTAGAACAGGTATTCAATTTTTATTTTTGATAGCACATTTTCTGCAAAAGAACCTATAGGTTCTCGTATGTTTCCTTCATGTGAATTGCATGGGCCAATGGTATAGATGGATATTTGCATTATAGAGTAAAACTCTATAATGCAAACTGAACTTGAATAAATCAATGAAAAGCGTTCAATGCTCGCGGATGTGCTTCAGATGTAACTCTTTCGTGAATTCCTGGACATTGTTATAATAAACTAAAGCACCCTCCATGGAGTAATAGGTCGTTATATTAGATTTCCTCTTCCTATTTTAGAAAAAAAGACACGGTGACACCCTTTTCAAGACGATTCCGCTGCTAAAGACGCGATCCTAGTAACTGAGCCAAATCTCTGACCAAATTCTGCCTGAGTGATTAGATGTGGCTTTGCAGTATCAAGAGCTGAAAAGTCTGGATCTGCACTTTGTTCTGTAGCTTCTGGAAACCCCTTTCCCGATCCTGAATTATAGTCAAGTCCATAAGTTTCTGGTGCCCTTGGTATTGTAACATCGTGAGGAACCGGCCTTAGAGCAGACCGTATATTGGAATACTCTACTTTATGCTTTGATTTCTCAAAAAAATAGAAATATGGTCATGCAAAAGCAACAATCGTTTATGTAGTCTCGAAGTTTCTGCCATATCACCAGAACAGCAAATTGCATCGATTTATGACTGCCTGTAAGCCAGCCTGTTAATGATCTTGAACATGAATTACACGAAATCTTTGCAGTCCATACCTTGATCTCCGACTGTACATCGAAAATAGAGTTCATAGGCTTTTCTCACAAGTTGTGACAGCGGCTTCCTCTGCGATTTTAATACCACTTCCCTGCAATTGTAGCAAAAGCTAACAGGCTTATTTCAGCGAGATTGCCGAACGGTCTGGCCATGTACAGTTGAGGTATGCACACATAAAAGAATTAAGAAATTGTAGATTTTTATTTTTAATTTAAACAGTTAAAGATTTACACTTATGGACACAATGTGCGTCGAAAAGGAGTACTGGCCATCTCAGAGCCCTGACCACTATCCTAGAGGAACCTCTGGATGAAATGGAGCGTCGACTGGGTTTGAGGAAAGACCGCCTAAAAACAATTGAATTGGTCGCCGCTTTGAAGGTCGAATTTCAGAAAACATTGGAGGATATTAAAAAAAAAACTGTGGGAGAGTGTTCCAAGGAGATTAAAGGAAAAGTTAAAGGTTTCAGCAACTGTGTATAATTTTTTTTTTGTAGGTATGCAAGTATCTGGATATTAATGATAAGGCAGCGTATGTTCCATAGAAGCTTACTCAAAAGTACTACGTTGAAGAATTAAAATTGAAAACTGTTTGAAGGTACGTATTATTAATGATCGTTAGAGATTATTAAGTTGAGCGAGGTAAATTTGTGATCCCAACGGATGTCATACATTTCAGATCTCAGACTTGTTATTTATTTGGAGTTTCTCATAACCCAGTGGTGTTCCTGAAGATTCCAACACATTGTTGTACAGCAAAGCTTACTGGAAATTTTAGCTGCTAGCGCTGTTTTTATATTTGCTCATAAAAAGCCTTTGATATAACTAAAGGGGAATGATATCTCGGCATAAAAATTCTCATCATATTATAATAAAAGTTACAAAAAATTCTTATTTATTCTCATTTATATACAAAAAGTAAATAAAAGAAAAAATAATCACCAAATACTATCGTTTTCCATGAGCAGAAGCTGAAGGAAAAAAGCTTGTATATTGAGTAAAGAGCTAGAATGTGGAGTGCTACAAACTTAAACACATGGATCCACAAGATCCTCTGATCCCTTGAAACCTTGGTAACATTTTCCATTTCCTCTTGATTAACTGATGTGCGAATAGTCATTGTACACTGAGGTTACTGAAAATGATAAAAGAAACGTTCGAATGTAACATTGGCATAAGGAGGTAGTGAATTACTAAAAGAAAATTTATTAACTACTAATATCAATCCTTTTCTTATAGAATATTATTAAGAGAAGTATTAAATCACATAATGAAAGAGAAAGTATGCCACATCTGTACCGACTTGCGTTATAAATAAATTATCTTTATTTAATGTACGATAAAACTAAAGAATCAAATTAGCTGTACACACACACGAAAACGAAAGATGTCAAGGACAAAGAGAAAAAAATTGCTATGAAATTCAGGCATATTACGTTAATTTAAAATTAACGTTTGAAATGCATTTTGAGATAAGTCAAAAATACGTATTTACAATTACCAAAACTTATAATTGAAATTAAGGGCTAAAGGTGTGCAGAAAGATGGGCAATACGCATACAAAAATTACTATCACATAGAGAATACCCTCAAAAAAAGTATCAGGACTCCTCTGCCCTTATAATCTATTGGATAAACAAGTGACTCTGATCGGTATATATGGAAACCGAATTAATCACACAAGTTAGTTGCTCTCGTTACGGTATGTAGAGGAGAGCTGAACGATTTCAAGACGAGTGTTACTGTCGGATGTCATATTCATGGTCCCAGCCAATTTCGCCATATAGTAGTAGTGGCATGTGATGCAAGCAAGCAAGTGTATGAGCTTATGCAGCATCAGCCAAAAAAAAAAAAAAAAAAAAATCACACCATTCCCTCCAAATGCCTGTCCAGTTCCTCCTCAAATTTATTTAACTTATCAACATCCACAACGACAGATGGAAGTTTGTTCCAGCAATTAACCACCCGCTGGCTAAAGACTAATTTCCGCACATCTATTCTACATCTGTCTTTTCTTAATTTGAATTTATGCCCCCTTAGGTTCGTAATCTGAACAAGTGGAAGGATCCCATCAGAATTCAGCGTGCTCAACCCATTCAAGGCCTGAATTATTTACAACATCGTACATATAAAAGCCGGCGAAAGGAAAAGAAAAGAAATTATATTTCTGTGATGACTATATTCCGCTCAGGAATATAACACTCAAAGAGAAAATCAGTGATATCACTCTAGAGTTTGTCATGGTAGGGTTGACTGTGGTGACAATCAGAAGTATTATGAAAAGCCCATAGTGTGTAAATCCACTTGAATCCTGCAACAGTGCGATGTTATCAGTCAGTTCACAAGACAGTGGTACATTCAATTCTGGACAACTTGGAGCCATAAAGCCTAGCATTCCGTATTCAACATTTCTCAGAAGCTATTGCATGTACTGTACAGAGAACAGCGCTCTCATTTCCAAATTTCGCATTAGGAAATAAATCCAATCCAGTGTGAAACGAAAAAAGAGTTGCGACCTAGAAATCACTGAACACAGTGAGCTAATTATTGTGCTGTTGGCAGATGCGGAGGTGAACACCCACCAAGTACCTCATCATGTCCATTTACACGAAAAAGCACACTCTGTTCCATTATTCTTTAATTTCCTCATTTATATCTCTTGGATATGATGCGAAAAACATACTGCAGAGGGAAATTTCCTTCACAAAAAAATTGAATTGCGTTTATACGTAATTGCATAATGAGTCCCCAATTTTTCTCCACAGTATTGACTAAGACCAGTTGATTGTCAAGCGGCATAGGGGGTCCCTCCAACTCTGCTACACCTGTTACACAATGAACAACTTATCAACAAGCATCTAGTGATAAACGGAGTCATAAGTAATTAGTGGCACAAGGAGCTTCAAATGTTTTACGTGACGCCTGCGGCAGAAGAAATTACAAGCACCCATCCAAAGATAAGCTTATAGAGTGAGAACCTAGTAAGACGTGGATAATTTTCGTCGTCCACACCGTCTGTTGCTCGTTCCAGTGTCGTATTTCGCTGCAGGAAACCTCCGAATTTTCCCTAAATAAAAACAAGCAACTTCCAATCAGGAAAACTAACATTATCAACACCAGTTTAGGGGCACAGCTAAGTATTTCACATTACTCCACTATCAATTCACAGTTAATGAATAGGCAGGCAACCCGTCAGAGTGAAGTATCGCATCTCTGCGCCTGCTCTGCTTTGTATTTGTTTAAGAAAAATGTTCTGAGCATTTTAACTTAACATAATTTCTTGTTCGTGAAGATGCCCTCATATCCTCATAGCAGAGAGAGAGAGCCTGTCTTCTGAACAGATCACTGGAGAACTTGTGGAATGCAGAGAAGCTGTCTTGCTCTCTGACTCTCCAGATTTCATAACCTTCATTTAGCTGATTCTACCAATTCCTCACATAGATCAGCATACTCAAAAAAATGGTACAGGACCATAGCGGACGATGGGCACAAAGATAGCTTTGTATATTAGTGAGCGAGCTCTGTGTTTCAAGTCCCAGTCAGCCCTGCTATTGCGCCTATTCATTGCAGAGTATTTCTGTATTTTGGTGGTTAGATACTTCAGGTGGGGGTGGAAGATGAGCTTAGCATCCAGTTATAAGCCCAGGTATTTCACCTCTTCATACAGGTAGATGATAGTATTGCTGATTTTCATAACAGGTGGTCTCCGGAGCTGTAGCTTTCCCTTGAGCAGAATAGATTTCGTTTTTTTGCCGTTTGCCTGAGATGGTGAGGCGATGGACGGAGGCCCAGTTCTGCAATTTAGTCAGTGCGTCGTTGGCTTTCTCTTCTAATAAAGCTGTCGTGTTGGACTGGAAGACAAGCACCAGATCGTCCTCAAAAGCTAGGGAATGTACCCCACAGAGGAACTCGTCCAAGACGTGTTTCGCGAGCTCGATTTCCTTCAGTGACTGGCCAGCTTATCAAAGAGTTTGGTGTAATTGTTATGCTTGTAAATAAGATTAACTGTGAGCTAAAGTATCAGCGTATTTTATGTCTGGGCTCTAAGTTTACTTTTGCTGTTTTTGCTTTTCACTCGAATATCTATTTACTAAAATAAGTACTAAAACTTAACATTCAAATAAAATTTGAACGTTAAGCACAGTTTCCACTATTAATGGAAACTGTGCCTATGTGGTATCAGTGAATTGTGTCTACAAATTATGTGCATTCTGCGGAAGGTTTTATTGTATTGTAAGAACAAGAATACAGTTTTCCGAGAAAAAAAAAACAAACTTCGACGTTCTTAATTTTCCTTCATATGTTCCAACTGTTAATTACTAACGGAATTTGCTAAGGAGAAAGAAACGAGAGAGAGAGAGAGGGAAAAACATTACAAGAAGAAAAAAAAAGAACGAGGTGGTCAGTGCACAAACGCGAATACAGAAGACACGTTTTTAATGATGATGAAAGAAGTTACCATGCGAAAATGAATAGCGGATAAACCCAGTAGAATAAATTTTCCATCATATGAGTAGGTCTGTAGTAATTTATCCGTAATTTATCAGCAATGAAAGGACTGTCATTGTGATAACTAAATACTCATACTATGATCCTAAAATTATAAACTTATTAATGAAGTGTTTAATATAAAAATAGAAATATTATTAATGAACTGATATTAATAAGAAATTATATCGATAACAAAACATGTTGATCGACCAAGACAACGATGGCGAGATCAAGGCCACCTCCAAGAGCTACAACGGAACAGGTCTTAAAAGACCTAAGCCGGACCAAGTTCATGATGATGATGATGACAAAACGTTTTTTCTCAATTTTCGTCGCATTTACCTTCATGTATTCCAACGCAGGAAAGTGTTAACTTCTGGGGACCTTTGTAAAAACGACATTGGAATGTGTTAAGCAAGTGTCTTCATCAAATTACTAAATGCTATTATGATAGCAGTAGTCTTATTATAAATTAATCTCGCGGTTCTCTGGCGATTTTGTAGGAAGCCACTGGCACCCCGTTCAGAACACTATGTCCACTATAAATTAATCTAATAATGAAAAAATAATAAATGGACAATATAAATATATGAAGGAATTCATTTTTACTGCAGTAACCATTAATACTTACCTTCTAATTATTCAACGTATCTGGCTCGTAGATATTACACGTAGACTATGCTGGAACTATCAAATACCGTAACTCCTTTACTTGGGTACTCTTAGATAATAAGTTCTGTTTTATCATGCGAACCTATAAATACTTCTGGTTGCTCCCAGAATGTTAACAGGGAAATGCAAATGGGATGTGCCCAAAGTCTAATGAGAGGAAAATGTTCAAGGTTAATAAGCGTCACGAATTACACGTGACTTGTGACAGTATCTTATTCGTTAGGGATTCGGAAGATCGAACAGTTTGGAAAGGAGCCCATTAAAGAGAGCTGAGTCACCTATGCTAATCCGCATCATTATTTTCGCCAGTGCGGTGGTGGCTAGTTGTATGTTAAGCGCCAAAATAAACTAGAGCGATTGCTGTTTGCTGTTTCCTGGAGGCAAAACCATAGTTATCGGAGTGGAGAGAGAGAGAGAGAGAGAGAGAGAGAGAGAGAGAGAGAGAGAGAGAGAGAGATGTAAACCTCGCCTGAGATTAACTAACTTAGCCATGTTTAGAAAGGAGCCCATTAAAATTCCTCACGTCACCGACGAGATTCGGACCCGTGGACAGTGATTACAACGGTTGTGCTCCCACAGAGGGCGCAAATTTTAGTATTCTGTTGTCACTACTTAATTTTTCTGCAAATAAAACTCGAGTTCCAGGAACAAATATGACAGCAGCCCTCACCCGAGACTGAAAAATTTGGCCACAGTTAGAAAAAGCCACTTAAATTTTTTCTCACCGTGACAGGGATGGAGATGAGATTTAGACTGATGAAGCACTCTTTTCGATTTTTTTCTTAAGCATAAAACATCATAAAACTGAAAAGAAACTGAAATTTCTGCATAGTGATAAAATATCTAAATAAATTTTCAGTTTAGGTGCTCTTATACGTTATGTAAATTAATTATTTTTTTCAGCAAAAAATTATTAATGGATGAGTTAGTAATATAAGTGAAGTTAATAATATAATATAAATTTACACCTGTTCCTGGCATCTGGATGACGTGTATCTTTCATTTTTCCCGAATCCATCCCGGGATCCTGATACTTTTAGAAAAATAACATTGGTAAAATTTTCTCATAGCCACCCATGGACCTTCACAATAATTAAAAACCCAGCAGACTAGCAGTGGAGGGCCTAGATTTACAACTGACCCATCCAAAACTGCGGAAATGATTTCATTAATAATAAATATAAATGTTGTATGCATCGGCCTATTCTTTTCATAAGTATCGTTTTTCATTGTTTTTTGAATGGTAGGTTTTGAATAGTTTTTTGAATGGTATCGTAGACATGTCGGTTATTTCGCTCTTCATTATTATTAATACTCGCATTAAAAAGGTCAAATAATGCAAGGAAGCGGATTTTTTCAGCATGAGCCAAAAAATAATAACAATACAACGACTTCTAAATCTTTTTTCATAAGTGAATCGATTTGCACTGATCACTAATTCGGTCTCCGTTCTTTGAACCTTCTCCAGAAGTTCCACAGTTTTTAGGTGCGGTCTTTCGAATGCTGTCTAATCATCGCCTTGTATACTTGCATATAGGGATAATGACGTCCTTGTCCCTGCTGGCACAGTTCCTGTAAATCAGAGGAAGGACGCCTTGTGACTTCTTAGCCACGTGTTTACAACGCATGGGAATTGTCATATCAGTCTGAATCATATCATGTCTTTTTTTTTTTTTTTTTGTCTTGAACCAGTTTTAGCTCTTCCACAAGAAGGTTACATTTGCTATTTTACTGGAAGATGTGTGCAGCTGATCCGAGTCTTTTTGAAACGTCACAGTCTGGCTTGGATTGTTAGCCACCTTTATCGCCTTCAAATCATCTGCAAACTTTGAAAACCTTCCTTGGATAACCTTGACAATATCATTTAACCCGCTCTGAACTCTGACTATTTATGAAAATATTCTGCCTTCTATCTTTCACCGATCTCACCAAAAATCCTTTACCCAGAACTTTTGGTAAAATCCAACGCAGGATCTTACCAAAAATCCCAATTTGTTCTGATTCATATAGCAGACTTCCATCAGGGACGGTGTGACGCTATCAAAAGCTTTACAAAAATAATATAAAAATTGCTACCGGCATTCGACTGTTTAATCACTAGATAATAGTAACTTACCAGTTGATCAGGGATGACCCCCATATCGAACCCCTGTTGGGATTTCTTCAAGGTACCATTCTTGTTGGGTCGATACTGAATCGTATCCTTAACTGCAGAATTCAGACTCGCTGGTTTATAGTTAGCCAACTCCTTTTTAGCACCATTTTGAGGAGTGGAAGATATGAGCACATTTCCAGTCCAAAAGGATCTTCACAGAGTCTAATGATACTCTGAATAACATTCCAATGCTGTGGTACACTCACATTTTTAATTATAACTGATTATATATCATCTTCCCCAGGAGCCGTGATCTCCTGTGTTCACCGAGATCATTATATCTGTAATTTTACAGCAATCTGACTCCTTACCCAGAGATTCGAACTGCTTTCATCTGTAGGTATCGTTGAGAAATGTCTATTCAACTCGTCAGCAATTTCTGCTCGAAGAGGTTACGAACACTGGGTTTAAGGATTATTAGTTTACAAGCATTTGTTTCTTGTCCAAACATCAGAAAATTTCCGATTAAAGCAGAGATTTCGATAGGCGAAAGTCTTAAAATAATGAGGAGGCTGGCGTATCGGATCCAGAGTAGATTAGAACTAGCAAACACATATTGAAGACGTGTTTAGAACAACGATGAAATAAAGGGACTATGATAATTGCAGAAACCTCGCAAAAACGGGAAACCTAGTAGTGTATGAGAAATTCTTCACTAATTTATCAACAAAAGAAAGATTGGGAAAACATAAGAGAAGTGCTTTTCGCTATCATTGCAATAGTTTTAAGTATTGAGATATCCATTAAATTTAATAAATGTATTAAATTTTGTTTTTACAAAATTACAAAGTCTATTATTGAACCTATATTAGATGTTTATAA
Organism: Mastigoproctus giganteus; assembly: GCF_048544385.1. Lineage (NCBI taxonomy): Eukaryota > Metazoa > Arthropoda > Arachnida > Uropygi > Thelyphonidae > Mastigoproctus > Mastigoproctus giganteus. The sequence continues at coordinate 86,670,895 of NC_143577.1, read as the reverse complement.
GGAAACATTTTTTCGTAACTTTCTAAACCTTTGCCTTCCATGAATTCTATTGTAGTTAATTAATGGCTACTAAGGGACTTTATATGATTGGTTTTACAGTACGCTAAGTAAAATCGTTCAAAAATTTTAATATAAAACGGTATTATTACTTAATCGTTAATAATAATAACTGAAATTTACAGTTGATGCACTAAATAATTTAGTATATCAACAGTTGATATACTAAATAATCTCAGTACTGTACTCCAATTCGCTTAATAATTAACTACCTTTTCTCGCTGCTGCACTAACTGGAAGATAATAATAGGATGCTTTCCTGAACCTGATGAGTGGAAAATATTCAAGGTTAAATAAACGTCAGATATGACACATCACATGCGAAACAGTACCGGTTTTTTTAGAGATTGGGATTGTTAGATTGTTTCGAAAACCGTGAAGCAACTTATTACACGTACAGATTGTATGAAAATACACCAAGAGAAAATTTATACAATTTAAACCCCGATTTCCATTTCATGTCATATTTTTTAATTAAGGTTAAAGTTATATTATATTATGATATCATTTATGATATTTAAATATACTTTTCAAATTATGTAGAGTAATTTACAGAATCTAGTTCAGTAATTTTTATCATCGATATATCACTAATTACTTCTTACTTACACGCAATCACTACTTTTTTGTTTGCATTAATTTGCATCATCGATATATCAGTCTGTGAGAAGAAATGCAATTTCCAATGTATTCTCATAAGCTGATATATGGTTCATGCTGAATATTACATATATTTTTTTGTTATTTAAGTCGTATAATTACATATATTACATATAATACGTACAGTAGTATATACGGTGTATAAATTATTCACCTGATTATGAAGCCCGATTTAAATTTTATTGTAATAAGTATCTTAAAATGGTTTGCTGCAGTTATCAAAGCAACTCAATGAGTTGTTCTTTTTTCGTGCAATTGGCAGTTCCTTTATCCCACAAATAAAGTGAACGTCCTGTATAGCATTAAAATGGCGACAATGTGCGTGTTGTAGCTGTGGGATATCGCCTCTTGACTATAAAGAGACGTTTCAACCGGAATTCCAGATATTTGCCAATTTGATTCATTCATCGCCTCATTGATTGTTCCTTAGGTGGATATTTGTACCTAAGGAACAATCAATGAGGCGATGGTTGAAACAATTTCAAGAAATTGGCAATGTGCAGCACAAGAAGGGAGCAGGTAGGTCTAGTATATCTACAGATAAAGTTTCGGAAATTCAGGATCTATCCCCTGGGTAAGCCTGCAGCTACAAATACCGCGAGCAACGTTGCACAGGGTGGTTCACAAGAGATTGAAACTTTATGCTGGCAAGGTACAAATCGTCTAGGAAATTAAGCCACACGACAAACCCCAACGAGAGGAATTCGCTGTTCGCATTCTCAACCGTATAGACGAAGATGTGTACAGTCAGGATCCTTGGATTTAACGTGCTAATAGCACCCGGCCTTGAGACTGACTAACTCAAGATACTGAGGAGGAAATCCACGACTACCGACAGCTGGTCTCGAACCCCGCACACTCCACTCAGTACAACCTTGCGTTCTTGCTAACATGGCTACCGGGATCTCGTCGTTTCAGTGAAGAAAAGGCATTCAACCTGTCTGGTAAAGTTAACAGACACAGGTGTCAAATATGGGGATCTAAAAATCCCCATTCAGTTCGTTAACACGAACGTGATAGCCGCGGGTAACCATGCGGTGTGCACCGTCCTTCGACTAGATGATTGAGCCATTTTTCTTCAACAAAAACACTATGAAATCCGAAAATTATTTAGATATGCTCAAATTGTATGCTGCACCTCAGCTGAAATATATAGTCTCATGTGTTCTATCAGGCACCTCCACACTGGAGCTTGTATGTGCGCCATTTCCTCAATAAAAAATTTCATAACCGATGGAGCTGCGAGGATAGTCCCACTCCATGACCTCCTTTTCTACAGATATCATATAAGCCAACAGGGCTACGTAAAGGACAATATGTATTCAAAAAAAGTCAACAACGCCATTGAGTTAAAAGACCGGATTGAAGAAACAGTGACTTACATTTCTCAAGGTATGCTTCAAAACAATAATGTATTCAGCAACCTTCATGTAGCTCAGTCAGGGGATTGCAATCAGCAGTCTAGTCGTTGGAGAAATTAGAAGGTAAAGCCTGCTTGGCAAAGGCGACACATGTCAAAACAGAAGACTCAGTCAGACTGATGCCAGAATCACATGAAGAAATGAAAAATATATATTGTCAACGATAGTAGGTTCTTTACTATGTAGGGAAAAAACACAAACGTTAATCAATAAGTTCTGTTGGGGAGCAAGAAACTATATCATAAGAAATTACAATTGAGTTATAAGGTACGGATATCAGGGAAGCCGGTTAGCTGGCGCCATCTGTTAAAGATTTATTTTGCAAATTCTTGGAAGATTTCGCAAGTTTCTTATTTGTAATTAAATTGTGTTGATTTCCAGGAGAAGAGTTGAGATTTGTTTCCGAAGGTCTTGGTGAATTGGGCAAAACTAAATCACCTGTTGCCAGTCCTAGATGCCACCGCATAAGCAAGAATCTGTAGAGGTGAGATTAAGCAGGAGCTTCGCATTCAGTGGTCCGTTACCTGTTATTAAGTATGATGTGCAGATGGGGAAGAACCATTTCTGTACAATGTTGGAACAGGTAAATGAAATGACAAGTATAAATGACTTAGTAAGAATGCATTTAGTAGAAAAGGACTACATGAATTACCAACAGTTGGTGAGAATGTTCCGACATTTATCTTTTTCTTCCTTTGGGAGGGTGCAGATGGACAGTCATTAAGTAATAGGTTTGCTTTCGTAATACAAATAGTAGAGACCTTTATAATTATCATGAAGGTCAGCGGGTAAAGCGCCTGCGATAGCTTGTAACGCCGGTTTGGAGACTGTACGGCATGTTCGTAGCAATGCCAAGAGGAAAGACCTTTGTACAGTTTCCAGTTGGAAGGCTGGCCATTTGAAACCAAATACAGGAAGCATATGATTCAATTGGGATAAAGACAGTACCATACAAGATACGGAGAGTATTGTTTTTTAGTCCCCATTCTTTCCTAGAAATTCTGAAAAGCATAGATCTTTTTAGAGAGAGATGCTGTAAGTGTGAAGAGAAGGCTAGACTAAAGGAAGCGAATTTCCTTGATATTTTACTTCTGGAGGCCTAGCATAATTTATTCTTCCCTTAAAGATCATCGTTTTTGTTTTGTCACTGAAACTGTGAGCTTCTTTTGAGTGGCCCAGTTAGATAGTTGGAGCGAATATTGTTTGCAGAAGTTTTTAGATCCATTCTGGAATTTCTGTGGACAAGAATGGATAAGCCACCGACGTAAGCTATTGTATATATATTTGTCAAGTCGTCATTGAGGAGAAGCCAATCAGTTAGGACTAAGTTTCACAACACGAGTCCAAGAATAGACCCTGGGGGCAGCCTCGAGTAATATGTCTGGATACAGATTGGTGTTTAGTTTGTATCAAGACAGAGCGATTACTAAAATAGTCCTTCACGAGAACGTATAATAACGGAGGGCAATTTGCAACTCTAAGACAACGAAGGACACTTCCTCACTATAGTGTATCGCAAGCACCTTCGAAGTCTATAAATAAAATTATGGTACACATGTAGATTCATCTATGAGCCTTTACATTTGAAACAGTGCATCTTCAGCCATGGCCTGGTGTAAAGCCATATTGAAGGGATGAATTTAGATTGATCTCCGCAAGCAGTGAATTAATTTTGAAACGGTTAAGCGTTCAAGTAGTTTTCCTAAGTGGGAAAGCAAGGCAATTGACCTGTAAGATTTTGGAAGTAAAGTTTTAGGGGGTTTTTTTTCTGGAAGGAAGTCAGCTTTACTGAAAATTTTACCAAAATTTTCAGTAAAGCTGATTTCCAGATAAAATTCTAAGCATTTATTAAAGAGAAGCATGCGATTTGGTCGTAGCTCATAGAAACGTTTAAGAAAAATACATTCCAGTAGATCAAATCCAGGACATATGTCGTTTTTCATTGAATTAACCGCAGATTTTAATTCCTCCAATGAGAAATGCAACCTTGAAGCTGAGGTGAAAAACGATTCATTTCAATTTCTGATTTCAGCCTGCACAGGGGAGTCAAGAGTTGGATCGACCTTCGGGAAGAGTCTGTCTAGTTTTTTATTGACAGAATTGTTCCGGTTTAAAGAGTTTTTAGTATTTATTATAACTGTATTAAGGATATCTCCTGAATTTATTTTGTTTTTGCAGATTTTGTAAATCAAACCCCATGGATCCTCGTTATCAGCAGTTTTTGCGAAATTTTTCCAGAATTCCACCTTATTCTTTTATGGTTTTGACGTATGGTTTCTTATTATTTTTAAATTCTTGGTGCAGTCTTGAGAGTTCTGATTGTAAGATATTGTTGTTTCTTCGGGCTTTTTGAAAGATTTTTCTTGTTCGGTAAACTTTACGTCTTAGTATCGTGAGTTCCTGTGACCACCAAGGTATGGTTTTGGTGGTCAAGAACTTTTTCCTTGTTGATCTAGAAATGGTTTTTTGAACCTTCTTTTGAATGAGAGGTGCTAATTCCTCAGGATTATAGTCAGAAGTAGCTTTAATATCATCTGAAGGAAAATCCTGGATTATTCATATTTCAAAGTTGCTCCAACGAATATTACGAAGCGAATATCTCACAAGGTTCCTTGGCGGTTGCCTCGAAACTTTAGCTGTTTTTCTAATACGAAAGAGATTATCCTATGGTCAGATGTAGTCAGATCAGTATTTACCTCCCAGCTATGAATAAATGAGAGTAGGTTGTAGCAAACAATGTAATGACTGTATTTGATTGTTCTAAGGAGTTGGAAAAGGTATAAGGCTGGCCTGGAAGGTTAATGACATTCAGTTGATGGAATAAAATTAGGTCTTCTAAAAGGCGTCCTCTTATATCTGTAGATTTGCTGTACCATAGAGAAGATTTAGAATTTGCATCCATTAAAACTGGTAGAGGCTCTGGGTTAATAGCATGAAGTACAGATTCTAAGTAATGAAGATGAGGAGCAATAGCTGTAGATGAGGAGCAATATCTATAGATGGCGGGCAACACAGAAAAGCTGCTTCCATAGTTCCGAGAGTACACTGCACATTAAGCCAACGTGCAATCTCCGCCTGCGAGTAGGAAGTTGTTCGGTCTTTATACTGCGAGCTATGTGACATAGTCCATTACAGATGAGTGGTGATAATTCAGTGATCACTTAGTGTTTATGTAAATTTGAGTTTCACCGTCTGTTCAAATAAACTCTTGTATTTTTCTTCAGCATTCCTATAAAATGATTTTGTTATTTTCATTTAACTTTTTAAGTTTATATTCGTATCACATGTTTTATTACAGTATGGATGAGATATATTAAATTTAGGTAATTAAGATTTTTTTTAATAATTTTTCTCGTTATTTAAGTGAAACTTATTTTGATTGATGATCTTGTAAAGCTGAAAAAAAGTGTTAATTCAACTAATTTACTACCCAAAATCAATAATTTTGCACATAAAATAAACACCCAATTTAAAAGTTTGCTCTGTTTTTATTGCTCTGTCTGTAAAAACTTGTATAAAATTTAATTAGCCTATTTGTTTTCTATAACCCCAGCGTAGGCGACTGGTTGCACAGGCTTTGCATATGTACTTAATATACACGTGCAAAGTAAGGCGCGAGGGTACATTAAGGACACGTGCTTTGAGTGACTGTTTCAAGGCCGCTTGTCTATTAAAATGGTATTCCTTGTATGTTCTCTCTATTTTGTGAAATCCTCTCACTGTGGCTATGAACAGTAAATTTACTTTATTTTTTTATTAGCTAGCAGTCAGCAAATTTCAGGGAAGAATTAGTCATACAGTTAAGGGATTTCCCTTTGTTGTCAATCATTTCCCGGAAGTTGTAAAAACCATTATCTGAACAGCACGTTACAATATTGCGCAATATGAAGCATTACTGCTTTTAGTTATTGCTGAGTATACATTATTTTCTCTTCAATTCCTTCTAATAATTTTATTAGCTTTTTATAATTGAGGATTTTAACGTCTTAGATATTGGCTGTAACTGATGAGTTGGTCACTGGCACACCAGCAAAACTTTTGTGGATTTTACTGGATGATTATTTTCTACAGCAACACGTTACAGAGCAACCAGAGAAAGTAATACTCTTGATCTGGTTATCAGCAGTGAGCATTCGTGCATTAAGAATTTGCAGATAAAGGAACCACTGGGTCACAGTGATCACAATGTACTGATGTGGGAATTACTTAAAAATGTGATTACCATCAGGGTTAAAGGAAAGGGTTTTTGCTTCAGTAAAGTGTTTGTTAAAATGTTCAATATGCTAAGATTTTACTGAATGGTGCTGAAACATTCTCCCTACAGCTCGGTTCTCTCCCCACTCCATTACTCATCTTTGGCCTTTCAAAAGACAAATAAGTCAATAAATAACTCCAAAAATGTACGCATTTTTACACGGCTGGCAATCCGAAGCTTACAGTGGAAAAGCAGGCATCGGTCATCTGAATTCTATGCGATTTATTTGTTCAATAGCGCAGCAATTATCTGAACCCACATGGTGCTGCATAGTGAATAGTAATTTTGTATAATCGTTTAAAACGCAACGTAAAATGTACTGTACATTTTCTGCATATCGCCTGCGTAAACCTTTTATTTATTTGAAATTAGAAAAGCAAAGTACTTTCACATTAATTATAGTAAACAAAAAGAAAATAGTTCCTTCATCTCACAGCCGTTTGGTCTATCAAAAGACAAAATAAACTGACTGGATTGCTACTTTACCATGTTCCAAATTTCTGTTAATAGAATTTTGATGCATTGGAAACGAAGATCAAAATAATTTTTTATGCGAAAGACAATGGGAAATATTCAAGATATGATTGGTGGTAGTTCTGGTTTATTTTATTTATTTATTATTATTATTATTTTTTGATGCGTTAGAATCTCATAGACCAACATTACAAAAACAATAGAAGGACAAATTTCGTAAAGTACTGTTTTCATGAAGTAATGAACATAAAACTTCCAAGGGAAATTCGAGTTAATTAACCAGAATCTGCTTGTTGTTTGTCGTTTGGGAATACCTATGAATGTTCCCCCTCCTTATCCATTACATGGAATTCTTAATATTTTTAATAATCGTGATAATATAATGCAATTCAATAACAATTGATGAAAGCGTGTTGTTGTTATAATACACGAAAGCAATTACATCGTGTGTTGAATTTATAATCCACACTCTCGAAATAAGATATAGTGTAATATCTTGTTTTTCCGTATATATGCAATACATGTGTTTGTTGTGTTGTTATTTGGTTTTTAGGAGCATTAGCAACTAAGGCCATATTGCTTCGGGAATATGTGGTGGTCATTCCCTGACCTTTCCGCATCCTCCGTATTTGGTGATGACGGGCTCGAACCCCGGTCTAATCAAGAAGCATGTGCCACGCACTGCTGCTCCTTCCCACCTGGCTACGGAGGCGCCCTGATGCAATACATCTTAATGATTTTAATACTATAACTTTCGTTGTTTCGAAAAAGAAAAAGAGTTTCTAAACAGACCGAATATATCTAGGCCTATTCAAAAATTCTTTTCAAAACTGCAGATTTTTAGACTATTGATTTATATCATTGTACCAAATATGATGTCAGTAGGAGTAGATTATCTCATATCTTCAGAGTGCACCCCCTCCGTCCCAAAAAAAAACAAAAAAAAAAAAACACAAATCTCATCTCATAGCTACCCAGAACATCACGAACATCAGGTGGTGAGGTTTCGATAAGCATTTCTTGACGAAAGTGTGGAAGATTTTAAGCACGTTATATGATGACATTGGTCTACATTTTAAAAAAAGATCTCTTTAAGTTTGACACCAGATAAGAAACCTCAACTATAATTTTAAATGGAAATTTCGAAAACGTTAATTGAAATTTGCTCCATCACCTAAGGAGGTTTCTTATCTGGTGTCAAACATCAGAGATCTTTATTTAAAATGTAGACCAATGTCATCACATAAATACAAAAAAAAAAAAAAAAAACCCAAAATATTAGAGGTTCTTCTTGTTTAAATATATAAACAGAGCTATCAAAGGCATCGTGCTGTCAAGAATAAATGGCCATAAACTGGATTTCATACATAATAGTAGGATTAAACTTGAGACATTTGACTTCCTCAGGCAGCTAGTTTCGGTGGTTGTTCCTCTTTTTAGGATCCAGCAGTAGTCGGCCTTCATACTGATATTCCATCCCCTTGGTACCTTGGAAAAGGTACCAAGGGGATGGAATATACTTTTTATATCCTGATTCAATCATTACCTCTGCTTTTCACTTGAAGTTCTTAAATTTTCTGAGAAATAATTGAGATTAGAGTGCAAAAAGAGTTGGTGCTTCTCCAGCATGTCACCTACGATCTTCTCATACTCTGGATAGTATTCCTTGTTTCCCAAATATTGCGAACTACATTTCAGCCAGTCCAAGCGTCTCTTTCAGTTTCGTTCATGGCTCAAATACAGTCTCGTAACAGGTTTGCAGTTTGGAGATTCAACAAAAATTCCTTTGGTTGTATGAAAGCGATGGGAATTTAATGGAAACATACGTGAAACAATTCCTTTCTTTCGTTTTCTTAAACCTAGCTTTATAAGAGGAAGAGGTCATAGTATTTTGTTTTGATCATCTAATTGTTCGTCTTTAATGTTCTTTGAATCAGGTGTCCCGGTGGACACACTTTTCTTTCACTCTTGCTCAACCGTCTCACTAGCAGAGAACGCCAGATCTGTATAACTAAGTTATTGGCAAGTAGCAGACAAATAACTTTAGAATTTGCACATGATAAACTACCATGATTTGTGTTGAATATTTTTCAAAGAACATTAACATTTTCGTAGTTTTCTTTTAAGTGTGCTGAATGGGTTACAGGAATAGATGCAGACTTCTTTATATTATGAATAAGAACTTCTTTGAGGATTTTGTTCCAAAAAAAAAAATAAATAAATAAATAAATAACTGCAAGAATGTTGTTGCAGTATATCACTGCAAAAAAATTCCTGCATTTATGAAACCAATTCTTTTCCACGATATCTATAACATGAAGAGACTATTCTTGGGGCTAGCATGTTTTTGGATTTCAGTCTTAAAAGTTCTTATCCGTCATGAGATCATCGAATTTACTTTGTTTTAAAAGCTGTGGCCCAGAATGTTAATTTATTCATCCCAATAATTTATGCCCTCGTGGGTAGCAGAGTTTCAATAACCACGTGTCCTCCCCAAGAAGAAAAAACCCGAGTTCGAAACTCTTCAATGAAGTGAATAATTTTAAGGGCCTTTTTCACACCCTGGCTGAGTTTGCCGGTCTCAGGCGCGGACAGCATAATTTTTCTCCCAGAAACTCGGGTTTTTTGTCCAGCAAACAGACAAATCAACCACAGAATAACTCAAATTACAGACACAATATATATATATAGGCGCATTATGGTCTAATTTGCTGATGCTCCTAAAACTCTACAACGACGACAACAACAACAGCCTTAGATGCTATTGTAGAGTTAGACCAGTAGAGTCAAGCATGGTTAAGACAGGCAGCACTTTGGTAGTAAATATTCACAAAATTCGACTATTAAAAGGATAATCGTATCTACATACATTGAATCCTGAATCTACTTCGTCGCGGACTCTACATACATTGAATCCTGAATCTACTTCATCGCTGAGTCTACATGCATTTGAATTCTGGATGTGAGCAACATCTCGTAGGAACAGAGGCTGATTTCAAATCTTTTCAAGAGTTTGCCGTCCAGTTATTTCGAAAACGGTTAATATTGTTACTGATAGAGGCGCAAGGAAATTAAGTGTGGCATCGTGTAATGAGATCTTGTAGCTGACTGGAAAACAATCAGGTTGACTGATCATTAGAAGAACGTATTTCAATATTTTAACAGGGTAGGCCCAGGATGCGTCGTACGGTTCTAATTGTAGGTAGGAGCTTACCCTGTGTGGACAATGACGCCCAAATTGGTCTTTATTCTGATTTAGTGAGCATATATATTGGATGGACTGCTGATGACGGGTGGACTTAAATTAGTTTACCTGGACTTCCTGCTAATAGTGTTTACAGTATTCTAATATGTACCTCGTATGGTGAGCACATCTTTGGTGAACCCATTATTTCGCTCGAACTTCATTGATTTAATTAAACTACTTCGTTATCGCTTCTCGGCCTTCTGGCTTAGATCGTATTGTAGTATTTTTAAACTACTTGGATTCTTCTTTCTCGTGGCATCTTCGTTAAGCCCGAACTTTATTAATGCGCACTTTTTAATTGATGGATTCATAGAAATTTAGTGAACTTCTTCTCTAATGGGGTTGTAGTTACTGAGCGTCTTTGGGACTCATTGGAATATCATTGACTACATTACCTACTGGACTAGACTAAGTGGATCTATATACTGTACTAAATATGTCTATTTATATATGTACAATGGATTCTGCTAATTTCACCGTCTCCGGTCTGATCCTCATCCTACAGTAAGTTGTCAAATAAACTTGACTTTATTCTTTCATCTTTAGTTTACTTTGTTTAAATTTCAAACTGGGCATTTTGCCTCCTTTCATACTTTCACTCTTTTTTCTTTGACAGAATTTATCGGTCTTATTTTTAACAATTTCTCCTTTGACAGAATTTATCAGTTTTATTTTAGCATTTTATTTTTATTCATTTATTTATTTATTTTTGAATTATACTCTTTTTATTCCTTCATTTTTGGTCTTTGTCGGTTCGGCTATGATGTATACGTTTCGTACGGGTACATCATAACAGAAACAGAGCCTTGCCTCAGAGGCGGATTTAACGGCGGGCGCGCCCTGGGCCCCGACTTCAGAAGTGCTCACGCAAAACCCCAACAAATTAGTTGAACATATTAGTTCAAAACTTTGTGATTATTATGATGCTATTATTAATTATATTATACATATATTATATTCAAATTTTATTGGAAATAAAACATTAATAGTACATAATATTTTTTATTTATTTAAAAAAATGGTTAACATGTATTTTTATTTTCCCTGTCTCTCTCTTTTTTTTAAGGGGCCCAATATTTTCTTCTGCTCCCGGGGCCTCAACCGACCTTAATCCGCTCCTGCCTTGCCTATTGCTGTGGCTCCTACGGTTTTGACTGCAAACCATATGAAGACGTAGTTAAAGTCCTAGGACCTACAGCATTAGATACCATTTTTATTATTTTTATGCTTTTTTTTAAAAGTTAATCTTAATTTCATTTAATTCCAGGTAATCTGCTTTTACCTTGCAGGCATTCTTAATTTATTCCATTGTAATTACACTTGACAGCTCAGCAACTCTACTCAGTACACTGATCAAATACATTTGTCTATATGTATTTAGGTATTTATATGTTGTATATATGTATATTAATCACAAGTGCTAAGGTCATTCTGGATGGAACTTTGATAATTTCGTCTGAAGGGCAGAAAACTATTATATTAAAAATTACTGCAAGGTTGTAGTAATTTTCATTTGCGTTATGCCATTATGACACACATACATATAGCCGCAAGGAATATACGTGAGGATCCAAGGTCATCTGTTAGTAATGAAATTGCTCCCGTTGTAGGGAAAAATGGCTAACGTATTAAAAACCTGCTTCGTTGTAACAGTTAAAGGTGTGGCACATTGCGATATTTATTCAAAGCTAGAATTTCGTCTCTAATTATTAGCACGTGAGTATAAAAATGGTGGTTCTAGCACAATCTACACTTTAACAAAGGCAAAAACACCACTTCCCTTAATTGGTCTATTTTCCTAAATTAATATACAAAATTCAGAAAAATTAAAATTATTTATATATTTTTAAGAAAATAACTTGGGTTTTAGCAAAAAAAGTGACTAAACAGTCTCCATTTTTAATACATTTATTTGGTTTCATATTTTATGGCTCGATATCAATTATATGAGTTTTATTTTCCCTACTTTTTCCATACCTTTATAAATTAGTTTAATTTTTATTTTATTGTAATCTTCAATATTTAATGGTGGTTATTTTTCTGTTGAATCTTTCTGGTCAAATAATTTAAATTCATTTATGCGAACAATCATTTTATCTCCTTTTTATGTTTTTATTATTTCAAAATTTTTAATTGAATAACGTACATTAAGTCTTGTAATTTTTCGAATTGAATAGATTGGAACTGCCCAATGTTTTGTAGTTGTTTTCTTAGTTCCATATATATATATATATATATATATATATATACTATTATTAAAAAATAAGAGCAGTTTCGGATCAAGGGTGTTTTAAAGTAAATATAAACTTAATAGTTCAAATTTTAAAACAACATGAAAGCGATGTATATTAATTTCAAATAAAAGTCGTAAAAATCTACCACGAATAACTTAGATGACAGAGTTGTTAATGACAGTGATGACAGTACGCTACTGCAAAAGGATCTTGAAAAGTTGAGCAGATGGGCTGAGAGGTGGCAACTGAAGTTTAACATTGAGAAATGCAAAGTACTGTATATGGGTAGAAGTAACCCCAGAGTAATTTACCAACCGTGTGGTACTACACTTAAGGAGGTAGAAAATGAAGAAGACTTGGGAATACTTGTTCAGTCAGATATGAAATTTTCTGACAGTGCAGACAGGCTGCCAGAGCAGGTCATGGGGTATTGTCAATTATATACAGGAATTTTGCTAGTAGGGAAAAGGAGGTGATTTGCTCAAAGCGAATTTGGGATCATTCAAAAATAATAATAAAATAAATAAATTCACATGAAATATGATAAAATAAAATAAAAAGAAAAGAAATTACAAAAAAAAAAATAAACTGAGTCCCGTATCCACTGGCTGAATGCAAGACATGAATAGCAGCTATTTCTTGTCCAGAGAGCCCAAACCCAGTTGAAAGATATCATAAGGGTGTATAAAAAAAAAAAAAAAAAACAAAAAAAAAAAAAAAAAGAAAAGAAAAAGTAAAATAAACTAAATAGGAAGAAGGTCATTTAAAAAAAGGGATATCCATTGGTGGAGTGCGTGACCAGTAGATGACAATCTCGTGCCCAGGAAGCATAACCCAAGCATCAAGAAAATTCCGCCTCAAGTACAAGGCCAAGAAAAAAAAAAAAAAAGGGGGTGGGGAGGTTCGGGAGAGGGAAAGGGGAAAAAGCGAATATTTCGGTAGATAATCTCAGTGTCAGCAACATCATTATCTGCGAACGAGGGTTAATTAGGTTTGAGTTGAATCAAAGCATCAACATTGACCAGTAGTTGTTTCCGGCGGTGAAAGAAAACCTTAGCAGAAAAGTCTTGAAGAAGTAGAAAGTTATCCTTAGAGCTTTACAGAGTTTCTTCCTGACGAGGATTAAGGTACGTAATAGGTAGCCGTAAATCCGGATACAGGTGAAAATGGAAAAGAACGTGTTCCCAATATTCAATATCGCTACAAATCCACAGAGGTACTGTACGGAATTCGGCCAGTTAGGCTTTTACTGACCCATTTTTTTTTTTTTTTTTTTTTTTTTTTTTTTTTATGTGAACCCCAAACACGAGAGGTATTAGAACCTATAGTACTTAGTACCGTGCTTGGGTTGGAGGTTGAGAAGACGAAAGAAGATATTTGTTGACATTAGACTTGAACTTCTGTAGACTGTAATTTTCAGGAAAAACGTATGAAGGAAGGTTGTTCCAGAAAACGGCAGTTGAATGAATAAATGAGGAAGATGAAAAGTTGGTTCTGTGGGTTTAAAGTTGGACAGTAAATGGATGTTGGCTGGTGGTGGCACGTGTTCCGACTGTTTTGAAAGAGAGAGTGGGAATTATAGAAGCCAATTCAGAAGAACAGTGACCATGGAAATATCTGTAGAAGAGGCATGCAGCAGAAACAGTGCATCTATGAGACAGCGAGTGGACAGACTCTGTTAGAGATGAATCATTAATAACCTAACTGCCCTCTTCTGAACGGAATCATGAAGCCTGAGAGAGGTTTTGGGGGCACCACCCCAGTTTTGGGAACAATATTCCATGGTAGGGCCGATTTGCGATTTATACAGAGTGAGCAGCTATTTGGAAGAAAAGTAACGCCGAGAGCGAAAGAGAAAACCAAGTTTTTTAGATGCAGAGGAAGCAATATTTGTAATGTGCTTGTGCCAAGAGAGATTAGAAGTCAGGGTAATCCCCAAAAGAGATATATCATTTTGCCTAGAAATCGGAGTGTCACTAAAGATAAGCATAGGAGCAGAAGAATCCTTTTTGCGAGATATAAGACAAGACCGAGTTTTAGAAGGGTTGAAATCAACTAAGTTGTCTTTGCCCCACTGGAGAATTACCTGAAGATCGGCATTTAAGGAATTGGCAGCAGATTTTCGAGAACTTGAAGCTGATTGAGCTGGATAAGGTTTCTCAAAATGGAAAGTTGAATGCAATGTGCTATCATCGGCAAAACTATGGATAGGATTTACAGTCAATGGAAGAAGGTCATTGATATACAAGAGGAAAAGAGTGGGGGAAAGAACTGAACCTTGGGGGACACCGACATTAGTGGAGAAGTTAGAAGACAGATAGCCATCTACCATCACCCTCAGTGAGCGATCAGAGAGAAAACTGGATAACCAATTACTAAAAACAGTTGGCATATCATAAGATGGAAGCTTGTTTAGAAGATCTTTACGTCAAACACGATCGAAAACCTTTGAGATGTCAAAAGCAACTGCTTGTGTTTCACCGAACGTTTCTATTGATTTGTCCGTAAATGGGTAATATAAGCCAATATATCACCAGTGGATCGACACTGACGGAATCCATACGGGCGATCGTTGATCAGACAGAAGGTTTCTAGGTAGTTTAAGAGTTGGCGGTTAATTGATTTCTCCATTACTTTAGAAAGAGTAGAAGTAATTGCAATGGGACGATAATTGGATGGGAGGGATTTGTCACCCTTTTTTAGGAACTGGCTGGATATGAGCAAATTTCCAAGCATAAGGAAAAACACCTTTGGAATAAGAAAGTGAAAAAAGGCAGCAAAGAATAGGAGTAAGTTCAGGAGCACAGGTTTTGAGAACAAGTGGAGAAATACCATCAGGACCTGGAGCTTTCTTAGCATCAAGATTCATCAAAATCCTTCTGATATCCTTTTGACGGAAGACCACAGGAGGCATTGAATGGAGCGTGCTGGGAATGGCGGGAGGTGTTTTACCAAGATCATTAATACATGAGCTGGAAGAAAAATGGGATGCTAGCAGGTCAGCTTTATCCTTGGCTGAAGTGACAACAGAACCATCTGGTTTGGACAGACGTGGGAGCAGAGATGGGCAAAAGTTGCGGCCAATAGCTTTGGCAAGAGACCAGAATGCTAGGCTACAATTACGGCAAGAAGCAAGTTTTCTACTCTTAGCCTATTCAAACTCTAGTTTGGACTGATTAATAACTGCTTTACAATTGTTGCGAGCTTTGGTGTAGGCAGAAAATGAAACTGGTGAATTAGAAACAAGCCAATTACGATATACAACATTCTTCTCTTGAACAGCCTTAGCACATTTATTGGAAAACCAAGGTTTAGATAAAGAACGAGATTTTAAAGTGAAGTGTGGGATAAAGGATTCCATTCCTGCAAGAATAATTTCACTGACACGATCTGAGTAAACGTTGACATCAGAAGTTTTGAAACAGTAATCCGTCCAAGGAAAAGAAGAAAAGAAGTCTCGCAGGTCATCGCATTTTGCATTCTTGTAATGCCAAACAACACGAGGTTGGGAATAGCCATGAGATATAGGTTCCATTGGAGAAGAGACAATCACCAAGTAGTGATCTGAAGTGCGTAAAGGACCTCTCACTTCGACCGTGTACTTAGAAGGGTTGTTTGTGAGAAAAAAGATCAAGCGTATTGGTTGTATGATTAGGATTGTGCGGTATTCTTGTAGGTAAATGAACAATCTGTGCTAGGTCATTAGTAATTGCAAAAGCCTCAGCATCTCGACCTGCTGGGTCGGTGTGACTAGAAAACGGAAGCCAGCTGCTGGAGTTGTGAACATTCAAATCACTAAGGAAAATTACCTCACTGTTAGGAAAGTTGGACTGGAGAAAGTCAAGTTGCAAAGAGAGGAAGTCAAAGAGCTTCAAGTGATTAGTGGAGTTGGGAGATCGGCCGAGACAACAGATGAATTTGACACAATGAGGTAGAGAGATTTTAAGCCAGAGAAGATAAAAGGGAGAAGATTCTGAATTGCCAAGTCTCTGACAGGGAATATCAGAACGGACATATGCACAAGTACCACCTTTGAGGCGAAAGGAATCATTCAGAGAATAATTTGGGCATCTGAGATGAGCAGTAGTTGAATCAACCGATAACTGAAATTCTGTCAGGCATGAGAAATAACGTAAATAAGTTTGGAATAAATTATTTTCCACAGATGCAAACAGAGCATTTGGAATGAATTTGTAAGTTGTCCGTCCCTTAGAGGAGTTATTCCAGTTATCTTGCCACCGCCGAATCAAAGCTCCCAGCCACCTGACTTTTGTACCTTGGGATCAGTTGCAATGGTAACTGTAAAATCCAAAAATGCAGTTTGTTTTTTATTTGGTTTTTAGGAGCATTAGCAACTAGGGCCATATTGCTCCTGGGATATGTGGTGGGCATTCCCTGATCTTTCCGCATTCTCCGTATTTGGTGGTCACGGGCTCGAACCCGGGTCTAATCAAGAAGCGTGTGCTATGCACTGCTGCTCCTGCCCACCTGGCTACGGAGGCGCCTCAAAAATTCAGTTGAAGTCCCATGTCTTATATTAAAACTAATACTACGGAAAATAAACAGTAAACCAAAGGTCAAATAACCGTTAAGGACCTGCAGGGAAGGGGTTGCTACAGTACTGCAGGCACGACACATCGCCATAAGCGTTCACCGCTCGATAGAAGACAGCTTATTCTGCATACTGACTTCACGAGCATGCCAAAACCAGGTACAAGCGCCATAGTCAAATGTCGTCGAATACAACTTTACACACGCGATGAAGAGAGCAATGATTCAAACCCCAAGACTCTTTGGAAATGCTGATCAGCAGGGATGTATAATTTTTAATTTTTTCACGAAGATATGCCAAATTTTTAATAAATTTGAGTTTGGAACTCGATGATCAAAACGAGAAATTTATAAAAGGTCACCAAAAACAATGATTTATTTGAAAGTTTAACTACCAGAGGGCGGGAAGGATCACGCGATTCTTTAGCATCACCATCCTGGTTGATAAAAGCGACAACTTGTTGACGGTACACGATTGAGATAAATCGGTCATAATAGCAATTGCATCAGATTCAACGAGATCCTTTTACAAGCAGGGCGAGATGATCGGCGTACGCCAGTTTAGAGATGTTACGAGCAGTCCTAAGGAGCCACTCATCCAGAACAAGGTTCCAGACGAGTAGCCCTAACACCAAAACTTGTGGACAACTACGACTGACAGACCTAATGATAGAGTTGCAGCCTGAGAGAACAATAACAGATCGGTCTTCAAAGTAGCTTTTAGTCAGATTATATTAGGATAATGGACAAGATGCTTGACGCAACCGAACCGAGCAAACAAACTGGGCCACCAAAGTTGATCAAAGGCGTAGTTGAAGTAGGGTAGATCTCCTACAGGCGAGGACATTGCATTTGTGGGAAGTTATGCTGAGAACAGAGTAATTCATATCTATGAATCTGTTTCGTGATCTCATAACGTCCATGTCACGGTTGGTAACAAATCATTATTCTTTATGGGGAGACTCAACACCTCATGAAATTAACTGTAATATTTAAATGACTATCGGATGTAATTTAGGGCGTATTCACACATTGCATCAAAAAAACTTTTTTTTCCGTTGAGGATCGCCTTTTTGTTGTGTAGAAATTCATTTAGTTTTATGTGAATTAAAATATAATAATGATTGATGCTGCATCGTTTCTTTCATGATTTCATTGCTACTTTTCTTGTGATCTTAGTGAGACAGGAAGTCTTTCATGGCAAAGGATTATTTGGAGACATAATCTTGGACACGTGAGAGAAACTCATCCAGAGCTTCTTTAGTGCCACGCAATGGGCGAAAGCCGTAATGATCGACAGAGATAAGTGATTTGTCGACGAAAAGATTTCATTACTAAATGATTTCATTACTAATCTAAATGATTTCATTACTGTTGCATCAGATAATTTAGGTATTCATTTTAGAAATTAAAATTTCGAAATTAAATGAAATAGACCTTCATTGTTAAACATTTATTATATAATGTTGGTAAAGCGGTCGGACGAAAATGTATGAAACTTTTTAATAAAAATTCCTGGTCTAAACCAGGGTAGCTGGAGCTATTCATTTTGAAAACAGCAAAATTAACTTCAGTTTCAGTGAAGGGATTAGTAGCAGTCATGTAAGAGTATGGACAGTTAGGAGTCTGACAGCAGCATGTTCTGATGATGGGTATCTGTAAGATGCCTGAGACGTCACCTTAAATGTAAGGATTTTGCTATAAGTTTAATCTACTATATTATTAATTTCACGTGGTATAAGAGTGGTTATTAATTATAGTAATTAATTTTCATTCCATCCAATTCTTTTTATCCCAAGCTGCTTCTTAGACTGTTAATGTTATTTAGATTAAAATTTATCTCAGCGGGGGTGAATGATGTGTTACTTAGAGAGAAGTTCAGCATCGCAGAATCACAAAATTACCTGAGGTGATACAACTGATCAAATGTTGAGTAAAATTCAACCGCCTGGCTTCTAAATTCAAAACACCATGCCACCTAAATTTTTCGGATGATAGAATCCGTGTCATTCGACAGTGGTACTTCGAATGTAGTCATACCTCGCTATATATTATTATTATTTGTTTATTTCACAAAAGGAAACCACCCCGGGATGGCAAAGTGTCAGGAGGGTGCTAATTACAAAGCAGGGTACGAGATACTACGGGCAATGGGGTTAGATAAAGTTGCTCTCCACGTGCTGCGATGCTGCGATATTCTGGATTGTCCAACTTATCAAACAACGTATAAAAGATCTAAGACCCCAAGAATGACTCCACTTTTCTTTTTCTCCTTGTTTGTCATTCTAAAGTACCGGAAATGCATACGGGTTTTGCTGAAGTTTATTTTATAATTAAGTTGTTGTTGCATCTTTATGAGTCAACAAAAAAACCAGCGCTAATTATGGGAAATTTGCCAGAGTTGATTTGAAAATATTCTCAATCACAACTGTGTCAGTTGCGGAGAAAAGTGGAACTACAGTGTTCCACTCTAGTTTGCCAGTCTCGAGTGGTGGGGGTTGGGTTTCTTCCCATTATTACGGATATTTTCCGCCCGCATGGAAATCGGTGTATGCAAACAGATTGGTGCGATATGGTCTTAAAATGCTCCTTTCTCTGATCTTTTCAATTTAAAAAAAAAATACTGTGAAAGGTAGATATTGATTTCTGTTGGTACCGATCGCTACCTGTACCATAGTTACAATTTATATTATTAAATGTTAACATGGTTATGAAAGTTCTGGTAACTTCTTGACTGTATAAATAAAATTTTAATTAAACGTTTGAAATAAGAAATTAACTGGTAAATTTGTTGAGGAATATTAGAAATACTGTATTTGCCCATGGGATTTGCAAGAATTGCACTTGTAATGGCATTCGATGATTCAGGCATAGTTTTCACTTATACCATCTGAAATAAATTACTTTATTTGTTCAATATTACTTCACTGCCATGGAGAGAAATCCTATGCCGGGCTTCTCAGTGAAATTCGCGAGCTAATTTCACAAGCGATTCCAATGAAAAATATTTACTTACTTTTTTAAAATCAAAACAGTGGCTTAACACATTATTAAGCCTTATGCGTTTGGCAATACTACTCGAATTCATAACAGCATGCACGCTCAGATTTTAATACACGTTGCTCCAGTTGAGTAAGGCAAACTGAACTTATGGTGGACTCCGCAATTTTGTTAATCAGCATGTTTTTGTTCCATCAATACGGAATACAGCCCGAGCTCACAGCTATTTTTTCCTCAAACGCGAAAAAAAAAGTCAGTGATAATAATTACTGTTATGTGAAAGAAAATAAAATATAAATTAAAAATAACACTCATAAATTTTCTGTTGTTCCCTCCGAACTATAGCAACATTCAACAGAACAGTGCCCCAAGACACTCGGTCAGATGTATGCAGCATGGTTAGCACAATATTCTGGACTTCACTTTGTTTCATTCGCGTCCATCCAATTTTTTAGATCGCATTCAAAACGCTCGTTTTGAATGCGATCTAAAAATATTAGACAAAGTCCAATTGACTCCATAATGTGTAAATCTCCTACAGTCGAGGGCATTGCATTTGTGGAAAGTTATGCTGAGAACAGAGTGATTCATATCTATGAATCTGGTTTGTGATCTCATGACGTCCATTTCACGGTTGGTAACACGTCGTGAAATGAGCTGTAATATTTAAATGACTATCGGGTGTAATTTAGGAGGTATTCACACATCTCATTTTGTAAACTTTTTTCTTTTTTTTTTTTTGTTGAGAATCGCCTTTTTGTTGCGTAGAAATTCATTTAGTTTTATGCGAATGAAAATATAATAATGATTGATGCTGCATTTTATAATTTCATTGCTACTTTTCTTGTGATCTTAGTGAGACAGGAAGTCTTTCATCTGAAACGCTACGTTAATGCCAGCTATGATGGTAGTAGTAGTAGTAGGGGTTTCAGGAGCATCAGCGACTAAGGCCATATTACTCCGTATGTACTGTCTATAAATTGCGTGTGTCTGTAGTCGGTTTTCTGTTTTGCTGGACGAAAAACCGGAGTTTCTGGTAGAAAAATCCATGCTACCCTCGGCTGAGACTGACTAACTCAGCCACCTTGTGAAAAGCCTCATAAAAATTCCTCACGTTATCGACGAGACTCGGACTGGTGTCTTTTCCAGCCAGGGCGGGGAGGACGGCGATTCTGCCAACTGCGCTATCCACGAGAGCAGCTAATATGGATTCCAGATGAGATGGTGACTATTATCATTCTTATTGCTCTATGTGTGCTCTATTGTTCTTATTGCTGTGGACTAGTGGAATCGCTAAAACAAAAACAATTACTAGTGAAAATGAACTGGAAAACTAAACAGAACCGAAAAAGGATGCGAAGTTCAGATAACTGGAGTTTTAAAGATAAGCGTTCTGGTTGCAATCAAGGCTGACAAAGAGATACTACCTTCTCCACACATATGCTCAATTAAGACATTTTATTGATTATTTTTCTTCTCTGTGTGTTTATGTTATTTGAAAAATGACGATTTAATTATGATGATGTTAATCGATTCTTCTGATGATTTTATTGTGGGCAAAGCGAATATTTATAGATTGGTCTAACTTTTTGCCTAGCACTTTTAGAGCACCACTGGCTGTTTCAGTGACCTACATGGATATCCCATCCAGAATTCTAACAAAATATTATCATAACATCACGGATGGAACAAGAATTGACAGACCTGGAGCAAGAAACAATGATAAGTTTTACGGTTGCTCAATCAAATCACTGATCACGCACTCAAGGAAAACAAAAGAGCTGTGTTTATAACTGCTTATGTTTCTTATTCATTTTTATGAATTCATGTTGTATTAATTGTAGTAGTATAGGTTTCTACTTTTATTAGTTTAGTTTTTTTTTCATTTTAAATCAATATTATTTTTTTTCCTGCATTATAAATTTAATAGGCTTTTGCGGACTACTCTGGCTAAATGACCAACATTTATACATTGTTTCTAGGGAAAATGGGTTCAGAACAACCAAATTGTGGAATAATCTATTGAAACAGAACTCCATTCCTATTCTTGCCTAGATAACGTAAAATGTGTTATCCAAACTATAACAGAATACCGTAGAAATTAAAAAAAAATTGTGAACGATTAGACGTCAATATTGTCTTCAATATTGACGTCTAATCGTTTCTACAGGATACAAAGATGCTATTATTCTTCCTGAAGACAATAATGACACCTAATCGTTTTACAGGACACAAAGTTACTCATATTCTTCTTAAAAATAATAATGACATCTAATCGCTCTGCATATTTAATCGCCTGAAGTTTACGCTGCTCTCAGGGAATACGGATTTGAAGAACTGAATTTTCAGGCCCTAGCTCCCAAAGATATCTACTTAGTTGGTGACTTCGATAAACAGCTAGAAGTATAGTTTCTCAGATGATGTTGATGTTCGGCTTGCTGTGGGTAATAATTTCAAGGCAAAACTTCAGTTGGGCTTTAGGTTTATTTAAAATTTACTCTTAATAAAGTCCACATTTAATTTATATGAAATTTAAACCACATCGCTTACCGCAGATATAAGGTACAAGTCGATATAACTAAATAAATAGATGTAGATCGCTTTCTTAAGTAGATGAAACAACACGTTTTGTGCAAAAGGACATGCAAGGAATTATATAATTGAAATAGTTACAGAAATTTTTGTAAATGAAAGCAGGCTTAATCCCATCGTCAGTGTTATTTAAAAGTTCATCTACAGCATGCATACATTTAAAATAACCACGAAAACAGGTAATAGGCAAAGTTAGGCATTAAAAATAAACAGGTAATTATGATATGGTTTAAATTAATTTAAAACCACAGGAGACGGAACTTTAAATGCTAGATTCTTATCTTTTGCGGTATTTATGCGTAGCTGTGAATTATTGTTTATAACTTTAATGCAACTATACCTAATAAATAAATAAATTAATTAATTAAAACGGAATAAACGAATGATGCTTACCTTAACTGAAAATTTGACAGTTACATGTGATATAAAGTTGGAAAAAAATAATAATAAACAAATTAAAATTAACCACCAGTCAGACAATAGTATTACCTTTAAACAGACGGGTACAAAAGCATTTAAATTTTATCGAGAACATAAACTTAATATGCACGAGTCACTAGGTGTATCACCTTAGGTTGGAGAATTTGATCAACTTTCTCCATTGGCGCGCTATAATGCGAATGCTACTGCGAATGAAAGCAACGGCTGACAGATGAAAGGAAACTGATGATGTAAACCAATTTGTTGTTGCTGAATAAAACGATGGAAACGGAGAGAGGCTGGTGAAGAATTTCTATTGATGATATCACCCATAATTTAGATAAAGACAGGTTTGCTGGTTATATTATTTGATTTGGAAGCGAAAAGAGATGGAACAGAATGTGGGTTGGGGAAGTTTGAATTTGAAATTTTGCTGTGGGGTTTTGAATAGCAAAAATTAATAACATAATAAATTCGAATAAGCAGATAAATACCTAGTATGCATAAACATTGACCGGGTACCTCTCTGCAAGTCGCAAACCGGTACAGCTATGAACCCGTATCCTGCCATACCGCCGGACATCCACAGCTATCTGAAGTGCAAGATGCCGAGTGGACAGCCCAATTGCATGCGATAGTCGTCATCTTTAAATCATCTATAATCCAAACTATTGAAAAGAAAATGAAGGAATTGCGCTCTCTGACAACCGCCTCCCATCCCTCTCAGAGCAGCAACAGCTGCCCTGAATGTCGTACACTTCATTCCTCAACTGAGATACCTAATGAAAGGTCACAATATAAATCTGTGCACCTAATGAGCATTCAAGGTTCCTCTTCAAACCTCAGTCATACAGATTGTCAGTTAGATGGAAAAGAAGTCCCCACTGAAAATCAGCCTAAGTCTAGTCAACCGAATCCGAGCAATACAACAAGCATGCAGCTTATTCATGTAGCTGAGAAAGATGCAACACAATTGCAGCCTGCCCACAGCTCATCCATTGATCAGCCCAAACTGAATAGACCACCTGCTCAACCCACAGGGCCCCTAGTCAAAGAAATGTGGCAACACCCTCACTATGCCAATTGCCAGACCACCGGTGCAATATCAGTCTATTACGTGGGCCCAGATCTTGACGACACAGTCGACAACTGGAATAAATTCGACAGAAAATAATCAGCCAAAACACAGCTCCCCTCCCAGACAAAGAGCAAGCCGCTCCTATTCTATAGGAACATCCATAACCTCACAGCTCAGAGCAGTAAGCACTACGGGAAGGGCGCAAAGCAGCATACACTTCTCTTGACTCTCCCCTCAGACCGCAACCGATCAAATCGCGACGGCTTTGACACATGAGTGGCAAATTGATGTCGCAGTGGAACAACTCCCAGCAAAACACTGGAGCTATGACTCCTTCAAGCTTGAATGCGACTCAGAACAGCATTGCAACGTCAAAAGTCCATCTATGTGGCCAGTTGGAACCATTATACGCCCCTTTTACAGGAGCGCAGCACGCCATAATGACATGCTGAGAAACGCAAAGGTCCCCAGAAGGAAAGACAGCTGACTCGCTTATAGCTTCAGTAGTGATCAATCCATTCCAAAGGTAGATGCTTCAGTACATGCTCACCTGCCACCTTGACATCCTAGTTGCCTCCCTGTAGATCCTCTTGAGCGACAACATCAAAACATAATCCACCAAACTAAGATGCCTATCACTACCAAAATCACATTAAGGCAAATAGCCCGCCCTCAAAAGGACCAAACGGCGAGAGTACGGACAATTAAAAGAGTTCCTTTGACCACCCCGGTCACACTACTTTATCAGAACGTCCGCAGTTTAAGGAATACAATTGAAACCATTGACAAAATTTTGTTATCTAAAGAGTTTGATATGCTTTGCTTCACAGAGATCTGGCTGGAACCCAGTGAGCATTACATTGCAGCTACGACTCCAAATGGTTATGACTCTGTACTCACATTCGGGAATAAAAGGAGGGGAGGAGGAACGTCACTGTTCTACAATCAATCCATCCTCACCGTTGAGAACAGCATTTCCCCGTAACTCAGTTGATTACGAGGCGCTCTACGCATTGCTTAAAATGAGGTACATTCACATTGAAGGCGCTGTTATCTACATATCTCCCAATCCTACATCAGAAACAATGCAAGGGTTGAACAACTGTATCCTTCACCACCTCCATACCTCATCAGCGAAAATTGTCTGTGAAGATTTCAACCTCCCGCCATGTCTGGAACATATGAAATGATTGCTCCGGTCACAGCCTATCGTGGCTGGACTTACTATAAAAAAACGAAGGCCCCACAAGGGGTAGAAACCAACTAAACCTGATTTTCACATCTATTGCCTGTACGTTCGAGACCCCTCAAGATGGTTACTTTAACTCTGACCATGACCCAATCTTAATACAACTAAAACCCCCAGTCAGGAGTTTCAATTCAAAAGGACAGGTGATACGAAAAACACTCTACAGTCCAAAATATCTGGATGTTTCCAGACGCGTTATAGCAGCATCTGTCATTCCATGGTATGTCCTTGAGTCCTGCGACACCCTGTTAGCAGTCGACCTGCTAACTCAATGGATTATTACGGAAGCTCAATATGCTGCCTCAAAGACAGTCACAATCACTCCCCACTCTAGAGCATGGTGGTCCGCACATCTAAGCTCCAGTTTTCAACGAAAGCAGAAATTCCATATGCAATTGAATTAGTCAGGCAATATTAATGACAGGATAGCCTTTTCAAGAGCAAGAGTCATTTTCAACCACCAAACATCCCAGGCCATCAAGAGCTATTTTGATCGTTTGCTATCAATTGGTAAGATACCATACGCGGAACAAACCACCAGTTTCCCAGGGCAACTCGATCCCCAGAGATGAATTGACTTCGTAACCAGATTTGAAGACGTTGAGGGATCCAGCAGAAACCTCGACCACGTATTCAATCATGACAAACAGGGCTTTCTGACATCTGTCACCACATCTAAACACCAAATCTTGGCATCCTTGAATTCAACCCCGTCCTCTACAGCTGTGGGTGCTGAAGGAATACCGCAATTCATGTTAAGATGCCTGGGACAATATATCACCTAACCCCTTGTTACCATCTTCAATTCTGTGCTGACCAGACGCATTTTCCCCCATCAATGGAATGTCTATTTTTTGAGACCACATCCGAAAATAACACCATCATTGGAGAAACACTTCAGACCCATTTCCAATTCCTCATGTCTCTTTAAAGTACTAGAAAGGACCCCCCTTCCAACTCTAATATCTCACATACTTCCAGATGCTCCACCACAAATTCATTCTTCATGACCAAATAGGTCCACCATTACCAATCTCCTTGCCGCCATCCACAACATCCTTACAGCATTTCACAGAAAAGAACTTCTCATAACCTATCTCGACATCGAAGCAATCTTTGATGCCGTTCAAGTACCTGCCGTTCTACGACTGCTTGAAGACCACTACTCCATAGGCGGGGGATACATTGCACTTCCTCTCATCACTCCTTCTCAACCGTACTATGATAATCCATTATTCAAAAAAAAAGAAAAAAAAAAAGCAAATATCTATAGGAGTACCACAAGGGGAATTCTCTCTGGCCTCCTCTTTACTGCTATTATCTCCCGTTTTATAAGCCAGAGACCAGATGCATTGTCTTACGCGAATAATCTAAAAATACTGACCACCATTTAAGCGAATGCAGACCCCTCTAGGATCACAGAGGAAATTAACAGTGTGCTCCTCGCACTAGCAGGGTACCTTAAACAATTTGGCCTCAACATTAACCCAGCAAAGATGAAGTGTATGCTGTAATCCCTGAAGAAAGAAACAACAACCATCTCACCCAGCGTCATCCCGGCTGTTCCATATTATTTAGATGTGTTGGTTGTCTTTGACACAAAACTGAGATTCAACCAGCAGATTGACAAACTCATCAGTCGTGCGACGCACCTGAACTGGAGACCGAAACAACACCTGCATTACGTCTCAGACAGGGTCACAGCAACAAAATATCTCAGGACCATTATACATACTCCCCAACCTACAATCATGACTGAAATGGCCCAGGCCCTGGGAACCCCAGGCTGCCCTCTCTCATTGATGAAAAAAGACTGGTAATCACAGTAAAGATGCTGACCGGAATCACCTCATTTCCTTCGTTCTGGGATCTCTGTAGCTGGAGGATCCCACTTGCTCATCTCAGAGCCACCCCAACTATCTGTCCTCTTCATTCACACCTCCACCTACCAGTTTGTTTCTTACCATACCAGATGCTCAGACGAACCTTGGACATATATGCTGACTTTTCAGAAATTTGCTGTCAACCGACGATATAGACGTGGGATACTTGACACCACACACCCCATACACCGCGAACTGTCAGCTGAATCTGCCAATCACCAATCTCCTTAACTAAAACAGGGAATGGTGACCCCAGGAGACGTGGCGCCGCCACCTCTTGACATAGCATAACAACCCATCGCAACCGTCTAAACAAAAGTGAAACTGCCCTGGTTGCTCCCAGTAAGAAATATTCTACGTTGGTCCAAATAGTGTGCACAAGGAAAAGCCTTCTTTCTTCACATCCAAAGACAGCATACCCTTCATCACCACGTGGAGATCCGTGTGAATTAACCAATGAGCATAACGGAAAACGAACCTGTCACTGCTCTTGCTGCTCTCTCTCATGAACTGTGAGGACAATTGTCACTAGTGTAAATCGTATTTGTATCATTTGGTTTATTTAAGTTTAATGTTATTAATCTCATCTTTATAATGTAATTTGCTTAATGTCAGTTCTCGTCATCTTAATGTCTGATGTAAATTGACGGCGTCCTATATCATTTAATGTCATCTTGTTTTTTTCTTTAATGTCTTATGTTATTTAATACCTCTTATCTGTAAACCCCTGGCTTTTTGGTCGTGAAGGAAAAGTGAAACACTATTTAATCTTGTAACCAGCTATGGTCAAATGTTGTTGCAATAAAATATTCTCTCTCTCTCTCTCTCTAATAGATTACAAGTTTCGATAGACAGTTTTACAACTAGTGCTGCATCCTATTTACTAAATTCGCTTATCATTCTAATCATTTTGCGACATGGCATTTATTTAATATCGCATAGTGAAAACATTTTCAGGCCAAGAAAAGTCAAAATTAGCCCTGTTAAAAGCTCTTATGACTGTAGTAATGATAGCATATATAGTTAGTTCTCTAGGTCTTTTCATCAGTTTGTAACAAGTCCATCCATCCAGTGGTGAATTCATAATTCAAACGATTCAGATCTGCATTGAAAACAAAGGATACGGCGATATCGGTTTCTTCAATGTACTTCTGAATTCGATAGACAATTCCCTAGCGCTTTTTTTTATTTTAAATACTGGTTTCTTCTATTTATTTTCTTCTTGAAACAAACTTAGTAACATTCAGTGATAACATTCCTTAACAGCACTTGAAAACTTTTTTAAATATATGGACCTCTTTAAAATTTTGCAAATCATCACTCCTAGCAGCTGCTTTATCCCACTTCCACAAATTTAAAACGTGGCGACACCCTTTTTCCCTTATTCTCACTGTGGTAAATATACTATTTTATGTTTCGATGCTCCTCTGATTTTCTTCCACCCTCTTCCACAAACACAACATTCTAAAGTGTCGAGGGGGTTATGAGGTACTTATTTGCAGTTATAGTGGTTTTTTTTTTTCTTCGCCCTCAAGCGCTTTATATATTTTTTTTATTTTTTGGGAGTTAAATTGGTCCTGAAAGTTATATCACTGGAATTTTATGGGAGATGAATGATAATAATTAGCCTACATTGTTGATTGATTGCTGGATCGACACTTCCTAATGTTTCTTCTGAATCAATAGTGCCTGTTGGCATCGGGTTCACATCTTAGTGTTTCTTCCATCATAATAGCGTCGCCAGTTATATGATGCATCACAAAATCTTAGATCAATTGAGCAAGGTAGTGATGTTTCGCTGTCATCTATCTGCAAACTCATCAGTTACTTTCTCTTTCAGGAGTTCTATGATAGCGTTTATGAGGCATTTTATTCTTCCTTTTTCCAAAGAAGATCCACCATAGAATTTACAAGTTCAGGTTTCCTTATCATAATGAATATTCATAACGAATATATAAACTAAAAATATTATTTTTTTATTAGCAACAGCAGCGAAAGTGTTAGTTCCAGCCCTTCGTGTTAGTTCCAAGAGTGGTGGAACTTCTTTCCAGAGTGGAAGGAAAAACGAATTGCTTTTCCTTCCACAAAATAATGATTTTGTATGCACGCAACGGGATTGTCACAGTTTGGAAGGGACTGCTTTATACAATAAATAATAATAAAAAATAAAAAAGTCGGTCGGCCTACATCAGTAACCTCTATAGTATTATAAATAGTTTCGGTTCAAATTTTTTCAGTGACAGTTATTACGCACGCGTTGCAAAGCCTGCAGCAAATAATCTTCATCATGGCTTGCCATGATAGTTCACAACAAAGAGCCTCTACTCCGTGGACATACCCTATGCAGGTGATTTTAGCGAAGGGACCATATTCTTACGAAGCTAACCACAACGCACGACTTATCATTTCCAATTCAACTTCATCAAACAACCCTGAGGGGGGAAATTTGAATCAACAAAAGATTCAAAAGGCAAGACGTGCTACAAAGATCAACGGCTCTGCGTATTTCAACTTTAACTCCTAAGCTTTATGGGAATTTACGCTAAAGCTAACTGTTGCAACCCTTGAAAAAAAAAAAAAAAAAAAAAATCGACCCTACAAGGAAATGTCTTTTATCAGAGCCGATTCTCATGAAGAATATTGAGGGAAACCCCTGCGAGGCAAGTGCAAAGTGTGTTAGTTGTCTGACGGCACCAGGGATTCCCCCCATCTCCGCATTGCCCCTGAGGGGGCAATAAAGCGAGACGAAAAAATAAATTGTTGACAAATACTTGTATTGTTGCAATCATACTATTCAACAAATTGCACCTCTGGCGGAAGCCGCGAAAGATGACACTTTCGTGACGCATTCTTTTTTCGTGACCGATCAGATTTACCCGTTTGTTGCCCCCAGGGATGTTTCACATCAAAATCCCAATGAGCTTCCTACGTAAAATGGTCTGTAAAGAGATTCTATCAGCCAGCTCTGGTAATCATTCTACTAACTGAGAATTGTTAATTGTACTTTCCCCAAACTCACTACGACTTTTGTAGAAGAAGAACCGTTTATTTTATACATAAGGCACGTCGCCGTACATACACCCTTCACGGCTCTAAGCCGGGGGTTTACACGAAAAGATGATCACGTAACACGGTGAATAACGATGATAAAAAATAAAGTAAGAAAATATTGGAACAGTATTTTTAAAAAAAATTAGAAAACTACGTGATTAAAGATTAGAGCACAAAAATTAAGGAATTTACATAGGAAGTTAATTGAATATTTATACAACAGTGTGTTAGGAAGTAAATACAATTACTAACTTTGATAAAGTCCTTTTATAGTAACCAGGGCTGAAATTCATTGTGGGTCATAGTTCATTAGTCTTTAATACTTTGCTATTACTTTCAAATCATGGGATCCAAGCAAGCACAGTTCCGTTCTGAGCACAGATATGCTTGTTGAAAAAGGTATGCTATCGTTAATGAAGTCACATTTTCCTTTTTTTGATATTTTAGTAGTACTGCGCTTACACAATAAACAGTACACGTTTTCATTCTCCCCGTGATGCTTTTAAATAATGGCATCATAAAGCTATGTGAGATTTAAAATTATAAAAGAATAGTAAATTAGACAAACCCATGTTTAGTCTCTAGAGCAAAGTTTCCGGCATCCCCCTCCCCCCATACTTCTCCTTCAATCCATGCACAGTACTAAGTACTATAGGTTTTGATACCTTTCGTGTTTGGGGTTTTCATAAAAAAAAAAAAAAAAAAAAAAAAGACAAAACTAATTTAATAGGTATTATTTATTTATTTATTATTCCAAACGTTTTTGTAAAGGTGTCCACAGTAAAAGCACGTTATCACATTTCTTATCGGAATTTATTTATTTATTTATTATTTTTTTTACTGTTTATGTCTATGGCTGCATGATGGCCCTGATTTTATTAAGTATTTTAATTATTAATTAAGAAAATGCATATTTTTCTTCATACAAGGCATGCTACTTTTCTTGATACTCTAGTTTAGTCTAGAAAATGTTTTTCCATCTTATTTTTAATTGTTTTTAATAAATCTTAAGCTACTTAAACAACTGGGTCATTTTCCCGTTTCGTCTTTTTCTATTGTGCAGGCTGTGTCTCCACGAAATTAGAGGTATTTTTAATATCCGGTTGTTCTTGAGTGTCAGCCATGACAGTCATAGCTTCTGTAATCTGAACAATGGCAAGTAATAACTAATGTCATTAGGGGTCCTAATGGGAATTTTATGCATAATAAACGCTATTTTTTATTTCTGTCTTTTTTTTTTCTCAGCTATCGATATGTGAGGAAAGGTGGCTACAAATTACGTAAGATTTCAATGATAAATGAAATTTCCCTCATTGCCTGTGGGCCCAATTTTAAGGGAATATATAGTATTATTTTGCTGGCTGTTGTAGATGTGAATTACTTATTCCAATATACTTCATTTTACAATGTACTTATCAAGGGGGGGGGAGTTGCATTTTTCAGGGTCGATTGAGCTTTCAGAGACTGATTTGTTAACTCCACATATCCTAATGGCTGACGACGTATTTCCATTTACATCATGACAACTCACATCATGAAATCATTTTCTGCAGGTTCGCCTTAAGGATCTCCAAGAAGAGTATATAATTATTGGTTGTCAAGGACGTGCCTTATTGTGATAAATGCATTTGGTCTGTTGACGTCAGAGTTCAGAATATTCCGTAAGCCATTAGCAGTTAAAACTTCTACATCCGAAGATTTTGTGCTTACTTGGGTACACCTACACAGCTTTCAGAGAGAATTCGGCTTCAAGACAACTACTCACCGGGAATTAGACCAGGAAAATACCGATGAGGACTCACTGACAGAAGATCTTGAAGAAAGGTTATTGAGAACTCCTAGTAATGATGCTAAAATGATTCGAAATAATTCCATCTATTGTTGTATGTCAAATTAAGAGCTGTTTGCTGGAAAGATAAATATTTGTAGAAGAAAATTGAATATTTTTGTAAGAACTTTTAACTAAATAGGCATATTATATTGGACAGTTAACAGCTCTTAATCGAACCAGCTGGATTTGTAAATATCGTCTGCAGAAGATCCACTCTCTTTTTTTTTCTTTTCTTAATCACTTTCGTATGTTCTCTGTGAAAAAAAAAAAGACCACAGGTTTGATTTTTAATAATAATTAATAATTTTAATAATTAATTTTTAATAAATTTTATTTGAACCAATTTCAAATCCATAGAATACTTAGATCCTAACTGCTGGAGAGCGTCTCGTCTAATTTTCCTATTTTTATTAGCATAACGCCAAAGTACGTTTTCTGAAGTCTTCCACAAAATTTACAGTTTGTTCTGCACTCAACTCCATTATATCAGAATTCCTATAGAACAAAAAAAACCTCAAAATTATTCTAATTAAAAATAATTAGAACAATTATTATTATATTTTCAAATTATTCTAATTAAATTCTATTTAAAACTATTCGTAAAACAACTATAATCACAATATTCTGAAATTGTCTCGCCCATGAGAAGTCACAACAAAAGCAATGAATCTAACAAAACATTCAACGAACTATTGAGTTTCCAATATTTTTGAATCCCTGACGAACTACACAATTCTAATGAAGTCGTATGCCTGAACCTCGATCACAGCGGGATCGAGTGTACAGCGTGTGGCTGCGTGCTCTGAAGCTCTTAATTGCAGGTTAGTTTTTGAAGTTTTTTTTTTTAAATTTGTGTTTTAATATACTAAACTGTAGTTAATTTCCTATAGTCACGTAGGTTAGTTTATTTTTGTATTTAGATAAGTATTTGGAAAGCTACAGCTAGCCTTTTCAGACAGTCTTTACTATCGATATTTTGGTGGGAATTTCGTAACTTTCGTTCGGTAGCTTACATTTAACTTCTTTGGTGATTTCAGTTTTGTCAACAGTTTAATTTCTGCGATATTTTGTTAGCATAAATCATGTGATATATTGTACATTTTAATTTCGTGACCTTTGTAAAGTTCAATTTTTACTTAAATTATGGTTGCTACAAGATCCACTTACAATACAAAGTCCAGGGACATCGAGACTCAAAAGGAAATGCCTATGGGCATTTGCGGTGTGAGTCGCGACTTCATCGTTTGTATACCCTGTAGCATGTATTCTAAGGCTGGTCTAGTAGACAGACCTAGCATATCTGGCGATTCTTTTCTTTCATATTAGGAGTGTACCGATCTCAAATTACAACTTGGTGCATTACGAGAAGAATTTGAGTCACTCAAGAAACGAATGCTTGCCTAGAAACAAATGTAACTGGAACTTCGTCAGGAACTCAAGTATCTACTCAACTGCCAAGTGATGCAGCCAGATTGGGGACACAGAAAAGAATAGTCAAGAGCAGACTGCTCTGATCGAATGGGATCTAGTTTTATTGGGTGATTTTATTGTAGTGGAAAACGGGTAATTTTTTTTTGTAATAAAGATAGGTGGTATAGAACCAGAGTGTGTTTGCTGAAGCAACAATTGACGATGTTACCAACAGACTATCAGATTTTAAGGGAAGTAAAGAGAGAATTATTATTCATGAGGGGGGGGACTAACGATATTAAGCGTACTCGACCTGACCATCTGTTTTAGAGAAATACAGGACTATGCTGAAAAAATGCAGCGAGTTATTTCAGAATGGGTGTGTCCGCAATTCTGCCCAGACACGTAGGAAGAATTATATGCTGAAAGCCTTGGGATTTAACTCGAAACTTGAAGGAACCTGCAAGGCTCCGGTGGGGGGGGGAAGATGTTTTTATCAGCTTGATCCACATTTTTATGTAGTAGGAGTGTATTTTGTAGAGATGGTATTCATTTGAACAAAGGTGGTGAAAGGATTTTTGCTAGTATCATTCAGGATGTCATAAGGGTTCAGAGAAACGGCTAGTTAGGGAGAAGAAGAAAAATTTAGATCCGCGTTTATCTGATCAATAAAATGGCTGAATTTGAACGCCTGGTTAGGACTAGGGCTAACATAAGCATGGTATCGCCGGGAATTTGGTGATGACGAGTTCCACTACGGTATGTATAATGTATTTAGGAAAGACAGGGAAGATAGAAGGTGTTGAAGGGTGATTCTTCTTATCAAAAGCAGCCTGAGCGCGAAAAGATCTTTTGCTGAGTCTGAAGATACGTCTG
This sequence comes from Mastigoproctus giganteus, assembly GCF_048544385.1. Lineage (NCBI taxonomy): Eukaryota > Metazoa > Arthropoda > Arachnida > Uropygi > Thelyphonidae > Mastigoproctus > Mastigoproctus giganteus. The sequence goes on along the minus strand of NC_143577.1, from coordinate 86,636,606 downwards.
TCAACATAGAATCTGGACGGTGCGAGTAAGTCGAAAGCAAAGGAACAATGAGAGTGAGCGTAATCTACAGAGAAGAACATTGTGAATAATATGACGAGAGTCTTTACATGCAGATGGAATGGGTAAGCAAGCGTGAATGTCTTATTATGGATGACTTTAACCTGCTCCAGTTTTATTGGAATACGTGGGAGGGAAACTCCCGATGGGGTAAACTTTAAAAATAAACTAGTTGATTATTATTTGTACCATTGTGTCAGAGAAAGTACTAGGGTTGAGAATATTTTTGTCCTCATCATTACTAACGAATCAAATGACATCACAGAGAAAGATGTTGCAATAGTTAGAGATAAAGGCATGGGTTTTAACTACAGAAGAGCGGACTTTGACAATTTAAAGCGCTATATGGCATCTGTGAACTGGGAGGATTACTGAGGGATTTTTGCTTTAAAAGCAAAGCCATGTACGCATACAAACCTTTAAGAAAATATCGCAGGAGAAAGATGCCGAAATGGATGACTGCGGAGCTGGCTGGGCAAACAGAGCAGAAAAAGATAGCACAGTTACAGAACAATGAAAAGTACCTGAAGTCTACAAAAGGTACAAGTTGATAGTACCATAAATACGGTCATGGAGGCCAAGGATGCGTGAGAAAAAGCATTGGCTAAGAGAGCAAAGAATTGGGATAAGAAGTTTTTCATGCATGTGAATAGGAGGAAGAAAAACGAATCAGATTGGGCCCTTGTGCATGAGTGTGGGAAAGTCTTAGACAACCCAGCCAATATTGCAGAAGAATTGAACAGGTACGTTGCATATCTCTTTACTGAGGAAAGACCCTTCATGCTGAGAAGAGGCTGTGGGAGTGAGGCTGAGCCATATGAAATTAGTAATGTCCTAATCAAAGATGATTATTTATGAGAAAAAGCTTTTGAGCACAAAGGCAAATAAGGCTCCTGGAGTTGATGGCATATACCCTGTAGTTTTTAGAGTGAGCGCATTGAACCATTTAGGTTAATTATGAGGGCATCTTTGGACTCAGGGGATATTCCTTTGGACTGGAGAAATGCCAATGTATCGCCTGTATATAAAGCAGTTCTAGTCAGGGCCGCGTTAACGCTATGGCCAAATCGGCCATAGCCGGGGGCCCCCACTCAAAGAGGGGCCTCATTTTCAGTGTAAATATTTTCTAAAGTAGTGATAAAAATTTATAATAATAATAGTGTTTACGGATACTCTAAAAACGAGTTTTTTTTAAAAAAACTATGTAGTTGATTTTTTTAACTAAGCTTGCTTCACAATGGAATATACACCCATCGATTGTGTACTGGGTTCATATGAAAAAAGACTACGGAAATGTGAAGCACTGGTTGGAGAAGCTAAAATATGATCAGCATAAATGGAATGTTTGTGTGAAATTTCAAGATGCTGTGGTTCCTTCTGGATTTGCACGGTGGTGTTTCTCTTTTCTCTAGGAGAGCAGCAGAGCAGTAGATCCGTACTACAGTAGAAGAGAATAGTCTGCCAATTGAGTTACAACTTGATGCATAGAATGAATAATCAATCAATTGGTTCAAAGAAACAGCCCTATTTTCATCAGTCCGTACGAAGCAATTTTTTTAAAGCATTTGATCCTCAAGAAGAACCTTCAGTTGGAGAATCCAATTGAAGATTCTCCTATATGCTTGAAGGATGGTCAATTTGATCCTTCAAAATATGCAGTCAATTTTCCCAAATTGTCTAGTGCAAAAGTTTTAGGTAGCATCTACCATTTGTGTCCTCTGACTAATAGCGTTGGTCTTTACACCCGTACCAACAGATCCATGTCACTCTTCAAATGCTGTATGGCGATGGTTAGACTTCGGATGCAGCCTACCGTCATCTCATACAATAGGATAATCATCCTGTCCCTGCTGGAAAAATTCCAAAACCCAATGAGATGACTTAGCAGCCTGTCTGCACTGCTTACAAAAATTTCATGCCGGACTGTACAATGAACAAAAGATTAAAAAAAAAAGGATTGGGGGGGAACATGAACGGAGAATGTTGATCAAAATTAAAATTCCTAAAATTTGCTTAAAAAGTTTCATATTGAATTAAATAAATTTGAACAACATTCACACTTAGAACAATATACTCGTATGCAGCATGCTATTTATTTATGCATTTGATTTATCGTTGAGCCACCGATAAAACTTTGTTTTAGTTAAAAATATTCTTCCATGTTGTCATCGCATTGATTTTCCAACAATATACTTTTTACCTTCATTGTTCGAATGTTTCTTCATTCGTATAAGGAATCTGAAACTTTTAACAATCCACTAATTGTGACTACTGCAGATGAAATCATAATGAAAACTCCATGTTGATGTAGTAACCACCACTAAAGTACTTCAGAGTAATCGTCAGCTCTTTAGCTGGTTCGATTAGGTATTCAAGTTGACTAAAACCTCTTCAGATCTACAACTTTAGGGCATTGACCGAGTCTACGAAGTGTCATCAGCAAGGTGTCCCGTCTTACCCAAGAGGAACTGCAGCGTAGGAAATGGGTAAAACATCAAATATCCTCGGACGGAAATTACCGCTGCTTTGCTGTCGTAAACAGCAAAGACTGCAACGCAATATTGCAACCATCCATCCGAGCATATTTACTCAACTGGGAGATGATTTTATTATCTCCCCGTGGACTAAAACTGATTTTAAAATAATTTAAATAACTTATTTATAATCATTAGTATTAGTGCAACTGTTTAATATTTTTCCGTTGCGTTTGATAATAATTAGTTATTTTAACTAATACTTAAAAATTATTACATAAAAATTATAGTTATCTCTTATGATAGTTAGAACCTTTACCTAATATTAGTTCGTCAGTATGCGTTTTCTGGTTTTTTTTTTTTTTTTTGTTTAGGGAGTGTAAATGTGGTGGGCGATGGATATGTTGAATTCCAACTGAGCAGCACCCTGCTGTACTGATGATGCCCGTGAGGAGGATGGAAGGCACGTTCATTATTCCCACACGGGGTGCTGCGTAGTGGAACCAAACGTGTCCATCAAAGGAGCTCATCGGGAGGGTAGTTAACGAGAGAAACCAGATTTGACGAACACAATCCCGACCTTTGCCTTTACTTTCCCGTAGATGCATTCTGATGATGATGAAGTCCTCAACAAAACCATTTTTTCAGTTAATTTCATCAAGCAGGATGTCATTATGAGTTTTCTCATCTCAACCAACTGGGATGCTCTTTCCACACTGCTGATCGATGAAGCCATTAATGGACTTGCTTCCCACCTGACAGCAATGGCTATTCAAGGGGATTCAAAACCATCAAAATCTCCAAATGGACTAAACCATGGTTCTCAAGACACCTGAAGCCCGCCTTTCTAGATAAGCAGCATGCCTTCAGGAAATGGAAGAGTTCAGGAACCACACACGATTTTATTAACTTTAAAAATAAACGGGCATCTTTTCTGAAGCAAAAACGACAAGCCAACTATAGATATATAGCTAACAGATTAGTAAGCTCGAGCGGCCATTTCCAAAGCACTGCAGGAATATTCAGATGGATGAGAGCCTCTTCATAGAGTCGGTAGACTCTATGAAGAGGCTCTCATCCATCTTTTGGTGAGAGTTGCGTAAAGGAAGGATCTAATCGTCCCTACCCATCCCCTTACGCGATTTGACTCCCCTGTCTACACTTAATATCACAAAGGAAAATCTGTTGAAAGTAATAAACGAGTTACCGAACAAAGTTACCTTGGGCCTGATAGATTTCCTTTGTTCATCATTAAAATATCGTGTGTCTTCATTGTGGATGTTCTTTTACATATCTTTAATGAAATTTTGCGAACATCTTCAGTACCTCAAATTTGGACACACTACTACGTCAAACCCATTCCAAAGAATTCGAGGCTTAAAACTGCGAAGGATTTTCGTCCGATTTCAATGGGCTCTTTGCTCCTTAAAGTTTTTGAAAGGACAATCCTAGCGCAACTTATTGAGCACTGTTTTCAGCACAGACCATGCACCTTCACAACGTTGTCCCTGGGAGATCTACTACCACCAACCTCCTCCAAACGCTGTTTCACAGGAAGCTTTGAATTCTCGAACGCAGCTCGACATTATTTTTCTTGACGTTAAATCTGAAAATGATAGGATTTCCATCCCATCTTTGCTTAAGATCTTGAACTACTTCAGGATCTCCAATAACCTCCTCACTGTACTAAAAAAAAATTTGCAAGAAAGACAGCTCCTTGTTGAGCACAACGTTCTCTCACGATTCTTTACTGTCTTCAGAAGGGTTCCACAGGGTGGCGTTTTGTCAGCAGCGCTGTTCGCAGCGGATTTGGAACCTCTGTTAGCAAATTTCCAAAACATTATATCGTACGCTGACGATTTGAAGCTCTTCGCTCATTCAGATTCCCGAGCAAGCACTCTCTATCCAAAGAGCTGAAACAAAACAAATCTCTCAGATAAGCACTTTCCTTCAATACATTGGTCTTGAGTTAAATGCCGAAAAATCTGCCCAGATGACCTTTACAAAGAGGAGACGAATAAATCCAATGCACATCTTTATAAATGATCACCAAATTAAACTTGTCAACTGTCAGAAGGACCTAGGTCTGGTCTGGGATTCGAACCTGTCTTTTCAGGAGCACTTAAAGGAAGTAAGAAGCAAATTCTTCGCAGCCATTTGGTCTGCTCGACAGGTTGGTTTTGGCAATAAGATACTAATAACTAGGTTTGTCCGAACTTGTGCGGTATTGGTGGCACTCTACGCATCGGAAATCTGGTCCTCTGACCCTCCGACCTGCCTGCGAGAGTTCTTGGGGACTGAGTATTAGCTTGTGCGATCCCTCAATAAGACTTCAGGACGGGTATACTACATTCGCTGCATGGAATGATCCCTTGGAAACAAATCATCACCACTCGCAACATAATTACCCTCTCCAAACTCATTTCGGGTAGACTGGATGCTCTTAACATCGATAGCCTTATCAGCCTGCCCACGAAGAACAGCAGAATAACTAACCGGCAAACATCTTTGGTCAGACCTGCCCTCAAGCAAATCAGTTCGCTCAGCCATATGTTCCCAGCAAACACAATTGAACTCCTCAACGACCTGAATATCAACCCTGAGACGATCTGCGTCGACAAAGCCTACAGATCAAAAGTTTTAGCTGATACCTACACAGTCCTGCAATTTTAGATCTTTCATATCACCATCGCTTTACATGGCTACTGTGCTGGAGGATGATATGCGCTCCTTCTCCTGTTCTTGAGAGTCTGCAGCATCTTCCCGGCATCCCTTCACTCTTTTTGGACAGACGCTGAACGTATTTAAAGTAATAAGTCGGACCTAATCTGTCTTAACTTCTGTAATTAATTATTGACTTAATCTCTGTATATTTTATTTTACCCAATATCGATATTGTATTCATTTTTATATTTTTGTTACCCTCCTAGCACTTGATTGCTGTCAAGGGATAGATGTAACTTTTCTTTACCTGATTAAATAATAATACTGTAAACCGAAAAGCTGTTGCGTTGTACGAACATAGTGGAGGGTGGGCTTATTCAAGACGGACAAACTAGATCCCGACGGTGGGGTGAGACACTAGTGCGGCAGACGTTTGCCCATTAGGAGGGGGAGGTATACGGTGCACTCATCTGTTTGTGCTGGTGTCCTTCCTTAAGGGAAATTCCGTCTACGGATCGAGTTCACTAATTACGGATTGTTTTCTCCCTTTAGGCATCAGCTGATTGACGAATTTCCAAACTGACTTTTTGAATGAGGATCACTTCGTCCAGGATGCGTGCTTGAATTGGAGATGGACAACTCAGGAATCTGTCGAAGTGATGCTGAAAGGAGGCCAATGACGTACAGTTGCTATTGTTTTATTGAGTATTTATCTATCATTAATACGCTGTACTTGCAATTCAGAATGTCAATTTCTTGTTGCTAATAAAATTGATTTTTTTTTATCATTAAGAAAGTCCGTTTTCTAAAGTTTTCGAAGGAGAATGTTCTTCCTTCAAACCAATATGCTCTTTTAAATCTACTCTGGATGGGCCGGGAACGAGGGTGAATAACAGATAACTTACTATCTGTTATCACACATTCAGTACTTTCCACCAAGATTAAGGAACGTTTTAGGATGCATAGCAAGGTGTTCCGCTGCTGCTGTTCCTACTGTATACAAAAAGGGGTCAACCACCCAAACTGAAAGTAAAACAGCGATAAGGGGTAAAAATTGTATGTAAGTAATACTGGAGGGATGCATAAGTATATATAGAACTGCTGAAAGGACGTATGGATGTGATGTGATATGTGTGATGATGAACTCAATTAAATACATGACGAACATACTGCTCAGGATAGATAAGATTTATCATAGCTTACAAAGTAGCAATTAACAGTGGCTAAAACTTTGTTAAGGCGAAGAATAGGTTGGGTAAAGGAAGGAGGTAGCATCTCGATGTTTCGTTCATAAAACTCGTGGCTCACGAGAAATAAGATGTAGGGACAAAAGAAAGCAGAAAGATAAATGAAGTGGAGATAAATACATAGGCTTGGTTAGTTCGTTGTTGCAAATCCCCTTCCTGTTGTTAGGACCCTGAGCTGGAAGTGTATTCCTCATGTATTTAAGATAAGAAATTATTAAAATATATACAAATATATACACAATTAATAGAGTATATTGGCCAATCGGTGGATACAAGTTTTCTAAGTTGCAAGACACCACAAAGGCCAAGTGTATTATATATACACTATGTACAGACGTGGTAGTTAAGGGGAAAATAACTTCAATTATAGCTGATTATATTATTTATATTTATATGGTTGGCAATCAGATGTTTTATATTTTACGATAATGAGGGCTTTGCTAAAGTGGTAGTAGAGATATTCTGGAGGAAAATGGTTATTAATCAGTTTCTTATATAACATTCTGATGTTATTGATAGTTGCTATTCTAATGCATTGTGATAGGATAACGTTGGCATGCACTCCTTTAGATATGTTGGATTGAGACCCTAAAATATATATATATATATATATATAGTACAGGGGCCTCAAATTGAAATATGGCCGGGGTCCTATTTCATCCTTAATCCGCCCTTGGTTCTAGGAGTGAAGTTGGTAACTCCAGATCGGTTAGTCTGACTTCGGTGGTAGGAAGAATCTTATAAGCAGTGATTAAGAGTGCAATCCAGAGACATTTAATAGATATGCAATTTTGAAGGACAAAACAACATGGTTTTGTTAGGGGTAAATCATGCTTAACTAACTTAGTAGGCTATTTTGACACAGTTACTAATCTGGATTTAGGGAATAATTTCGATGTAGTTTATTTGGATTTTAGCAAAGCATTTGACTTGATCTCTTATGAGAGGTTACTGTATAAGCTTGAACAGACTGGGATTACTGGTACGATTCTAAGCTTAATCGCTGGGTGGCTGCAGGGCATATATATATATATATATATATATATATATATATGTGTGTGTGTGTGTGTTCTTGAAACGGGGTAGCTCCCAATAAGCCCATCTCCACCTTGATAACCTGCAATAGTGTGTAGAAAGAAACTCTACATAGCGGACAGTTGTATGAGGTATTATGGCTGCAGGGGGTTGTCATTAATGGATATTCTTCAGATTGTTGTAATGCAGTGGTGTAGCAAGGAGAGGGGCGGCGGGGCCGTCTGTTCCGGGTGCCGGCATTTGAAAATACGCGAGGAAAGTATTAATTTGAAAAAATAATTACAACCTTTTTTTTTTTTAAATTTATCTTTCTCCAATTTATTTTACAGTTGTTAGGTTTAAATTTTTATTTGCCACAATTTAATTAACGACAAGGTACTTTGCTTTTTATAGTAACCGACTGCGTAATACTTGGGTTTAAATTTTTGGTGTGTTACTGAGGCTCATAAAACTGGGGATCAAAATAATATTTCGCCTTTACAAATGCGTCTAGTTTAACCTCATTTTTTTTTTACAAAGTTCGTCTTACAAGTCATTAAGTTAGCACCACATTTTTGGTGAGCGAATTTATACGAAGTATACAGTATACTCATTTTTCATTTTGTTTTCTACCTTATTTTACATTTTACAGATATTTTCCATTTTTTGATTAACTTCTTTATATAGGTCCTTATGTATAAAGTACAAAATGAAGCGAAGTCGATAGCGGATTTCAACAGAGAAAAGCAAAGAAAGCAAGAGAGCAAATTACTCAAGCAATGTCTGGATCATTTAAATATGTTTAACCTTCGACATCTAATGCAGTAGATATTCAGCGTGATAAATCAGAAGAACAAGTAAAAGAGTCATCTTCTCAAGAGGATCTAACAGAAAGTTATTCATCCACTATTAACTGACTAGTGGAGAAGAATCTAGAAGATGCTTATTCAACCATTAGTGTTAAAGAATCTTGTGAAAATACACATGAGCAAAGAGAAGATTCTGAAAAGGAAGAGGAAATAAACATTTTTAAAGTATTCCGACGTCGATTTTTGGCCTATACCTGTACTAGATAACTTGAGAATTTATCTAATTAAGAAAAGCAGTGAATATTTTAAAAATAAGGACAGGCCTTTTGACACTGTTGGAAGATCAGGAGAAAAAAATAATAATAAATAAAGGGACATATCGACACAACTTCCTGGTGTTATAAGACACTGCCAAACGGAGAAAAAGAATTTTAAAAACATTGGTGGTTTATTCACCATCTAGAAGATGCTTAGTCATCCATTACTGGAGAAGAATCTTGTAAAAATGCACATGAGCAAAGTGAAGGTTCTGAAAAGGAAATTTATTTTGCAAACTATTTTCAAACTATTTTTTGCAAACTATTTTCTGCAAACTATTTTTATTGGATAATAAAGAAATTGAAATATCCAACGAAACATCACAGGATTTGAAACTTGGTGGAAATTAAATCTAAAGGTTTCTGACCGTGAAAATAGTGAATAGCATCTCTTGTGCTTGGAGAAGTGGAAAACCTTAAGTGATGTTAATGGTTCAACAAGCTACTGACCACATCCATCAGATGGTACGGGATAAAGAATTGGAGAGATGTTTTACATCGGCTTTTAGATGCAATAGCGTAGCTAGGGTCCTCGACGCCAGGGGCAACATGGCTTCCTGGCGCCTCTGAGTGTGATAATGTAATTTTTGGTATTTGGTATGTTGAGGGTCTGGCGGCTCCTGGGATTTCTCTCATCTCCGCGGTGTTCTCTGCATCGAGTGACAGTACCCTGTCAAGCCAGAGATTTAAAGTGTAAGTGTAAAGTGTAAAGTGTATCTAGGGTCAAACGGCACCAGGGATTTCCCCCATCTCCGCGTAGTTTACTTTGTGTGGTGATACAGTTCACTGTAAAGGCCAGAGATTTAAAAGTGTATGGATCTTGAAATGTGTGGTGTCATGTACCGTTGTTCTTCTGGCCATTGAGCCGCCAGGCCCCTGCTGAGGCCCGACGTTGCCTCACTTTCGCCCCGTGGATGCAGACCAGGTACCTAGTAATTTGTATTTACTCTGGCAGGTCCTGCCACCTATTTTCCTGAGATTTCAATGGCAAGAAAAAAAAAATTTGCACGTTGTATGTTTAAAGTGTGTGGATCGCGTGTAGTCTGTTGTGCCCATTGTTCATCTGGCCATCGGGCTCCTGATGGGACCCGACGTTGCTCATACCGCACCATGTGGAGGCTAGCCAGGTGTTACCAGTAAGGAATCATTATTCTGGCAGGTCCTGCCACCTACGTTCCTCAAATTTCAGTGGCTAGACCTAAAAAAAAAATTGCTTTAATCGCTGTTGATGCTTTTGTTTGGTCATAGAGATTTGCTTTAAGAGCGAGAAGGGATTGTACGCTGGATGAGTTTAATTTTTGATCGAAAAGGGTCGGGCAAGCAATTTTGGTATAGTTACAATTTTGACATGTGGGCTGTGCGCTGTGAAGGTAGAAGAAGAAGAAAGGGACGGATAGAGAAGGTGGCCCCCAAATGTTCAGTGGGCATGCCCATGCCACATCAGAGGCAAAGTGAGTTTGGCAGGGAGAGGAGGGGACAGGGGTGTCTCCCCCCGCCGGGAAAAGGAGATAAAGCAGGCCCGGCAAGGTGTCGGACCTGGTTCGCATTTGGCTAATTGGCAGCAAGGCTGCAATCTAAGTCGTTCACTTTGATTCTCCAGGTGGTGGACTTAGTCTCGGCAGAGGCCAGAATGCTTCACCTGCACGTGACAGGCCAGCTACATCTAGGTCCCAGTGTTTGGTCGCATCCAGTAAGGACTCAGTTGTCTTTCAGTTGCTGTAGGTTGTCACGCCTCTTGTATTCAAGTCCTATAGTCACTCAGCTGGTCGTCAATGGCCAGTTGTGTTCTTTGCGTCTATTTGGTGGTCCAAAGTCTGAAATTTGTTTCAGGGTGGTGGAAGTGCTCTTTGCCTCGCGAAGAGATTTTGAGCGAAAAGCGTGAAAGCCTTATAATTTTCTTCTTCCTGCAGCACTATGTCCTCCTGATTTCTAAGGATGAAGCATAGTTTGATAAACAGCAGGCCACGGAGGTCTTCATAGATATTACATTTGTAGAGCAGGTGCTCCCAAGTTTCTTCTTGTCCGCTTCTACAGTGAGCTATGTCCGAGATTTCAAAATCGTGTAGCTTCTTCCTGAAGGAGCCATGCCCTGTCAGCAGGTAAGTGGTATGAAGTCCAGGAGAGTACCAGGTCGGGAAAATAGGGTAAACACGTCCAATGTCTGGTATGAAGCTTCTAGTTATGCGGCCTTTAGCGGAGTCATTCCACCGATTCTGCCACACTGTTCTCATGTGATCTGTAAGACGTATTTTTTCCTGTGGTCTAGTCAGAGTTGGATCCGTAGTGTATCCCAAATGTGTGATTACCCTTCCATTGGCGTATTTGTGTAGCAGCCCACGGCTCTATGTATACGTTTATTTATTTTTATTTGTTTCTTTTCATTTTTTTATCATTCAGAACTGCTCACAATCGGATACACGTTTATAAGAACTCTTTTCATTTTTTCATTATCCTGAATCGATCCTGACAGTAGAGCTCACATTAAGTAGAGCTATAATTAAATACCCTGTGTATACCACCTCTTCATGTTTCATGTTTTTGCAATTTAAAAACAAAATTTATATTACTTATATTCATTAAAACAGTTCCTTGGTGATGGAGTATTTATCTTGATGTGCTACTGGAAATTATAGTTGGAAGAAAATCAACAGACGGCTGAAAGCCACCATTCCTAGGCCTTCTGTTCCATAGGTTTGGTATGAAGTGGGACACCAACCAACTGACCTTGCTACCTGTCGTTTTTCACCCTGCTGTAGTTTCAGATATGCTTCATTATAAATCATACTGAATGAAGAGAATTAGTACGCATGCAATATTAAATACTTATACGTATTTAGAACTTCTGTTACCAGTTACAAAATGCTTTTAGTCTTTGGAGATTTTTGATAAAGACTAGTTTGGCTTATGTGTCTAGAAAGGTGTTCTTGAATCTATTTATCATCGTAAATTAAATTTTAATTACATTAGTTTTAGCGCAAATTATTGTTTTTTTTTTGGATAGTCAACTTAATTTTTATATAGCTATTAGTTATTTTTATTTATTTAGTATTATTATTGTTTTTTTTTTTTTTTTTTTTTGTAGTTGTTGGCGCATCGGCTTCTGTGGCCATAATGCACCTCCCAAGGTTTTTGCAGTACTTTGCTCCCGAGACCTTTGGTTTGCCAGGCAGGCACTTTACCCTCCCGGCTAGCACGGTCGGCGCTATTAGTTATAACACACTAACCATTTATCATAAATTTCTCTAAAGGATAAAGATTGTTACAATGCCAACAACCTGTATAATTTTATCTGCAAAATCTCAATTGAATTTGTGAACTAATAGCATCCATTGCAGGGTATCCATGGCATGTGATAGACCTCACGTTTTGTACAGCTTTAATATTACATGAGCGTTTCCCCTGTAAACCTGCTTTATTTCATCTCTTTTTTATTTTCTTAAACGCAATTGATAGAAAATAATTCTAAGCACGCGTAATAAATAATTTTACATCATTTATGGTATAGTGCTTTACGAAAACAATACATTGAAACATTGAACTAAAAATAATCACGGTATTTATTATAAAATTGGCAAGATTCCTGTTTAGTTACAAGACTATAGCCTCCACATAAGACAAAAGCTTTATACAGCCTCTGATAGATTGCAATGAGCAGAGAAGGAAAAATACATCGCTGCAGAACACTTATGCTCTGAATAACAATATAGGCCTTCGTTTGCATATTTTCCTTATAGACTAGATAACATCAAAAGGTGACTTGGCCGCCTGATCTCTAAGAGGAAAAACTTAAAATTTGAAAATTCATTATAATAAGATGGCATTTCCTTATTCTGACATTCCGATAAGCGCATGGTTTCCTGAAAATTACCTATGTACTCAATAACAACGAAATTAATTTTAATCTCCTGACAAAACAGCTGTAATGACATTTTGAACTCGTTTCATCCACCAATGATGTTTACAATCTTATATTTTGTAAGTGAAACACCAAAGAAAGGCCATCGTGGTTAGCACAGTTCGTAGAAAAGCCATTCTCCCCACACCGGGTGGAAATGACGTGAGTTCGAATCCCGGCGATGACGTGAGGAATTTTTATGGGTATTTTTCACAAGTGGCTGAATTAATGCGGTTCAGGAGATGGTAGCATGGTTTTTCTCCCGGAAACTGGGGTTTATCGTTCAGCAAACAGAAAATCGACCACAGGACACAAGCAATTTACAGGCACTATATAAGGAGCAACATGGCATGGCCTTAGTTGCTGATGCTCCTAAAATCGTCCAAAAAAGGGTAAACTATATATCCTACCAATACTTCATCATAAGTATAATATTATATTTATCTATCTACGGTATTTATTTATTTTTTTTTCGTCGCGTTCTGCCTGGAGTTAGTTAATCCAATGAAGCTGTTATTTTTATTTTATTTTATTTTATTTTATTTTATTTATTTATTTTTCCTCAAACGCACCAAAATTTTTTATTATTATTATTTATTTTATTTTATTTTTTTTCTGCTTAATTTGCCATTTAGATATGGCCTTATTGAAATTTATTGTCTACTTATTTTTATTAATTACTCGGTATCACGTTTTTTTTATTTTTTATCTATCGATTGTATTATTTTTTTTTCTTATTTTATTAATTTTATTTTACCTTTTATTTATTTATTATTATTTATTAGTATTATTATTGTTATTATTTTATTTTATTTTATTTTTTCTTATTTATTATTATTTTTTTATTTTATTTTTTTTCTCTTCTTTATTTATTTTTTCTTCATAACCTGCACCACGGGTGACTTTTCCTTTTTTTTTTTCTTTTCTCTCTCCCTTCCCCCCCCCTCTGGATCCTGGTCCACCTTCCTGCAACACTAGGTGGATCAGCGTCTCTTTTGAGAAAGTATGTGCATTACTGGGATTGGCCCACCTTCCCGTGGTGTGGACGAGTACCCAGAATCATCTGTCCAGGTGATTGATGCTTCTGGGTGGCGGCCAGACACAACAACAGAACACACATATAATACACACAAACCTACGTCACACACATATCTGACCCATTTGTAGTGATACTGATCTTCACAGAGATACGAGGCGGAGTTGAACAGAAGTTCTAGGTACCGCCCATTACATATGCACATGTCCACACTCCATTCAATACCCCCAGATGTCGCAATTCAGAATTAATCATGTTTATAACATTTGAAGATAGTTATTTTGGTTCACTCGCATTCAACACAAACACGTGCAATAATATTGCTTGCCTCTGAGGCCGTCACATGTCATAACGTGTGGTGTCTGTGTTCCAACTCATTCACGAAATGAAAATCATTCTTCTACCAGAAAACAGCTTTGCTTGAGCGAGAGCTCCAGTAAACTGCAAATTTATCACTACATATGATTTTACTACATCATGTCAATCATCCTTAGCATTTCCTAACGTGCGATTGTCCTTTAATCCAAATCTGCATCAAATATCTCTTACACACGATGAAGCCGATAGAGTTGGTCCACAAGTAGGCCTTCAAATGGGTGTGCAACGTTGAGCGTGGTATACAAATTCAGCAGAATGTTTTGGGATGAATTTATTGGGAGGCCTTAAAATAGACACTTCGAGATCTCTGCAAGTCTCTTCTCTTGTTGGCGGCTTTGCGGGTTCTGAATTTGTCTTTAACTAACCCCATGGAAAACAGCTTCTCTTTCCATCTGCGAAAGTCACTGTGCGAAGGGGTTAACGATCAATCCTTTCTGGAATTGCTGCGCATATAGGGATGCCTAGTATCTGTCTCTCATGAATCCAAGTAGTGACTACAATTCTTTGTTCTAAGGAACAGTAGCTTGTATCGTGATTTTCTGAAATTCATAAAACAAAAAGTTAATTATAAACAAAATAAACCAAAACAAAATATTAATGATTAAGTTATGTTGCATGGTTAGACAGGGCATAATTACAACACTTGGAATAACATTTACATGCGCTCACGGGCCATAAAATTATAAACCATTTACAACTGGCATCGACAGATAATTAAACGTATGGTATATAAATATAGTTTGTCACGTAGTATGATCGAAATTCCTTGGTATCAGATAAACACTGCACTCTTTCCTTTGGCTTCTTAGTCGATCCAGTCATCGGGAAGACAGGTGAACTTTCTGATTTTCAGAAAGGCATTATTGTTGGTGCACGTATAGGAGAAGCCACATTTGAGAAAACAAAGGAAATCATTGGAAGTAGCCAAGGAAATAACAAATCTGCAGCTCGTCTTTGGTTTAGGCCCGCTGCCCTGAAAACGAGTCAATCTAAAGTTGAAAGCATTCATCATTGCTTCCTGCTTGCTGTCATACATGCCTGCTGTACTGTTTCTACCGTCTTCCTTGAAGTTCTCGATGGCACCATTCCATTAAATCTACCTTGTCACTTACGAAGTTGTTCTTAATAGGCCACATTGTGGAGAAAAAAAGAATAATAAAAGTTCCTCCTCCCAGGAGACGGCAGGGAACCCAGGATATTTCGAAAGTGTGTGTCTGTCTGGATGGCGATTGCAACCACTGTACCTAACAGTTCATTCACTGCACCATAATAAGTAATTTCAAAACTTAAACTTCTCTCATAACTAATAATATTCCCTTAAAATGGGATTTGGTGAGTTATGCATATATTGCTGGTTTTAAACCGAATTCATTCAAAATACATTGTGAATAGCCCTTGAGATTCACTAGTAAAGAAGCACAGATGCGAAATGCAATGAATTATTCTAGTCTTTGGTTTCAATTATCAAATAATATAATTCTAGATTGCTTCTCAAAATTTCTCCTAGGCTGCACAAGCTTTTTTATTAACGGCAGAAAACTTCACCAGTGTTCCATTTCTAAAAGACAGGAAACATGAGGAAAGCACAATGTTAACACAAACATAATGTACTTGAGGAAATTGTGAAGCCAAATCTGCACGGCTAATTTTCTTTAAGCACGTTGGGTACAATGCAGCGAACGTCAAAATTAATGTTATTTCTTAGAAAAGTGTTCTACAAGATATCTGAAAAACCGAGCAAGTTTTCATAGCATCTTAAATCAATCACGTTACAGCACCTGTTGGAATTACTCTGAGAAACAGCAAGCACCTAAATATTTTCATATTGGACAAGTAATTTAGTACATTTTTCTCCCCACCAACCGCCGATGTCGAAGTTTCCAGTTACCCAAGTGTGAAGAACTATGGCCGATGCTATTTACATGCGCACTTTAAGCCTTCAAGGAAATACGTCATTACGGAGATCCAGCATCGTTGGGTTTCAGAACTCAGTAGCAAAGTAAATGCTCTATTAGACACTTCGCGATTTCTTGTGCCTTCATATGAAAGGTACAAGTACAGAATTGTGAACATGCACTGTTCTGATCATTTAATTCGAGGAAAAACAGCGCCACTGTACAGTGTACACTGAAACCCGAGTGTACACTGTACACTCGGGTTTCAGCGAACTTCTGGTGAATGGTAGGAGTGTGTATGTTGAAAAATGCTCTGACACAGTTTCAGGTTCGGATATGTTGTCTGGTAGTTATAAATTGGCATTAAGTTACATGAACAGTTCTGTGATCTGCATAATGGAAGCTTTGAAGAATAATAAACGCTTTGTTGTTAGGTATTGTGTGTTTGATGTGATATAAATACTGTGTTAGAAATGTGAGAGGTTTAGGAGACAAGTGTTTGAAGAAAACTGAAAATTAATGCCTCATTCATGACAAACTGCTGAACTGGTATGAGCCAGAGTCTTCTGTGTTCTTTCAGTATTTCTATTAGCTCAATATGGTAACCTAGTAGTGGCCATTCTGATAAATGACTCAAACATCTGAATCATCTAGTAAGAGTAATAATTGCAATACGATTTAAACCATAAGTACTGAATAATCACAGTTAATTAAGAAGGGAGTAACTCCAATTATTACAGTACTTATTCTTTAATATCATATGGATGAAATCATTTATAAAATGTCACTTTTCATAATTTATATAAACGATTTCATCCTTACCGCTTTAGTCGATGAGTACTGTAATAACTGATGTATTCTTGCATTCTTAATTAGTTACAATAATACTTTTATAATTTTAATATTTTTTCAAATTTTATTAAAATTTCATCGTGTTAATTTTATATAATTTTCCCTAATTCTCTTCGTGTTTACAGTAAATGTAATTCTGTGCTCTCGTTAATTGCGCGTTATAGTACCACTCTACACTATGATATTGAAATTGCAGCACGTAGAAGAAATGATCGGAAATGCATGAAAATCAGCAGGCACATGAGTGTGTCGAGATATACAAACAAAAAATATACGTGACCAATCGGGCAGAAGCTTCGGCTGATAGAAAAACAAACGTAGAGATCGTGGATTTCAAAGCAACGAGTGTGTGACGCAGTTAACAGGCTTCTGTCTCGCAGGAACCGTATTTAGAACACAAGGATTTGGAGTGTCGTGTTTTTAATCAAAGATGAACTGAAGACAATTTCTTCAATGAGTACGACGAAAGCACCTTGGTTACTGCGTATAGGTCTGGAGTCCTCGTTTTAGGAAGGATGTAGAGTTGCTAGAACGAGTATAGAGAAGAGCAACAAGATTGGTGAGGGGAACAAAAGGATGCTCTTACCAAAAGAGGCGCGAAATCTGCAAATTACAGTGTCTGGAGACTAGGCACCTACTAGGTGATCTGATTGAGGTGTATATACGGCCTTGAATGAGTTGAGTAGGCTCAATGCTGATGGGATTCTTCCTCTTGCTCAGATTACGAACCAAGGGGGGATAAATTCAAATTAAGAAAAGTCAGTTGTACAATAGAGGTTCGGAAATTTGCCTTTAGCCAGCGGGTAGTTGATTGCTGGAACAAACTTCCATCTATTGTTGTGGAAGTTGATAGTTTAAATAAATTCAAGGAGGAACTGGACAAACTTTTGGAGCGAATGGATGGGTGAAATGGGAAGAGTTTGTTTTTTTTATTTTTTTGGTTGATGCTGCATAAGCTTGTTTTCTTCCATCATATATCTCTACTAATGCTAAAAACAGTGTATTTGGTGTGTAAGGAAACTGTGTCAGTTTTTAAAGAATATAATTTAAAACAACACTATGATTCCAAGCATAAATCTCATGATCAATATAAAGGAATGTTGCGAAAAGAAGTGTTCAATTTAGAAAACTAATTAAGAAAACAACAAAACACGTCGAAAACGTATCAGCGAAGAAATTTATCTGCTGTAAGTGCCAGTTATCAAGTTTCACATATGATCGCTTTTGAAAGCAAACCGTTCAGTGATGGTTTGTAAACTTTCTCAAGTCAACATTTCGGAAGCAAAAGCAAGGCATTTTTTTTTAAAACAACTAAAGTAAAGCATTTTTTTTTTGCAAAACAAAAGTAACTCATATTTTTATAATTTTAATAAAATGATACAATGATGCAAGACATTAGTTTGTGTCGACAAACAATTATGCGAAGAGTAGAAGATATTGGAAAGAATTTGTTCGAAAAACTTTTGGAAAATATGAAGCAAATTAAATCTTTTAGTGTGGCACTGGATGATGACACAGCCCAACTCCTTATCATTAATTCCATACTTGGAATTAATGATAATTTTGTAACAGTTGAAGATTTAGCTGATCTACAGGGTGTCCGAAAAGTCTGGAACCAATGGTAAAAATATGTTTTTATTTATTTATTTTTTTTTTTTGTTCGATGACATGTTTCCTCATCGTTGGATTGGGAGGAAAGAAGCAGTGGAGTGGGTTCCACGATCACCTGACCTTAACCAGCTGGACTTTGCATTTTGGGGATTCCTAAAGGCACAGGTGTATGCTTTAAAAATCCAAGATCTTCGTCATCTTAGGGAGAGAATTACCAAGTCTTGTGCTGCTGTTAATCCTAATATGCTGAGAAGAATTCAAACAAACATGGTACACCGGCTGAGAAAATGCATGTCGACACAGGGTGAACACGATGAACACCTATTTATTTTAAATGATAGTAAGCATACGTAGCGTAAATTCCATTTGTTCCAGACTTTTCGGACACCCTGTACAGAGCATGCACGAAACAACTATAGGTGAAATCTATTGGAAAATTTTGCCAATCTATTCACAAGTTTGGATTAAATATTAAAAATCTGGCAGGAGTCACAACTGATGGTGCACGTTGGGACTGGGAATTGAAGCGACGCGCGTTCATCCTCTTCTATAAGGCTATGTTCACCCTCATGTTCACCTCTGCATCTGGCATCTGGTTTTCAAAAGCCACCACCGCAGATAACAAGAGGAAGCTTGATTCGATTCAGCGGCATCCCCAGGCCTGCTTCATGGTCAGCACCCATGCTTTGCAAGTGTTGGCCGGCGTGCTACATCTAGATCTAGAAATAGTCAAATGTGGTTTTCTTTATATGCTTTTCAAAAGTAAAGCCATCTCCTGTCTAGATTTTACCACCGACCCCTCAAATAATATCAAGGCCGAGAAGAAGTGCCTCACTGCATACGTGCAGCAGATCTGGCAGGCTAGGTAGATACCCTCTACAAACGGAGAAGTCACCAGAAAATTCATACCTACAATAGCACTGGTAAACACGAAATCTTCCACATGGTTCTACCCTGACCTATACGTCACCATTTTGCTAACTGGCCATGGATCTATCAGAGGAAAGCTCACTGCACTCGGGATCACCGAAAACCCACAATACCTCTATGGTGCCCTCGCAAGTTGGGACCACCTGATGTACGAGTGCGAAATATATGGAGATTTGAGATGCCTCCTCCTGACTAGGATACATTATCTTCCTAAAAACCAAAAACTATGTCGCCTTTAAGCACAGGCTTTTTTTGCACGACGGAAGAGGCTACCACGGATATAGTCACTATCTCGATCATCATCTGAACCAAGAGAACTTATATTTTGGGAATCAACGCAGAGACCTACCAGCAAATGAGACTACACCACCACCACCAAATCTGAGAAGGTCCAGTATAGGACAGCTACAGCTGCATTCCTATTTACATCCCTACGGATGTAGGCACAAATCACAGGATAAGACTTTAACTACCTCACCGCTGGAATTGACATCACGGCCGAACATAAATGAGAAGAGTAAAAAGATCGTGCCAACCTTTCTTCCACTCCGATCTCCTATTTTAGCCTGATGGATGTATTCCATTATACCTGGGGTATGCCTTCTGCTTCATCCCCCATACCTCTACCTGTTCCTCCCCTTTTTTGACTCTTAAGCCCACACATCCCTAACTTTTTTTTTTACATTGGTCTCTGTCAGGAAACTTAGGCGACCCTGGCAGAAACTAGCCAGAGAATCATTGGATGCCTGGCCGCCTCCTAGCGGTGTGTGCAAGAAACGTGGGATCCCACCAGGGCCCTGCGACCAAAGGCCAGGACACCCAACAGAACCAAACACGATACTACAAATTCAACATAGAACACTTTTCTGGCATTTACTGTAGTCCTGTATTTCTTCACAGTGTACATATGGCGCATATGAGGGAAACCACAGACGACGCCTGACCATACTACTATGCACACTATGTGGTAGCCATAAGAACTCTGCTCGTAGTGCCGTTCTCTGGTGGTGTCAGGATCTTTAACGACTCGCGAGGGAGGTGAACTGAAGGCAAAAGGCCTTCCAGTGGGCGCGACGATGAAGCCGACCCTGAAAGCCCTCAAGCAACTGTACATGGAAGCCAGAAACATGTACACAGCAAAAATAAGAAGTGTAAGCAGAAATCCTGGGATGTACTGTTGTCTGCCTCAGGGAACACTGACCCTGGGGAGTGGTGTATAAAGTCACCACCAACAAACTCCGTAGAGTTGAGATTGTTACTTCTACTAGGACCCCACAGGGCACAATGACTACCTCCAGGAAACAATCTATTGGTAATATCCTGGTTGCGACGTTCCAAAAGGCGCCAGCTCCTTCTACTGCGGAACAGCTCAAACTATGCCATGAAAACGACCACTATGATATTTATAATCTGAAGCACCCATTTAGTGTTGATGAGCTACACGCTGTAAATGCTCTGATCAGGTATGGAAAATGCTCAGGACCAGATCTGTTGGAGTTTGAAATAATCAAAAAGACTGTCGAGTACATCACCGAGGTCATTTTAAATCTCTTCAACTGCTGTTTGCAAGCTGGAACGTTCCCAAGCGATTGGAAAATAGCCAAGCTGATCCTTAAGAACCCTAATCCTTAAGAACCCTAAAACACCTCCAGACTTACAAGGATCATACCGCCCAATCGCACTTCTTCTAGTCCTTAGTAAACTATTCGAAAGATTGCTCCACAAAAGAATTTTACAGCAATACGACAGTGCCAACTTTCCTTCACCAAAACAATATGGGTTTAGACATGGTTCCACCACGGTTGCTGCCTTGCAGAATCTTCTCACAGCGACTGATGACACAGACAAGAAGTACTTGTTGATTATTGCTGTCGACTTCGCTGGGGCTTTCGACTCTCTTTTGTGGCCGAACGTCCTTGGTACGCTTCGCAGAACTTCCGTCCCTAAAAATATTTATGAGACCAACAAATCATATCTTTCCAACAGAACCGTCGTTGTTAATGCTCCATATCAGAAAGTCTCCAGAAACGTCTTCTGCAGCTGCCCGGAGGATTCGGTCGTGGGACCATTATTATGGAATATTGTTTTCGATTACGTCCTGAACGTTTATCTGGGAGAGGTCAAATCTCAGGCATATGCTGATGATCTTATCATCACTGTGGCCGGGACTTCAGCGCCGGCCTTGAGATCCTTGCTATTCATGCCCTTTGCATTCTCAAAAACTAGGCAAAATAGAATAGCCTTCAAATATCTCCAACCAAAACTAAATCTATACTGTTGAAATGCAAACTAAATACTGGAAGACAACCCCAAATAAAAATAGATGAAAAGACCATTAAATTGTCAACGAAAATGAAGTACTTTGGAGTAATGCTTGATACCAAACTCTCATTCCAGCCACATCTGAAAAACCTCCGAACCAAAAAACAGAACTATGCCGCTCTTGTTGCCAGGGTCTCACGCCAGGACTGGGGCCTTAAACGAAGAGCTCTCTCCTTATTCTATAAGGCTGTTTTTATAGCTACCTTCACGCATGCCTCAGAAATCTGGTTCACCAAAGCTGTTATGGCCTCCAACATGAAAATACTAGATAATCTTCAGCGGACTTTTATGCTTATTATTATCCGCGCCTGCTGTACGGTCAGCACCCACCCCTTCCATATTCTAGCAGGTGCTCTGCCCCTTGATTTGGAGGTGGTAAGAAGGCGATTGCTATACCAGCTCTCAAAAGGAGTTTCACATACCATCCTTAACTACACAACCAACCTGGCTAATGGATGTAAGCAAGAGAAGCAACACCTTCTTAACCACCTGTAGCAGGAGTGGCAGGCAGAGTAAAAAGGGTGAAATCAACCAGAAATTCTTGCCGAATGTAAACATGATATTCCTCAGACCTCCTCTCCTTGGTTCTCACCGGGTTTGTATACAACTTACCTACTTACTGGCCATGGATCCATTAAAGCCAAGCTAACATTATTGGGCATCTTTGAAAATCCATCTTGTGCTTGTGGAGGCCTGGAAAGCTGCCAACATCTTATATATGAGTGTTCCCTGTACGAGGACCTTCGTTCTACATTAATCATCAAAATCATGTACTTACCCAGACATCGGGAATTCCACCTACTGGACAAACAGGAGCATACGGCATTTGCAAATGTTGCCTAGGAGCTTTTTGCAAGATGAAGAAACAATCCTATCAACCATCCTAGGAACATACATGCCGATGAGCAATCGCTGAATAGTGAATAATATACACCTAACTGCTGATATCTAGACATACCAATTGTGACAAACACCTTGATTCGATTAAATACCTTGATGTGACTAGAACTTCCAATTGTGACAAATACCTGGACATGACTAAACCATCGAGGGCTTTGGTCTCCCAACCGTGACCTGCACAACTTCAGTTGTGAGAGTTACTTGGGCATGACTAAACCACAGAAAAGGACCTTGCCTTTTGACCATGATTTGAGTGCCAATTGACGATCAATATCAGGCTATCTTGTCTAGTAACTATTGACTGTCATTCCCTTCTCCCACTCGCCTAGTGGAGTTTAGTCCACCGAATAATGTTGAGGATCCTTCCTCTACTCCTCAGCATTTCTTACTGTTTCTCTTCCCCCACTTGAATTTCATATTGACCAATCTCTATCTGTTTTTTTTTAATATAGGTCCTCTCACTGAATGCACAGGCAATTAAGTAGCAGGACCTACCAGAGAATAATGGACAGCCTGGCTTACCTCCTAGCAGTGTGTACGGGCAACGGGGGGTCTCATTAGGGGTTCTGCGGCCAAAAGCCAGACCACTGCAACAGAACCCAACATACTTTTTCGTATATTTACCTGACCGGCTTCAATGGGGCCAAGTGCGGTAACGGTGGGTCCCAACTGGGTCCCAACTGCTAAATGGTCAGAACAGCAACGGTACACAACACTACCCATCCGACCACTCCCCCACACACTTTTTAAATCTCTGGCCTTCATAGAGTTCTATGCTACACAAACAGAGTACAAAACGTGGAGATGGGGGAAACACCTGGTGCCGTCAGACAACTAACACAGTTTGCACTTTGCATACTTCTCATATACAACACACAATACTTTTGTCTGGCTTTAACAACAGAATAATGTCTACCTCAGAAGAGTACTTATGGCAGTTGTAGGAAACCACCGGTGGCGCTCCCCTCCCCAAACACCATGTACTATGTGGTAGCCATACTGGGGAAAGCGCCACTTTTTCCACTGTCTTCCTCAGGAGACAGTCTCTGACTTTTCGAACCGACCCCTCTGCCTAAGGCCTTAACGCTAGTGACTTAATCGTGCGCCACACTCGATGCAGTATGCTTACTCTTTCTCTTCGACATCATCCATCTGTGAAGGTGCATATTGTTAGCTTCGGCTTACATCCAGTGGTAGTATTAGTTCTTGGGAATGACACCAGATGGCGTCAATATGTGCCTTGACCGTAACTTCGACCTCAGAGAAGGTAGGTCCACTGGAGCAAATTTTGCGTTGTTTATTTTATTATTATTAATATTTATTACTATTATTATTATTACCGGTTTCCTACCGTGATGGAGATGCATTCGCTTCCGCCAAAGCGGAACTCGAAACCAGGCCCATGAAGCTGGTAGTCCAGTGTCGTAACCACTGGGCCATCGCGCACTATTATTATTGCTCTTACATTATTTCTCCCTGATTGGGGGTTCCATCTCGCGAAGGGTATTGCTACCAAGTACACAGGGTGGTTGTTGTTATGTCTGGTGTTACTGTCGGTCGAAGAACTCTCTGACTATCCTACAGGTGTTCAGGATTGCGACTTTCTGGAGTTCCTTGTAGGTGTTTGCTGGAAGACTTATTGCTGCCAGGCTGTTATGTAGGGCCTTTGGCACCATACTCGTGGTGGACACGATTATTATTATTTATTAATTTATTTATTTATTTTGGGTGATGCAGAAAAATATCGCTTCCCTGCATCATTTGGCCTTATTAATCTTAATACTGATACTAAGAAGTTTCTTAGTATCAGTATTTGTTACTCTCTGTATATTTTCTGCTTTTTTTTTGGAGGCTAATATTTAGCGTTTCATATTCGCTGTGAGGAAAATTAGATACGGAATTTATTCAATGGGAATTCGCAAATAATGATGAGTAATGAAATAATTGTTCCTCTGTTGTAATCCATAAAATTGTAATCAAGTTCTATGACGCTTTTTAATGTGCTTTCTTGTTGCTAATCTATGCAACTGTTAATGAACAGCAAAAAGCATTGCTTTCTGATTTAAGCTGCTAGTGTCGTTAAAAGTCCATTACCGACACATGGATGATTACATTTTCTCTGTCCCTTATTGCTACCTTCTACCTACGTACACTTATTTTACTTCTGAAGGGCATTATTAGATCGAAATTATGCGCCTATTATCTTCACCATGTCCTTCCTTATGTGGGTCCATCCGCTTGTAACAACTCGATTCCTAGTGGATGAATTTTCATGAAATTTTGTTTGACTCTTTCTGATTGATTTGTGAAGCCACCTCCAAATTTCATTGAAATCGGATCAATGGAAATCCAGCAATTATTATTTCTCCCCGTCCACATAGAATTTTATATTTGTTTATTTTAGAGTTGTTTATTCTTCGAATTTCGTAAAGTGAGAAAATAAAAGCATATATTCAATATGTATCTGAAGTACTAAAAACTGTCTGTTGCCGCGCTCTGATTGGACGAATTTATATACATTACGTTCGCAGAAACAAATTTTTTGGTCTAGCGCATAAAACTAGTTATTCATTGTTCATTTTTTTTTTAAAAATCATGAATTATTATTATTTTTACTAATAAGTCTGAAATGTTTAGAATCTAAACAGAAAACAATATCTGTGTGAGCAGTTAAACAAAGTCTCGCACAATCCGTTACAAAGTGGAAATCGAGTAAGTGATTAAAACAGCCTGTGGTAACAGCTTTATATTTTGTGTTCACTGTGAAAACATCATGCACTACCATATTGATGATATTCCGGGAGGGGGGGAATAACAACAGGAAAAATTGAAGCAAAAAAAAAAAAGTCAAGCCGAATCAAAGAGATTTCAGCCTTTTAAGCAGACAGAAAAACAATTCCAAAACTCTGAAACTTTATGGTAAAGATCTTTTGAGGCAGTCCTCGTGTTATTTTTAAGCAAAGGTGACTTTATATTGCCATAAATGAGAGGGATAAAGGTATGTACACTGTTGTTCAAAACGTAAGGACCAACACTATTTCTAAGGGTTACAACTACAAAATCAATCGAAACAGCCTGTGGCGATTTGCATAACTGTGGCCGTTTAGTAGAAAACTGGTGCACGTGCAAAAATTTGAATCGTGATGAGAGAACTCCCATAAACAGATAAAAGCAGCAGTTCAGCAGTTATGGGCAAATTACTGAATAGTGAGCACGACTGTTACAGATGTTCGATTGGTTTCATACAGTGCTACAGACAACGAAATGGCCAGTAGACAGCGTCTGGATGACTTTACCCGGGATCGAATAATTTGGAAGGTCGAAGTGCGAGGAGTGTGGCTGCAGAGTTCGGTATCGCCCATAGAATCGCCTCACGTGTGTGTGGTCGGCCTTCAGAACGACAGGTACAGCTGTTCGAAGGACCAGTGGTAGTCGTCCACGAAAAACAACGCCCAATGATGACAGCTATATACACCTACAGGCCAAGAGGGACCGACATCAGACAGAGGGATCCATTGCAAACCAGTTGCACAGGAGCACAGGATGCAGGATATCTCGGTTTACTGTGGCCAGACCACTCCGAGTCAGTTCTCAGGCGCGGGTATCATGTTTTTTTTCCCACCGGAAACTGGTGTTTTTCGACAGCAAATTGACAAATCGACCACAGAATACGCACGATTTACAGACTTAATATATACTGCGCTATATGGTGTATAATGCTAATACGCCTAAAAGCGTACAACAATAACAACTGATCGCTATATAATTGCAAAATTCTGACTAGCTCTAATCAGCATTTTGCAAATACAGTATCATTTCCTCTTTATAAATCGCAAAAATTGTAACCTTCAAAGAGCTTGATAGCTTTATAGTATTTTTCCTTCAAGGAAGAACACGCTGGAAATTTATTAAATGCAATTTCCTTCATGACATTTTCAAGGTAGAGTTGCAGTCAGCAGTCCTCTTGAAAAACGTCAAATCCGCGAAAAATTTCGCAATCATGGCAGGTGAGAATTATATAATAATATATAAGTAGGAAGTTGTTGGTTGTTATTTAGCCACTGTAATGATAACGCCAGATTACTGTAACCCGGAAACGATATCCACCAGATTAGTAAGCACGCCCAGAACATTCCTTATGTCGTTATATTTTTATGGACATGTAATCTGTACATATACCATCGTGGGTACCATAGTTGGTATAATCACTTTCTTTGCCATACTTCGTGGAACACACCTCGGTTCGAATCCCGCCAGTGACGCGAGGAAAAAGTATGTTTTTTTTTTTCTGTTTGCGGAAACCCGAGTTTTCTGGATACGAAACCACGCTACCGTCGCGTGAGCCCAACTAACTCAGTCGCGTTGTGAAAAAGACCCATAAAAATTCCTCACGTCATTCACGGGACTCGAACTCAAATATTTTCCGCCCGGTGTGGGAGAGGACGGAAAATACCAACTTTGCTACCCAACAGAGTTGAAGAGCACATATATTCGTAAGAATAAGTGAAGAACGTCACATTTGTGACATTCTTTACTCAATTTTCATTGAGCTTTTGTTTTTCTTATCTGTTGTGAATCTTAAACAGTTATTAAGGGAAGCCTGCTTTTAGGCTTCAAAGCGTATAAAAAAATGAACATGGAATTTTTCCTAACAGCATACGCACTTGAACTTGCAACCTCATTCGTTGTGGGGGCGCATCTAAACAATGGAACACGACCGGTCTCTGATAGCATAATCTTTCTTTTGTCATTTATCGCAGCTGTACAATGAAAAAAGGTGACTGTAAAGGTGACTGCATTTCAGTTACTCGTTAAGTATGTTCATATGGTTATTATTCTGCTTGAAAGAAACTTACACAAAGCTACAACAAGAAAATGAAATTTATAATCAAGGATGTGTCTATTTGAGAACTTGTCTTGACAAATACATCTACACACAGTTTCAAGTTCTTGTTTCCTATTGGTCAACAGTTTCCCAAAAATGAAACAAATGAACACTACATAAAAGGGAAATTACTCAAATTTCTAAATGCATTTTTATTACTTGTTACTACGCCATGAAGCATCTGCTAAGTTTTTGCTCGTCCACGCTTCACGACTTGAGAAAAGACATATCAAAGTGAATGGTGTTTTGAGAGGTAAGGCGCGGTTCCTTTATTAATTTTGTAATAATCAATAAGAAATGAACTGAAGTTTTAACTACGCAATGAATGAAAAAAAATTCGCTAATTAATGACTAATTACACTAAATCATGAATCATAATTCGTGGTATTATGAGAGCAGTGGTGGAATCACCAAGGTTTTGATATCTCATATAAAATTTATTTCTTTTAAAGTTTCCATAATTTTATCTAACTTTCTGCCGTGTACATTCACAGGCAGGTAGTACAGAAACACTGTCCCTTTGGGATAAAGATGAAACACTCTGTGCGTTGCTCTTTCTGATAGAAAGATTCATTGTTTTAGTCTTACAATTTACGTTACAGATTTTGGGTCCAGTATATAATAGTATTTTATTGTATATCACTATAAACAAGGATGAATTCTTCAGGTACCTCTTATACCTTTACTTGTTAAATACAGTACAGTATATTAAAACAGAAATAGAGAGAGAGAGAGAGAGAGAGAGAGAGAGAGAGAGAGAGAGAGAGAGAGAGAGAGAGAAACAGAGAGAAACGAAACCAACCAATAATGAAGCTTGGGGAAAAATTAAGAAAAAAATATCTTCTTGTTAAATCTTCTAGTGCCATACTCGTATATACACTCAGTGGTCACTGAATTAGACCATTCCATCCGTAGAGGACTGTGCCGCATAGCTCGCAATATAAAAAGTTGAACAGCTTCGCACGCTAGGTCAGTGGTAGCATCTGGTCGTGCAAGTCAAAGTAATAAAGTAGCAGTTATGGGATGTAGTAAAAAAAATCGCGGAGTTTAAGAAGGTCATGACTGTGGGAGCTCGTGTGTCGGGTGCTTCCATATCGAAAATGGCACATCTTGTCGGTGCTTACGGCTCACTATGGTTAAAGTATACAAACAATGGTGTCGAACGGACGGATCATGGTGAGCGAAAGGTGCAGCGCCTTGTACGGGCTCACTGACAGGTCACTGTGCGACAGTTGATATCGCAATAATACATCGCAATATGGAAAATGCAAGAACTATATCCAAAATGACGATGCGCCGCACACTCAGACATATGGGATTCCACAACAGATGACCCAAGAGCCACCCTCTCCTCACCGCTGATCATCGTCAACGGCGAATAATGTGGTGTCAACAACAAGCTGGTTGGACGCTGGAGGACTGGAAACGAGTGTGCTGGTTGAATGAGCACAAATACCTGGTACTACACGCTGAAGGACGCCTTTGTGCGTGGCACATGCAATATGAGTCCATGGTCCCATCGTGCATGGTGCCCACTATTCAGGAGCGGAGGTGGTTTGCTTAATATGGAGCAGGTTTTGCTGGCAAGAAATAGGATCCCTGGTGCGTGTAGATGAACATTTCACTGGCGAGGCCTACTTACAGCTCTTAGGAGACAATGGGCGCCCTGCCAGGTTACATTTTTCCCGGACAGACAGGGGTCTTCCAAGACGATTCATCGGGCCTCAGTGTGTATGAGTGGTTCGAGGAGCGAAGTGAAGATTTCACTTCACCCATCTTGATTGGCTTCCAAATTCGCCTAACCTCAATCCAATTGAACACTTGTGGATTATTTTAAAACTGGATGTGAGGCGTATGGGCACTCAGCCATTAGCTGTGAAAAGCCTTGAAAAAAGCATGGCTGCCGATCCCTACGGACGTATCACGTATCTAGTGAAGTCGATTCCTAAGCAAATAATGGATGTTATCAGTGAAAACGGTGGCCCAACACAGTATTAGATTGTCAGTCATAATTCAGTGATCACTGACTGTATGCTCTCCGCGATAGTGATAGTATAATGGCTTTTCCACTTGTCATCGTTTGGAGACTTCTGAATTCGAGTCCTTTCAGAGACCAGAGGAGCTTCTGAAGGAATCCTCAACTGGGAGCTGTAGTTAACTGATCTGAGGCGAAGTAAGATTGTCCTTGTGAGTTATTCCGGGTGTTTTCATGCAGACTCTGGCAGGACCACATAGTATTCATACATATTAGAGGATAATTTCTGTCTCCAACCAGTCAGCTCCCATATCATGACCGCATGATATGGGACGGCTGAGCGGTTGGAGACAGAAGGCATTTACTAATGACCTCTGGTATTTACCGACTATTATCATGAGTGGGATCCGAGGAGGTTCGGTGTTAATCCCTTGCTGTATTTTTAAATATTTATTAATGATATTAATATAGGTATTTCAAGTTCAATTTCTAAGTTGGCTGATGATACAAAGATGGACAGGGCAGTTGTGCCTCCAGTTGATACAACGACGGTGACGTTTAATACGACAGAATCAAATTTTTTTATTTCTGAAAAAAATAGTTTTTGATTTTTTAAAATTCTTTTTGGAGTGTAACAATGCTTGACCTTTAATGGATTGCAGTGCTTCTGAAATGCAGTTTTGATTGGCAATCTAAAAAAAAAATTGTAAAATTTAAAAAAGAGCATGAAATTGTCAGTAAGCAATGGCTTTAGTGAGTATAGCTCACGAAGTTTCGATGTACGCATGAACACCTCTTTCAGCATCGATTTCTGTTTTGTCAAACAGAATTCTAAGGACACAAATGCATATAAAGTGTAAAGCTCTATCAGTTGAATACTAATTAAAACATTCAAATCCAAACGTATAAAGATATATAGGTACCCACAGTTGCCATGACTTTAGATCACTACGATTATTATGGTCATCGAATGTTTGTATTTGGATTTTTTCCTGCAGTTTTTCATACAAGAATTTTTATATGCATATATACACCGATGAGCCAAAACATTCTGACCACCTACCTAATATAATGTTGCTCCTCCCCGTGCAGCCAAAACAGCCCGTACCCGACGAGGCATGGACGCTACAAGATTTCTAAATGTCTTGTGGTACTAACACGTAACCAGCAGATCCTTTAACTTCTCTAAAGTCCGTGGTTGAGACGCCGCAGATCGGAGTTGCTGTTACAACACAAACCACAGATACTCAATGGGATTGATGTCTGTGGAATTTGTAGGCCAGGGAAATATCTGTAAGTCTTCCTAATGTTCTGCGAACAAGTCTCGAACAATCCAGGCGGTGTGGTACGGTGCATTATCCTGCTGAAAGAGGGCGCCGCCAGAGGGGGGAACCCGTTGCCATGAAAGGGTGTACCTGGTTAGCAGTGATGTTTAGGTAGGTGGTAGACGTCAGAGTGCCCGGCACATGGTGGCTGGACCCAATGTATTCCAGCTGAACATCGCCCAAAGCATGACACCGCCCCCACCGGCTTGTTTTTGTCCCATGGTGCATCCAGGCGCCATCACTTCCCCAAGTAAACGACCACACGTACCCGGCCGTCCACATGGTGCAACAGGAAACGCTATTCATCGGACCAGACGACCTTCTTCCAATCACTCAAGGTCCAGTTTCGATGTTCGCATGCTCATTGTAGGCCCTGTCGCCGGTGAACCGTGGTTAGCATGGGCACTCGGAGCGGCCTGCGGCTACGCAGCCCCATTTTCAGCAGGGTTCGATGTACTGTGTGTTGTGACACATTACTCCCGTCACTAGCATTCCAATTACCGCCGAGTTGCGCCACATTCGCCTTTCTGTTGCCAAGCACCATCCGGGAGAGCCTTCGCAGACCTCGGGCATCGATGAGCCGTGCAATTCGTGGGTTTCCCCTCCTCCGACCACTTGCGGTAGGTACTAACCACGGCTGACCGTTAGCATCCCACCCCCAGGCCGTGCTATTTCAAATATGCTATGACCCAGTCGTCTGGCCATTACAATTTGGCCTTTGTCAAACTCGCTTAAGTCCATTGCCTTTCCCATCTGAAGAACAAGGGTCACACTGATCAACGGAGATCAATATCAGGTTTTTTTTTATACCGTGTCCCGACCTGAGCACGCGCCGTAGTTCACCCACAGTTGCTCCAATTTGCATAACGACTCTTTGATCATAATGTTTTGGCTCATCGGTATATATAGAGAGACAATATGGGAAAAGTGAGTAAAAAGAGCGAAGAAACGAATAAGTAAATGATGACAGAAGTAAAAAAAGGATCTAGAATGGAAAGAATATGTATCTAAAATATTTTAAAAATATTGAATATAAGGCAAATATAGCCAAGGTTATAAGCTAATAAATAATAAATTTAGAGCGACGCCACTTGAGCACGCCGAACTGCGAAATATCGGAAATGTGATAAGGGAAACCAACCACAAAAGAAAAATAGATAGAAGACATTGCTGTACTCCAAAGCAACAAACAAATACTAGTCGACCGCTGTATCCAATCTCCGCAGAGGTCCCCTCCACGCAACAGCGGTGGAAATTACTGCATTTCGAACATAATGAAAATTAAGGCCTTGTAGGTTTACCTTCTTTAGTTTGAATCAAACTTTTTCTTTCCCTTAGTTTTTTTATTTTATTATCTTCCCACCTTCAATTTGATGCTCACTATTTTCGTTATTTATTAATCATATATTTCACTTTGTCTTTCAGCTTCTCTACTTTTAATTGGCTCTTCTATTCAAATATATCACATATTCATATATATATATATATATATATATATATATATATGTGAATATGTGAATGTATATATATATATATATATTCAAGATGTTTCATTGCTTGAACTATTATTATGTTTATTTTGTTACTGAGCTGATTGTGTAGCAGAGTGTCATCATGGATAAAGTTGAACATCGATCCATTATCAAATTCTTCTTTTTGCTGTCTTCGTTATTTTGCCACACTCGCTTTATTCCCCTGACTTGGCACCTTCTGAATTCTTCCTCTTTCCGAAGTTTAAATCATTTTTGGGTGAAAATCATATCTTTTTTTGGCAATGCAGAGATAATTTTTGTGATCGAAGCGTGGTTTCAAGAATAAATTGAAAGACGGGAGAAATGTGTCGCTTAGGGTGGTGACTACATAGAGAAGTAATACATGTTCCAAATTTTAATTTTCTGGGACATGTACAACATGGTTTCGTAAAAACATTTTGATACCCCCCCCCGTATATATACTATAAAAAATATTCTCCAATACGTACTTATACACTATGAATGTAATATAGTTTTTTTCCCAAATGAACAACTAGGTAATTAATTAAATAAACTAACTATTTTTATAATAATTCAAATATAAAATGTGCAGTATCTAAATCATTGAAATACGAGAGATACATGCGCTTCATGACAGTGTGATCGTTTTGACTTATGTCACATTTCGTTTGGAAAAGTCTGGGTTCGATTTCTGCCAACGATTGGAGACAGGAATAGAACCCATTATTTCTAAAGTCCTCTCACTCGAGTCAGTATTTAGGCGACCTCAGACGGAGGGAGTTGTTGTTGTTGTTGTTGTTATTGTTGTTGTTGGGTTTTAGGAACATCAGCGACTGAGGCCATATTGTTCCGTGTATACTGTTTGTAAATTGCGTGTGTTCTGTAGTTGATTTTCTGTTTGCTGGATAAAAACCCGAGTTTCCGGGAGAAAAACCATGCTACCCTCGTCTGAGATCGACTAACTCACTCATATTGCTAAAGAGGCCCATAAAAATTTTTCCCCTCATCACTTCGGGACTCGCACTCAGATCTTTATCACCCCGTGTGTGGTGGAGGCGATTCTACCAACTTTGCTACAACCCATGAGGGCATGGAAGAATAGGATTCTCTTTCCGTTAGTTATTCCGATTTTCAGCCCGCATAAAATACAAATCGTCCTATGAATACACAAATTGCAATGTGATCTAAGTTACTGATGCGTCTAAAAAAACCCAAGTGCATATGCACTGTAAAAAGATGGAGGAAATCTCAGGGTACATCCACATCTGGACACAATTAATGAAATATAGCAAAACAGTTGAGCTATTTTGTTTCCTAACCGTTGAGAGACGGACACACAATACAACTCTACACTGTAGAATACCTTCGACTCTGCACTACTTTAGTCGTTTTTGCGCCAATAAAATCAAAATCAAACTCAAACTCAAGCTCTGCACTGACTAGCCTTTATCTGTACAGTCTCTTTAATATGTTAATGGACAGATGAGCGTTGGAAATTTTGAAATAGATCTAGAAGGAATGATTCACAAAAGTATTTGTAGTCTGGAAACTGACATTCGGAAGTACACCTGGAGGTTTGAGAATACCAAATGTTCCGAACATTATTATTATTATTATATTAGGAATACCCGTAATTGATTACATAAACCGGTATTTGTGTCTGTAAATTGCGTGTGTTCTCTGGTCGATTTGCCTGTTCTTCTGGACGAAAAATACCCAGTTACCGGGGGTAAAAACCTTTGCTATCTATGCCACAGACCGAATAACTCAGCCACGGAGTGAAAAAAACCCAGTAAAATGTTCCTAAGAGGCATAACTTTTTAAAGTAATTTCTGATTATGACCTTTTAAAGCATTTAATGATATGCTTGTTTTTTACCCGCTAAGTGACTTCCGTTAAACACTTTGGACATTTATTGTATGTATCGATGCATATTTTATTTTGAGTAGGGCAACTCCGGAACTTTGGTCACTCCGCCGTGGTATGCACTGATGATGCATAAAATTGTAAACTGGCCAGAAATGAGTGCAGTACCTGTTGTGTTGTTTAAGTTTCTGATTACTTGGCTACCACGAAGCAGCACTCACACCGAAGGTGATCGCTGTCTCTCAGTGCCTGCGTGCCCTCGTGGGTAGCACGAGGGCACACGAGAGCACAGTTGGTGGGATCGTCGTCCTCCCCACACCGGGTGGGAAAAGACCTGAGTTCGAATCCCGGCAATGACGGGAGGAATTTTTATGGGTATTTTTTAACAACGTGGCTGAGTTAATCGGTCTAGGGCGAGGGTAGTATGGCTTTTTATCCCGGAAACTCGAGTTTTTTTGTCCAGCAAACAGAAAATCGACAACAGAACATACGCAATTTAGAGGCAATATACGTCGAGCAACATGGACTTAGTTGCTGATGCTCCTAAAACCCAATAGTAACAACCAGTACTTGTCCATGCTAAGAGAAGGCAGGCTACAACTAGCCAGGTACTGTTCACGGGGAAAAAAAAATGTCGACTGTACATATATTGACTCTGATGAGTTCCGAAGCCAACATGAGGAATGAAGAAAATCCAACAACAGTGAAGAAAAACAAATCAGAATTCCAATTCAGCGCCAGCCAGACTAGTACCAGCAAAGGCACTTGCATACAGAGGAAAGGAAAGAAGTAAAGGAGGAGAGAACAGCAGTAAAGATGG
The DNA here is from genome assembly GCF_048544385.1 of Mastigoproctus giganteus. Lineage (NCBI taxonomy): Eukaryota > Metazoa > Arthropoda > Arachnida > Uropygi > Thelyphonidae > Mastigoproctus > Mastigoproctus giganteus. Next base: position 86,601,841 of record NC_143577.1, on the reverse strand, counting down.
AAGATAAGATAAAATGGTGGAAAAATTCCCGCACTGCCGTAGACGATGCCATACTCCCGAAGAGGCGAGTTAAATCAAATATCCGGCAGTCGGAAACGAAGGAACTTCAAACGCGCCGACTGTCACTGAGGCTCACACATACGATAGATAGAAGATGAAATAAGAAGAACTAAAAATATTAAAACTAAGGGAAAAAACAAGGATCCTGCACCTGCACCTGGATCAGCCTGATGCCAGCTCACGCATTGACTCACACAAGCATTCATACAAATCGGACAGTAGGAAATGAAAATAACAAGAGATATATAAGATATAAGTTGAGAGAGAGAGAGAAACAGAGACAGAGACAGAGAGAGAGTGGTAATTGCCAGCAAGATCGACATCACGAAGCAGGTAGCACAGCATGATCCAATGAATTTGGAACAACCAGGATAGGTGTAAGTGCATCAAAAACAGAAACATAGTAGGTAGATGGGTGAAAATTTTTAAATAAACCAGTTAATTGTTTTCTGTACCAGCATATTACAGAAAATACTAGGGGTAAGAATATTCCAGACCTCATCATTATTCAAGAATTAGATTAGCATTAGTAGAGGCATATGATGCAAGAAAGCAAGCTTATGCAGCATCAGCCAAAAAAAAAAAAAAAAAACACCGTTCGTTCGAAATACCTGTCCAGCTGAGCCTTAAATTTATTTAGGCTATCAACTTCCACAACAAGGGATGGAAGTCTGTTCCAACAACCAACTACCCGCTGGCTAATGGCAAATTTCCGGACATCTATCCTACATCTGTCTTTCCTCAATTTGAATTTATGCCCTCTCAGGTGATTATTCTGAGCAAGAGGCAGAATCCCATCAGCATTGAGCATGCTCAAACCATTCAAGGCTTTATACACCTCTATCAGATCACCTCGCCGGTGTCTAGTCTCCAGACACTGTAATTTGCAAAACTTAAGCCTTTCTTCGTAAGAGCACCCCTTTGTTCCATTCACTAATCTTGTTGCCCTTCGCTGTACTCGTTCCAGCAGCTCTACATCCTTCTTGAAATGAGGCCTCCAGACCTGTATACAGTACTCAAGATGTGGCCTGACCATTGCCTTATACAAGGGAATAATCACCTCCTTATCCCTGCTATAAAAATTCCTGTATATCATTGATAAGACACCATGAGCTATTCTTGCAGCCCGTCTGCACTGCTCAGAGAACTTCATATCTGCCTGCACAACCACCCCCAGGTCCCTTTCACTCTCTACCACTGTCAGTGTAGTACCACACAGTTGATACGTTGCTCTGGGGTTGCTGTTTCCCATATGTAGTACTTTACATTTGTCAAGGTTAAACTTCATTTGCCACCTCGAAGCCCATCTACTCAACCTTTCCAAATCCTATTGCAGCAGCATAGTGTCAGTAGTGTCCTTGACAACCCTGCCAACCTTTGTATCGTCTGCAAACTTGGACATTAAGCTTGATATACCATCATCAATATCATTTATAAATACAGAAAACAATAATGGACCCAACACTGAACCCTGAGGGACTCCACTAATAACATTAGTCCACGATGAGCAGTGTCCATTGATTACCACTCTCTGTCTTCTCCCCCTCAACCATCCCTTTATCCATAGCAGCAATTTGCCTCCAATGCCACACTGCTCCAATTTGTGCAGCAGTCTTCGATGTGCAACAGTATCAAAAGCCTTTCTAAGATCCAAGTACCATAATATCAAAGTTATTCCCTGCATCCAGTTATTTTGTGACTGCATCATAGTATCCAATCAAATTGGTCAGGCAAGATGATCCTGCAGTGCTTCTTTAACCAGTGCCTCCATTAATTTTCCTGGAACAAATAACATCATATGGTTTACAGTGCAAGAACCATTGGTAGGTAGTGGGCACGCAGTGTCTAGTTAGAAGATGAAGAATGAAGATGTCGCAGTAGCTAAAGGTTAAGACATGGGTTTTAATTTCAGAAAATGGAACAATGACAGATTAAGGTGCTGTAAGGTACTATTAATTGGGCGGATTGCAGAGGGAAGGCGAATATATTTATGGAATATCTTTAAAGCAATGATCACAGAGCGCCATGAACGCATATATGCCATTCAGAAATAAAGCACGAGGAGGACCCCGAGATGGATGAATACGGAGCTGGCCAGTTTAACAGAGTAATAAAATATTGCATGGGAAAATAGCAGAGCAATTCACAGTACTAAAGTCTGCAATAGCGGCAAGTTGATCTGTAATAATACCACAGGCACTCTTAGTCAAGACGGTGTAGCGAAAGCCTAAGGTTAAATCGCTGAACGCTTTAATTACATTGCCGCCAAGTTATTCATCTCAAGGCGAGTTGCATGGGTTGATGGCAACTCGAATATTTCAACGACTAGACATACAAATTGGCCATTGAATACGCGTATTGCACATTCAATAGAATGTACTATGATTTGTCTATGAATTGGGTGAATACATTCGATTCAGTGATAGGGAAAATCTTGGAGGCAATAATTATGAGCCTCCAAGGTCATTGCGTAATCCAGGGACATTTAAATAGAATTACATATAATTCTGAAGGACAGATGGCATTGTCTTGTTAAGGAAAAAGCATGTTTAACTAAACTGAAAAGCTATATTTACACAGTTACTGTTGAGCTGAATGTAAAGAACAATTTCGACTTAGTTTTTTTGGATTTTAGCAAGTCATTTGACTTGGTCCCTCATGAGAGGTTACTGTATAAGCTGGATTATGTTAGGATTATGGGAAAGATTCTAAGATGGATCGCAGGATGGTTGTAGGGCAGAATGCAGAGTGTGTGGTTAATAGATATTCTTCAGATTGGTGTAACATCAGAATAATCGACCACAAATTAAACGCCAACTCCATTAGAGATTAAAACAAAACATCCAACAATATTGGTTTCCTGCAAACAGAACTGATAAGCAAAACAATTCACCCTCCCCGAATATATTACTATGTACTCAGTAGCCGAAATTTGTTTGTAATTGCCTTTTTCAAAAGACATTTTATCTGCTTGTATCAGCTATAACTGCAGTTTTAGATCATAGTTTTTATCGCATAATTGGATTTTCTGTGTCTGAAATCCCATCTTCGGAAATATAGGATTTAGAAGGTTAAAGTGAAGCTAAAGCTAAAATTAATTTGAAATATGAATAACACTAATACAACCACGTAATATTCTTCTCTTACCATGTTAAACGTTAATCTTAATAACTTAGTGATAATCAAATATAATCGTTAAGTAAAATTAAAAATAAATTCTTCTTCGTATTTCATTTTTTAACATACTATTCGCATTTTACAGAATTCTGAATACACTTCTCTAGAAATATGAATAGGCAGACAAATGGGAAAGAGGAGGACATCCAAAAATTACAGAAGTCTACTCATATAGTGTGGTTTCCAAATGTCTTGGTTTTCGTCTTGCTACACTTAATATTTTTGTATGCCTTTTACCTATCTGTTACAGTGGCAAAATGGCAAACGTTACTTTTTGGTAAGTATTCTCTCGATACTTTAATAAAGTAAATGGCTAAGTATACAATCCTACAACGGTTTTGGGATTTAATAAAGTATACGTGTCCCGCAGAAAGATTCCTGAATATTGATTATAAAAATTGCATTCATTTTCACCCATCACACGCATATTTCCACGCTCTATATTGCCATGCTCTATTTTATGCTTTTCAATAAAATGCGTAAAAATTATAATGAGAACCTATATTTCCATTCGAATAAAAACTTTCGGGATCATTATAGAAAGTTACAAATTTCCAGTATGTTGTTTAAGAAAGCCTGCATAATTCGAAAGCCTGCCTGCTAAAGCAAGAGCAAGACCTTATGCTTTCTTGTTAGATTAAAGGGCACGATATTATTTACAGTAGGTATATTCATTTTTGTGTAATGTTTTTATGAAAAGTCGAAACAGAAAAGCAATTAGAACCTATAGTACTTAGTACCATGTGTCAGTGGCAATAAGTTATCTGCTTCAATTTATATTTAGAGAGACGGGTATGTATTTCCAATGCAACACCAAGTGTTGCAAAAAAATGATCTCCATATCTTGGGAGGATTATTCAACCGACGATTTCGGCTTTCTCAGTCAATACTGTAAGACATTCACACGCTTCTGGGATGTAGGGGGCAGTGATGTCCAAATAACCGATGCGTAAGGATAACGTGGTTGATTGACACTCGGATATATATGGAGAAATTATTTCTGATTGCAACCCCAATTAGTCCTTGTTTTGTACTCCAATATATTGCGTAAAATTTATTCTTAAATTCACTTAAGTGACAACTGAAGGCGTCTCTAACCTCAAATTATACCAAGATCCATATGCATATTTACTTTAAGGATTTTCTCCACATCGATGATGACACTCACATCATTTTGAAAACGTTTTTTTTTTTTTTTGTTTTTTTTTTTACTGTAATCTGTTGATTTATCTTTATTTAGCTTGAATCTAATTAACCAAAGATAATTTAGACCAAGCGTGATTGTTTTAACCTCAAAATTGATCTTTTGTACAGAGTACACGGTTTTCTAGTAAATGAAGAGCCTTTAGGTGATTAACATTAGGTAAAAAATTTAGTATTCTTGGCTTATGCTAATGTGAAGAGCTTAAAGGGGAAAAAAACTCTACTGTCCCGAAATCCTCTTGTAACTTTACACATTACCCGTATCTAGTGGTGTAGTTAAAGATTAATAACCTTTAATCAGAATTCCAGCCATTCTTCAAGATTTCCAGTACACTGTAAAGACAGAATTTATGGGATACCTCGTTCCTGAGCAACACGACAGTGTCATCTCTCTCTCTCTCTCTCTCTCTCTCTCTCTCTCGCTAGTGGACGAACCCACCGCTTGGCAGGTGTATAGGTGCACTGCATTCACGTACACGGTAATTCGATGTCAGTATGGATAAACGTCGTGAGTTAACCGACTTTGAAAGAGGGATGATAGTGCGTGCCCGACGCATGGGTTTCTCTATTGCGGAGGTGGTACAGAAATTGCACTATTCCCGTTCTGCAGTACCAAGCGTGTATCGGGAATACGCGATTTCCGGAATAGCATCTCATCGTGTTCAGCGCTGTGGGCATGTGGACATGTGGACATGTGTTTTTGTAAAGGGCGGCTCCTAGAACGTGAGTTCAACTCCGCCTCGTATCTCTGTGAAGAACAGTATCACTACAAATGGGCCAGATGTGTGTGACGTCGGTTTGTGTGTATTATGTGTGTGTTCTGTTGTTATGTTCTGACCGCTTGGCTACCCAGAAGCATCAGTCACCTGGACAGATGATTCTGGGTACTCGTCCACACCACGGGAAGGTGGGCCAGTCCCAATGGAGCACGTACTGTCTCGATACGAGACTCTGAACCACCTGATGTTGCCAAAAGGTGGGCCAGATTTCTCTGGGGGCCCACTCCAGAGAGGGGAAAAAAAAATAAATAAATAAAATAAAAATTAAACTAAAAACAGAAACAAAATGTATTTCCCGTGGTGCAAAAAAAAAAAAAATAAATAAATAAATAAATAAAAAATAAATAAATAAAATAATGAATAAATAAATAAAAAATAAATAAATAAAATAATAAATAAATAAATAAAAAATAAATAAATAAAATAATGAATAAATAAATAAAAAATAAATAAATAAAATAATAAATAAATAAATAAAATAAAAAAATAATAAATAAATAAATAAATAAAAATTAAAAAAAAATAATAATAATAAATAAAAAAATAATAATAAAATAAATAATTAAATAAAATAAGAAAAATAAAATAAATTCCCTGTGATGGAAAAAAAAAAAAAAAAAGGAGAGCTGTCTGGCACCAATGATAGTCCACATCCCAGTTGTCAGAACAGAGCACGAGTAAAAAAAAAAAAAAAAATGAAGCTAAGTAAATGAAAAAAAAATACTAATAATAATAATAATTAAATAATTTTAATCCCACAGTGAAGAGGAAGATGTAAGTCGGGGTGCCAGCAGAGAGAGAGTAAGAGAAAAAAAAAAAAAAAAATGTGAGAGTGGTTATCTATCCTGCACAGAGGGAGAAAGAAGAAAAGGTGAGCCAAGGCTGCTCCTAGTTCCAGGGCAGGACCCGGAAACAGTGCAGAATGCAGGTTTGAGGAAAAATAAAAAAGAATAAATAGAAATAATAATAAAATAAAAATAAATAAAAAATAAAAATAATTAAAGAATAAATAAATTATTTTAATCCCACACCCTGGCTACAGTGAAGAGAAAGATGTAAATCGGGTGCCAGCAGAGAGAGAATGAAAAAAATAATAATAATAAAATAATAATAATAAAAATAAAAAAAAAATGGGAGAGTGGTTATCTATCCTGCACAGAGTGGGAAAGAAGAAAAGGTGAGCCAAAGCTGCTCCTAGTTCCAGGGCAGGACCCGGAAACAATGCAGAACGGAGGTTAGAAAAAAAAAATAATAAAAACAATAGTCGAGAAAGGTTGTGGATGAACGTGGCCATCGACGTCTGTCTCGCATTGTTTCAGCCAACCGGAGAGCGACAGTGGCACAAATCACCGCCGACTTCAACGAGGGAGGTGCCATAAACGTCTCCACCAAGACCATCAGGCGATCATTAGCCCCAATGGTTATGAGAACTGCCGACCCACCAGAGTCCCATTACTAACACCACAACACACGCCTGAACTGGGCGAAAGAACATCGGCACTGGACCTTGGATGATTGGAGATGGATCTCCTCATCCGATGAGTCCCGTTTCCAGTTATTTCTCCCTGACGGGTGGGTGCATATCTGGCAGAAACCACACGAAGCTATGTACCGGTCATGTTAACAAGAAACTGTTCAGGCAGGTGGACGGTCGGTAATGGTCTGGGGTGTGTTCAACTGGCACACGTTGGGACCTCTGGTACGCCTAGACGCATCCCTGAATGATTCAGGTTACATGTCCATACTTACAGACCATCTGCATCTCTTCGTGGTCATCGTGCACCCACAGAGCAATGGACTCTTCCAGCAGGAAAATGTGCCTCCCAACAGAGCCGTGGTGACTAGAACATGGTTCGAAGAGCATACCGCAGATTTTACCACCATGGAATGGCCTTCACGTTCACGGACATGAACCCTGTGGAGCATTTTTGGGATGCTGTGGATAGGTCCGTTAGAGCTTTGGATCCGCCACCTAGGAATGCGACGGAATTATGGACAGCAGTGCAGCAAGCATGGATGAAAATATCTCTGGAACTCTTTCGTGAATAGTGGACTCAATGTCTCGTCGTGTGACTGCCCTTATCCACGCGAAAGGTGGGCCTATCCGTTACTAGGTAGGTATCCCATGGTTTCTGTCCACTCAGAAACCATGGGATAAAACTCCAGCATATAGCATATGTAGGACAGCGTTTATTGACAGATTATCAATTGCAGCTTTTACGTTAAAAAAGATTATATCCAACTGATGTTTGCCGTTTTTGCCCTTTGTATTTCGAAAATTCACTCATTTAACATTATTAAAAATTTCGATAATCAGAGGTAGAATTTCGATATTAAAAAGAAAACTTCTTAAGATAACTTATGAAGGTTAGGTCAGTTAACGCCTTTATAAAGAAAAGCAGTCTTTAGATAAGTCGTTTACGCATAGGTATATTTTCAAACTTTCGTTTTCTTGAAAAGGTGGCGGAAGACGTTATTTCAGTCCACTTCTTATATGGAATGCTTTGATAATTTATTTAATGAATATCTTATGACTTTCGCTCGTAAAAATTTTGTGACATTGCTTGGATATCTTTTTTCTTTTCCAAAATGGCGATGCAATTTCCTTTAGTCTGTTTAAAATGTTTTCAAGCAAGATGTAGAACTTTTTTTCCTCCTCTTAAAGAGAAATCAGCAATCACAACAAAATTCTTAAGAAGGTTGTTTTGAGAAATAGAAATAACATAATTCTGAATATTTTTATTGAGAAATAGCTAGTTCTCAATGTTTTCCGATTTGGGATGAATTCGTAGTTCGGTTCAACCAATTTAAATGAATCTAGCTTTTCTGGTATGAATACTATTAAATCAATAATGAGATGTAACGTTACAAAATACGTATCTTCATAAACGAAGCTAAAATTTAATTACAGATTTTCATTATAATTAAGAAAAAAAATGAAGTACATTCTGTTGATTTTCAAAAATATGTTTTATGTTCCAGTTGAATTTATTTTTAAAAATATTAGCCTTATAAAATTAACAAAAAAGTTCACGTTGTTAGTTCTTTCCCTTTATTTATTTTTAACTTTTAACTCTGGCCTTACAACGGTCTGCCAGGTATATATTCTATGGATGTATGCTGTGGCAAAGGGAGATTTAAATCAAATTGTAAAGAGTCTGTCTGAATATCCGGTCAGACAGATTGGGATGGCAGTAGGTCTAAATATACAGAATCAACGATTTAGAATGAAAAACTAAAGTATTCATTGATAAAGTTTTTGTATATCTAATTATAAATTCAAGTACATTTCAGCTTTTAAACGTGTGTATGCAATGCCTCTTTCATAGTTATATTCTGCGGAGGACTGGGTGGCCTTGGAATCACAGGTGGTGCGCATCGTCTGTGGTGTCATCGTTCTTACAAGGCAAAACTCTTCCTTAGAATTCTGCTCATGCTTTGCAACTGCATTGCTGGTCAGGTAAGACTAAACCGGAAATAATTGTTAATGTCATATAACTGAAGACATTTCATAATGTATGCAAAACCGGAATTCAGAATTACAAATTTGTGAAAATTGCTTGTACTGTTTATTGAATTAATTAAATTAAAGATTAAGAATAATACAGTACTGTATTTACCTTAGTTCTGTGAATTGATTTCAGAATTTTATAATTTAGAATTACTCTAACGTATGATGAGAGGATACAACATATTAAAACTCATTTCTCATCCAGTTAGATTTTTGCATTTCGATATTCAAAACGCTAACTCAGATTATCAGTTTCTTAACGAAATTTTTCTTTTATTTATAAAATGCATGTTTAAAAATGGAAATAGTTTATATTCATCGTCTTCAAAAGGTAAAGAACAAATACTAAACAAAGGTGAACACTTTTGGAAAAGTTCTTAATTCAAATAATACAGCAAATTATTTTCTGCTATTGTGGTAATTTTTTTTTTTTTTTTTCACCACAAGTAAAGTCTCTAGTTAAAATGAACACATTTTTATGTATTCATTTCAGTTTAGACGTATAAAGGTTTGTAAAAGTTTGCGCTTTTACAAGTGCAAACTTTTAGCACATGCCTGGTTTCATGCTTAAATAATTATCAGTGGCTATCGTGCGAGCAGAAATATATTAGCTGGAACGACTCAAAGACACGTGTCTGAGCACTTTCGTTGAAGTTTTCATGGCTTGAAAGAACTTTCTCAATTCTTCACGTGTAGGAATTATACATCTGCGATCAGATTTTGTTACAACACTGCTCGACAAAATTAACAGAACACGTAGAAAACGTGGTGTAACTCGTGCAGCTTTTGATGAAGCGGAAAAAAATTTAGTATGGTGGTGAACCATAGAATAATGATGAAATGAGGAGACAGCAAGAAACTTCGGACAAGTATAAGGGAAATTTATAGGTGTTGTATAAGAATTACCAAATAGGTTACATTGAAGAAGTCGATACAAGATGCTCTAAAAAATGGTCACATGACATCAGTACAGCGCATGACCCACTACGACTAAACAGGACTAATAGCGGTTAACCATGCTAGATATAAGAATTTCTATAAGCTTCCGTGGCAACAAATCTCATTCTTCCACCACCGCAGACCTTAGATCACCAAGTGACCGAGCAGTCAGTTGTCGGAGTGCAATGCCACACCCAAGGACGTCCCATGCATGTTCGATCGAATATAGATCTGGTGATCCGCCTGGCCACGGCAGTCGTTAGATATCTTCAGTTTCAAGCTATTCTTCCATCACTTGAGCGCTATGTGCAGTGGGGTTGTCGTGCATGAAAAGAAAATCTGGGCAAATCGCACCTCTAAAATTTCGCACATAGGGTTCGAGGATCTGTTCTCAGTACCTCTGCGCAGTTACGGTACCCCTATCGAAAAAACATGAATATGGGTGCGGCCTTTGATCATTATTCCGTCACACACGAGAACACGGTCTCTACTGTAATTGTCGCTTTTTCTGATGTTGGAGGGACGGCACCATATTCCTCGTTGTCTCCAGCTGAAATAACGTCTAGAATCTGTTTGCAGGCTAAATCGGGAGTCATCAGAGAACAGAACTGTGTCTGTTCTCTGATGATTCTCAGTTCGTCAGAGCTCCAAATCATTGCACCATTACCACGACCTCTGTTGTGGTTTGGATTTAATGGGATACAAAATACTGGCTTCCTTTCTTATAATCCACTTGAAGTGAGCCGTCTTTACAAAGTACGACTGGAAATATTTTCACATGTGGCCGTAGCAACCTCAAGAGACAGTACATGATAGGACGTCGTAGGACTCAGTGTTGCTGTTAGAGCCAGATAGCGATCTGTTCTGATTTGTGTATTCTTCGGCCGACCTTGGCCAGCTCTTTTTTTAATGGTTCCTGTCTCCTGGAATTGCTTCCATAGTGCCGAGACGACACTACGTAACACTAGGTAATGTGCCATCTCCGCCTGTGACTGACAGGCTTCAAGTTGTCCAAGAGCTCGCCATCTCAAAGAATCATCTAAACAACGATGACTTCCCATCCTGAGTACTAAAGATGTGGCTGTCCCTCTCAACAAGCCAAAAAAGGGTAATAAAGTGATGAGATCGCAACCAGTGTTTTTATAGGCATGAATAATTTGCATAATGTGCGGCTCTGTAATGTGGTAGATCGATTTATATTGGATACTCGGGATTTGCATGCAAGGATGCCTATTATATCAAATATTTGCCTTCCGTGAAACTGTTCAGAATACAATATTCATGAAAAGCATATTGGTATGTCAATTTTGTCCAGCAGTGCAGTTTTCAATGAACAAGTAACATGCAGGGATTAAATTTTGCAATGTTTGGAAAGTAGAGATAGCAAAACATATAATAATAATTATTATTATTATTATTATTTCCTCATGGGTTTTCATGGGTTCGTCGTCCCAATCAGGGAGAAATAATATATATAATAATACTAATTGTGCCTCCCAACCAAGAGGCACAAACGAAGCTAGACAAATGGGCAAAGAAGACATTCCATGGCAGACACTACAATGACCCCCATAGTTTCCAATGCATGGCTCACGAGCGAAACGCTCTTCCCCGAGAGAGAAGGATTCATGTCCGCCATCCAAGACCAGTTAATCAACATCTGAAACTATAGAAAACACATCGTCAAGGACCACGGAGTGAACGATGACAAATGTCGACGATGCCACCTGGCCTCAGAAACGATACAACACATCACCGCGGGATGCAAGATAATCACACAGACTGAGTACACTCGTAGAAACGACCAGGTAGCCATGATAATACATCAGGAGCTAGCAAGGAAATACCGGTTGATTAAAGAAAGTGTACCGTACTACATGTACGAACCCCAGGCAGTACTAGAGACCCCAACATACAAGCTGTACTGAGACCGCGCCATAATAACGGGTAAAACAATCCCGCACAACAGACAGGGCATAACCCTTGTGGACAAGATGGAAAAGGCTACCTATCTGATTGACATAGCGGTACCCAACACTAGCAACCTCCAGAAAGCCCATGAGGGAAAAATCAGGAAGTACGCGAGCCTGAGACAGGAGATCAAAGAGATGTGGCATATGCAACAAGTAACGACCATCCCAATAATCGTGTCGACCACCGGTATGGTGCCAAAGACCCTACATAACAGCCTAGCAGCAATAGGTCTCCCAGCGAACACCTACAAGGAACTCCAGAAAGTAGCAATACTGAACACCTGTAGGATAGTCAGAGAGTTCTTCGACCAACAGTAACACCAGACATAACAACAACAACCACCCTGTGTACTTGGTAGCTATCCCCGTCACGAGGTGGAACCCCCAATCAGAGAGAAATAATATAAGAGCAACAACAATAATAATAATAATAATAATAATAATAATAATAATAATATTGAATGGATATAACAATATTGATATGTCCATCGAAGAAAGCGATATATTCAAAATGTATTTATTATGCTGTCCAAGTTGTATTGGCAGTACAATAGTGGTTGATGGTTAAAAGCAAGCTATCAAAATTTTATTCATGTCACGTATCCAAACCAATTTAACGGTATATCGTTGCTAATATAATGATGTCTGATGCAGAATATATGGATACACAAACACACTAATTTGTTACGCACTTGTAAAATAATACAGCACAACAATCTCGTCCCGAATAAGATGATGAAAAAGAAGTTTGAAATGTGTATTTGCTTGACTAATGCTCCATAATTTTAAGGGACTTTGCTTGACTAATGCTCCATAACTTTAAGGGAACCATTAGAATTGTTACCGTAAATATTAAAGTTAGCACCTAGCAAATAAGTCCATTTTGGTCATTATTAACTGCTATTCTGACCGCATTTGTATCGGCACTGGTTTGGAAAACCAAAAAAACTGAAACGTAGAATTGGAAAATCGTAACCGTTTTAAGTTCAAGGAATTGCTATAAGAAACCATTTCAAATGCGTTATCCTTTTTTTTTTTTTGTTTGTTTTCGGTTCATTATTCGTTCACTTAATTCACTCATATTCACGTGGGTTCTTTTTACTAACCACTGCTTGCTTCAACTTGTTTTTCTTTTTGAAATTTTCCTTCTTTTTAGACAATGCGACATAGAGATGATTCAAATGTTTCATTTCCAAGCATTTTCTGAACAGCTACTGAATATCTCCTAGCAATATGAACACCTACATATGCATCGAAGTGTACGACTGCATAAATTAGCGTCCTCGGATGCAGGGAACGTTGTTGACCAACGGCCAAGTAACTTAATTGCTTTACCAACAAAGGTGTTAAGTGATGTCTTGAACTTTAAAGTCTGAACGTGCAGAACGGGATTCACAGCGAAAACAGGTTTTGGCCACAGTTAATGCGTTGTTCGATTGGTCTCGTAGCAACAATAAACACTGATGATAAAAAGTGAGTAATGGTTCCCATTCCTGCAACTAGGAATCGGCCCATTTACCTCGTTTTCTTTACCCTGTCCGTGTAAAGAAAACGAGGAGGTAAGAAAAATCAAGCAAAGTAGGATTTTTCTGGTATTGCCAAAGCTTGTTCGATGGTAACAGCAAAATACCACCTTTGAATATGTTCTAGGGTTTTGTTAGTTAGTTATTTTGGTTTTTAGGAGCATTAGCAACTAAGGCCATATTGCTCCGGGATATGCGGTGGTCATTCCCTGACCTTTCCACATCCTCCGTATTTGGTGGTGATGGGCTCGAACCCCGGTCTAATCAAGAAGCATGTGCTATGCACTGCTGCTCCTTCCCACCTGGCTACGGAGGCGCCTTTAGGGTTTTGTAACACAATACTATATTGCCAAGACCCAATTGGCAGTAATAGAAAGAATAATACCGAATCAATGAACCGATAACAGCTCATGTCTCGCTTCGATGGGGGAAAGGCAAGTACTCCCATCAAAACCAGAAACAACAAAGAAAAACAATAAAAATAATAAAATAAATAAAAAAAACTTAATCAATTAAAAATAATAATAATTTTATACTGTCACAATGAGAGTACCAGCAGTGCGGGTAGGAGGCAGATCATTACAAAGCAACGTTACAGTGAACTTCCAGTTTCTTTTGAAAGTTCTGTTACAAAACACCTCAAAGAATTTATAATTTCACTTCGTTTATATCAAGCGGTGTTCACCATGGACTATACGGCCATCCTCTGCAGAAAGAATAGACCTATCACACGTATCAAAAAAATACACGAAAGAGAACACGGGTTCAATCTTTGAGAAGTTCACAAGTCCACAGTGGCATAAATCGGTGTTTGAGGCTTCAATTCCTGGCATTCAAAGAACGATGACTTGTTGGAATAAACATGAAGTACAGACCACAAGAAATGATCCAGAAATTTCCTTAGAAATGAAAGTTACAAAAAAAGAAAGAAGCTTTTAGAAGTCAATTTTTTGGTTGTTTCAGTCCAACGATTCCATCGGCTGTTCATCAGGTGGGAAAAAAATGAAATGTTAGGTTGCAGGAGAACAATCACATCCATGTGTATGATGTTCATGAATTGTGTATGTTCTCTCGTCGGTTTCCTGTTTTGTTGAACGAAAAAGGCGATATTTGGTAAGAAAATCGCCTTTTTCGCCTGACACCGATTAACTCAACCACGGAGTCAAAAAACCCAAAAAGGTTCCTCGCGTCATTGACGGGATTCGAACTCGGGCCTTTTCCACCCGTTGTAGGAAAGACGATGAATATAATCATAGAGTAAATTTAGCCTGCTCTGGTGGCCTCCGGAATCTCTGCTCTCAGTCGAATTGATTATTTTTCTGATGAGGTGGAACGATGAGTTGCGAGTTGAGATCTGCAACTATTAAATTTGCTACTGTAGGAACAAATTTAATTAGCATGGAGCAGTGTCCCTGTGGCACGCTTTTGACATCTCGTTAAGTCCATATTACTGAGGGATAAAGTGGAACCTAAGACGCACTTGCTATTAATAAGATTCTTAATAAAATGGCAACTCGGTGTATGCAACATTTCTAAATTATTAAACAAAACATTAGCATTTATTACTTTTATTTGTTAATATTCTATTTAAAATATTTTTTTTATTTTTGTTTTTTTTTTGTAATTGGCAACTGAACTTAATTAAGTCGCATAAAATTTATGGCAAATACTTTTATTAAATTAACGCGTTTCTTATTATTTTATTTTAATTAGGATGATATATACACATGGTCCCGAGATCATAGAGTCCATCACAAATTTACAGAGACAGACGCTGATCCTTACAACGTGAAGCGAGGTTTCTTTTTCGCACACGTGGGATGGCTGATGACAAAGAAACATCCAGATGTCAAAGAGAAAGGAAAAACGGTCGATATGAGTGATATTTGGGCTGATCCGGTAATCAGGTTTCAGAAAAGGTATGAACGGATAAACAAATCTAAACTTATGGCTTATATTTTCAAAATTCAATATAAATTTTTTCTTCCCCGGTTTCATCATCTTAGCCAGGAAGCGGTGGCGTTTAGTCTGAATGAACCCCAACAAAATACCTATTGCGCATTAATCGTTGGTACATGAATAATGGTTGAAGCTCACTAGACCTTTCTAATTATGCATAAAGATTTAGAGTAGTTTCGGAAGTAATATGTAATTGTTTTCTTGATTTATACACGAAAGGGACATAATGGACCAAACAGCACTTCTGTGTTCCAATTTTTGACTTTTCGCTTTATGAAAAAAAAAAAAAAAAAAAAAAATTGGCGAAAAGTCTAGCGTGTCTTAATATGTTGTTTCAAGATTGGTGGCCTCAATGGCAGACTTAATTTTCGTAATACTGCGTTCTAATTGGTGAATTAATAATTCTTTAAAATTTTCGGAAGATTGGTTAGTTTTCTTAGAATTCACGAAATTCATGGCTTCCATGAATTAAACAGCAATTTGTAACGTAATTTAGTCTGTCCTGTGTTATCCTAGTCTAGCACTTCCTCTGATGGGTGCTGAAATCGTGCATAATGCACTGCTGAGATAATAGAACCAGGTCCGGCTCCACGTGCCGAGGAACGAGCACCAGAGAGCAGCCACCGTTTTGATGGCTGCTCCCTGGAGGCGAAGTGACCTGACTCAGACAACAAACAATCCTTGCAACATTACCAATCTTCTCTCCCTTTTTTTAATGTCAGGCCCACTCAACAGTGCTACTGTAGAAACATAGAAGTCCAAGGTGGAAATGGGCGTATGCCTAGGATCCATCCCGTCACCCCCCCCCAACACACTGAGTTATTGTTTGGATGTTTGCTTCATAAGTATGATATAATTGAGATTTGTCCTAGTGAAGGACGTCAAACTAGAGTAGAATTTGGTTCGCCTAGTGGTTAGATTACACTTAATTGGGGCCCATCTTCCCGTGGTATAAACGGACACTGAGCAGTCTTTCCAGATGTTGGTCCTTCTAGTGACTAAGTGGCCAGGATCAACTAAACAACTATTAAATGTATATTTGAATTAATTTTTAAGAAAAACTAAAAAAATTTAAAATATTGCTTTTTATGCCTGATTTTTCATTAAAACTATACTTTGATTAATAAAGCCGAAAAACAAGAGAAAAAAAAACTATTATACATATAAATATAAACATAAACTTATCACTCCCTTTCATTTTAAAATTTATAAAATCTTTAATCTCACAAAATTTCAGCATATGTATGCGTATCTCTTTCATCTGCCATTCCTGCTTGGAATAGTAAGCACAATTGCAACGACACCAGTGTTCATTAAATGTAACTTTATCTGTTTAATCCGACAGCAAGTAAGCGGGACCTGTCAGGTGTCTCTTGATAAAGGTTTTGCTTCTTTTGTAATGTTGGTTTAAGAATAATTTCTAAAACTTTCTCTGTCTTCCTAAATATAGATCTAGTTTTTATCTAAGTCGTTTTTAAAGTAATATCTTTATGTTTTTCGCAGAGTAATAGCGTGAAAGAACCTGACAGGTGGCGCTCACCTACATTTGTATCTTTAGTAGGCGCCAGGCACTTCACCGGAGCCACTGACGTTTGATGTTTCATATTTATTATTAGCCATATGGTGGAAGGAAGCCTGAGGCTTATGCTGCACCAGCCAAAAAAAAATTCCCGAGTTACCCTGAGAGAGAGAGAGAGAGAGAGAGAGAGAGGGGCAGAAAGGAGTCACCAAGAAAGAGAAGAATGATGATATCCAGCTCAAGACCCTGGGTGTGCCAAGCCCATACTCACCAGATGTGAGCCCCTAGGGTTGATATTATATTACACATTGAACAACTGCCGTTCTGGTTCAAGATTACACACGTATGATCTGCAACATTGCAAACAGAGCATCGTCTCAGTATTTAATAGAACATATATCAGCTTTTGAAGAATAACTAACTAAAAATATGTGAGAACTATCGATGGCGCTTGTTCCCTCAATTCTTCTTGTAACTATTTTTGTGAAGAGATTTGTGGAGTTTTTTTTTTTTTTATGAAAACCCCAAACAGCTATATTAGTACCGATCTTGGGTTGGAGGTTGAGATGACGAAAGAAGATATTTGTTGACATTGGACTTGAACTTCTGTAGACTGTAATTTCCAGGAAATACGTATGAAGGAAGGCTGTTTCAGAAAACGGCAGTTGAATGAAGTTTAAAGTTGGACAGTAAATGGATGTTGGCTGGTGGCTGCACGTGTTCGGACTGTTTTGAAAGAGAGAGCGAGAATTATAGAAGCCAATTCAGAAGAACAGTGCCCATGGAAGTATCTGTAGAAGAGGCATGCAGCAGAAATAGTGCGTCTATGAGACAGCGAGTGGAGAGACTCTGTTAGAGATGAATCATTAATTAACCTAACTCCCTCTTCTGAATGGAATCTAGAAGCCTGAGAGAGGTTTTGGGGCACCACCCCAGATGTGGGAACAATATTCCATGGTAGGGCGGAAATTTGCGCCTGGGAAACTGAAAAATTAGAATATTCTGAGAAGTTGTGTTAGCATTTTTTAAACATTTTTCTTCGTAGACTTCTTTTAGCAGTATACAAAAGCAGAATTCTTAGCAGAGAAAAGTGCGCAAGAGTAATTTTGTGTTTTATTGCGCATGTCAAAAAAATCTTGTGTTTTTTGATACGTAATTTTCAATGAAACTGAACTTTTATTAGGTTCTGTTCCAAATAAGGAAACAAAAACCCAGAAACATATCATATAAGCATGAAAGTATTAATTACTTCAATTTTCCAGTTCCGAAAATCGAATTTAAAAATTAAATTTCGTGTACTTATTTCGGCTTATCTATTAAGTGCAGAAGTAAAAAGTATCCAGACTCTTTTATTAGTTTGATAAAAATAAAAAAGGGCTGTATAAATATAAACTATAAACGTGAAACTATTCTATCTTATATATATATATATATAGATATATATATAATATTACGGATAATATAAAGAACCATTAGAATAAGCAAATAAATCCAACAATAATACCATCAGGGACCTAAGACAACGCAAAAAAAAAAAATATGTAAATATTATTTACATATTAGTTACAGTTACTGTCGTTTTAACTTTCTTTACTTTTTTATCAATAATTATATACAAAAGCTTTGCTTGGGTTAAGTACACACTACCTAAGATTGCTTTTTCTTCTTTTTCTATTTTCTTAACTGCATCGATCCTTCTTAATTTTACCTTCATGGATTTATGATTGCGCATCTTGATTTTATTTTATATTATATTAACTTTGCTTTTACTTTATTTTATATTAACTTTGCTCTTATTATGTCACTTAAATATAATAATAATAATATACTACATCGGCAGAGTAGGATAAAAGTGACCGAGGATACTCTTGTTGCCCTGGATAGTAATCCTAACCATGTTAATACATCGACACATACACAAATATCACACACTTTACAGAGCAGTTTAGCATATAATGCTTCTGGCACTAATATCCGATCACCATCTCTTAAATTTCAACCTTGTAACAACAAATTATGTCTTACTTGCCCCTATATGCATCCAAATCATGCTACAATTAATACGAATTCACATATATTCTGTAAAATGAATAACGTCATATATATGATCACATGTCGTACTTGCAATGTTAAATATATTGGTCAAACTAGCAATAAACTAAATATTAGAATGAACCTTCATCGTTCCGATATTAAAACTTATAATAACAAATCCAGCAAGAAAACAGGTAATTTGGAACATGATATTGAATTCAGACATTTCCAAAAACATACTTTTGGTAATATTTTCATTTCAATACTTAACGTAATTAATAACACAAATGATAGATTATTGTAAGAAGATATTAGCATGTTACAATATAAAACACTATATCCGTACGGTCTAAATAATAAATTTAATCAAAAATATATGACGAATAATTTAAAAGATATTTGCGTTTATAATATGTTTCAAATTGCCAAACTTCGTAAATATAATCGCAATAGGAAATATAGTAAATCCAACACATATAATAGCAACCGAGAACATCTAGGAGACTTCATAGATTTATTCAAAATGTGGGACACGGATCCTATAAATATTAGTAAAATACATAACACACTTTTCAGTATTAAACTTAGTGTACTCAAAGCACTAAATAGAAAAACCAATGATTACGTCTTTGTATCTTCTCATCTTATGCACATCATATCAGACATTGTCAAATTCAGATGTCATATTTTGAATGTTAGCAAGCAGCCGGAAAATTCTGTCCTCATCTTATACTTTCAAAATAAATTAATGGATGATTTAGATATACATAAAACTATTAATTTACGTAATGACTTGCTGCCTATTAATAACTTACATATTAATATCAGATTTAGATATTCTAGACCATTTGGTCTTAAAGCGTGTAACTATAAAACAATAGCTACAAACCTTCACAATATTAACATCGGACAGGATACATGTGTTTGCCACAAACCTTCATTTCATAGATACGTGGATCCTAACCATAATCACATTATAACCGGCAATTTAGATATAATCCTATATCCCGAACTTAGAGATATTTTATCACTGGGTTTTAAATTTCGACCTAATTTACCTATTAATAAATCTAATTTTAAAAAATTGTTATATCTAGATTTACTTAAATATTGCATAAGATCAGCATACAACCATAACATACCGGTTGAAGCATACCACATGTGGCTATTTACAATGCTTAATATCATATCTAGCAAATATAATCAATTGAAATTCATACAAGATAATCTATATAATACCAAATTAATAAATAGGCAGCTCAAAGATATACATGAACATTTTGTGATTACTCCCGTTGACAAAGCTGCTTGCAATTATGCAATCATATGTAAATCATATTATATAGAAATCATTAAAAATGAACTACAGTCTAACCATACATATAAACAGATAGCATCTTCCCATACATAAATAATCAAAAAATTAATTGCATTGCATAAAAAATTAAAGTTAAAGTATAATAACCTAAAATTTCCATTTATATATGGCATACCCAAATTTCACAAAACACCAATTGCTTTTAGATTCATAACATCATGTAGAGATAGTTATGCTAAATTTCCCGGAAAAACGTTAGAAAAGTTACTTAAAATTATATTGAATAACTTACATAAAACTGTTATAATAAATAATAACTTACCTATTATAAATGCTCTAAAAAATAACAATATTCATCAAATACAAACATTTGACTTTAACAGTCTATTTACGAGCATTAATCTTGATAACTTAGAAGTCGTCCTCCAGAAACTATATTTAGAAAATAAAAATGCTATAAAGGTTGATTTAACCTATTGGGATTCTCTAATAAAATTATGCATCTTTAATAATTATATATATGACGGAACATCGTTATACCTACAAGTGACTGGCACTCCTATGGGAAGTCCAGCATCAAGCATAATCGCAAACCTTTATCTACATTATACAGAAAGAGAATTCCAAGATAATCTACTTATATATAGATACGTAGATGATATATGTGTTTTTAATTGTCCACATTTTGTCCAGGATTACAGTGGATTATATCCAGGGGAGCTTGTGTTGGAAAAAACTAATAGTTCCGATACTGTAGCAAATTATCTGGATCTTCATATAGAAATATTCCATAATAATAATAATATAGACGTAAACATATATAATAAAAGAGATGCATTTAATTTTAACGTAGTCAGCCTTACAAACTGGAAATCTAATATATCAAAATCAGTGCATGCTAATATAATTTTATCACAATGTCTAAGAATTGCTTATATTTGCAATAGTAATAAAAATTGTTCAGCGGGCTTAACAGTGTTGTACGGCAGGTTGATCAATAATAATTTCCCTATCGCTTACCTGAAATATCATTTCAGGAAAGCGATAAACATAATTAATTTCAAAAATTTGTTTTCTGAACCTATTGTTTTAATATAATTTTCAATATAATCGTTATATTTAGTGCCATGTATATATACACTTTGCATTCTTGGTGTCTTACGGCGTAGAAAACTTGTACCCACCGGCTTGCAAATTACAGTGTATCATTTTTTTTTTTTTTTTAATATATAGTTAAATTTATTTAAATTTACTTAAGTTCACGCTGAGATAACATGCAAATTCAGCTCACGGTCCTACTATAGGAACGGGTTTGCGATCCCGGGCATACCCGAGCCACAACTTATATCTTGTAATGTCTTTAAACTGTCCTACACTCTTTATTTTTATTTCTCCGAAATTATTAGGGCAATCCGAGGACGTAGGAGAAACTATTTCTTATCTATACCACTATTTTTCGCCTTTGTGGAGTTCAGGTTCTATTTTTCCTACTCCTTTAGTTTTTCTTCTTACTATCTGCATGTTTCTCTTTGCGTTAATTTAATTTAATTATTTATTTTTACCGTATCCATCACATAGGGGGCACCACATATTATTTTGACGACTATTACATTATGTCCTAGATACGGTCAATATGTAGTATGTATTATATATTTAATCTTATTTTAATCATTAAATTACGTTCTCTGTCGGGTCAACGATGATTAATATATGCTTACATTTATATTTTACTTATATTTCTTGCCTTTGATTCTAATATTTCTAAATTTTATTATCATCTTTCGATTTATTTATATTCGATTTATTTTCGGCCTATACTGGTTTATATTTGGTTTAGATTTAAATTACTTAGCACATATTGATAATCACAGAAACAGAGAACCTTGTCGTTTTTTGCCTTCATTCTGGGTGGTTGGCCCCAGTTGACGTCATCTAGATTGTCGGTAAAAAGCGATAATAATTATTATTATTATTTTTTTTTTTTGCGTTGTCTTAGGTCCCTGATGGTATTATTGTTGGATTTATTTGCTTATTCTAATGGTTCTTTATATTATCCGTAATATTATAGACATTATGGGTGCATTGCATGATTGCTTGCAACTGCATTGACTCATAAATATTATTTACATATTAGTTACAGTTACTGTCGTTTTAACTTTCTTTACTTTTTTATCAATAATTATAATTATATATATATATATATATAGTTGATGTTAATAGGATCCTATTTTAATCAAAATAAGTTGAGCGGTATAATAATAAGTCTTTTAAAATAGCGCCACATAGCAATAAGGAAGAAGCACTTTGCTACAAATTACGTACTTTTACTGCAGGTATCACAGCGTTACACCCCTGACTTGTTCGTTCATTCCTCACTATATACAGCTACTCGTACATCTGGGGAATGTAATGTTGTCGGCTATAATTTCGTTTCATAACTTTATACATGTACGTAGTTTAATGCGAGTAAGAACCAGATACGGTATTATAAAAGCGTTAAGTGAATGACAACCTGTTTGTAGTTGGGCCGTTTATTTTAACTACTAACCGTTGAAGGGTTATAAAGTGATTGTTTACAAACACGCACATACACACTGAGTGGCCACTTCAATAGATACACATGTCCTTTTCATGAAAAGAGCATCTAGAACTCTAGACGAATCAGTGCTTATACCACATTGAGCCTTATATTATGTCTATGAACTACGTCTGTTCTGTGGTATATACTTTGTATATAAGTGTGCTCCTCTGTTATTGTTCATGGAGTCGCACTCTAGACAAGAGGTCCAAACAGAAAAGCCAATAGAAATGGAGATATAGTGTGATGTAAGAGATACCATGGTAGAATCATCTTCTCCTAGATTGAAATCTTTGTCTGTAAGACTTAAAAGAATGCAGAAAAAAGGACATAGCGAGAAAAAAAATACTTCTTCAGAAGGTGAGGTTAGTGATGTGGATCCACAGGCAATTTCTGAACTGATGACACAACGAGTATGTCCGAAATGATCTTGAAATGAAGGCGATAATCTTGATGAGCAATTAATGGAAGCATTTCAAGACATTAAGAAGATGAGAAAGTCTTTACACTATTTCTTATTTATGCGTCAAATAAACATACTCGTTCTGCAAGGCATGATGCATCGGATATGTAGGATATTCCTGGAGTCCAAGGCTATTTAGAATATATGTGAAAAATCAAGTATTGAGGGCAAGAAATAAAGATTCTGAGACAATTGGAAGGGTGAAAGACACTTTTGCTGATATTCTTAAGAAAGATGAAGGATAAAAGGACAAAGAAATATGAAGAAAAGTAGAAAGGAAAAGAAAGCAAAACGAAAAGGAGAAAGAAGTAATATGCCGTTTTTATGAAGGATAGTGATCAGTTGAAAATGAGTGATGTGAGAAAGGAGATCTTACAATCGATAATGCCAGAGTTGAAAAATGTGAGAGTAAGACGAATGCAAACTATAAGGGATCGTGGTGTAGTCGTTTAAGTAGACCCTGAAAAGCACGTCAAATGTATAAGTTATTGTGTAAAGATCAAGGAAAAAGGATTGGATATTGAAAAGCCTAGGAAGGTAGGGGCCAAGGTCATGATATACACTGAATGATCACTGAATATGACCACCTACCTAATACTTCGTAGGTCCTCTTATGCCCTCAGAACAGCAGCTATCCGACGTGCCATTGATTCAACACGATGTCGGAAGCGCTCGGGAGGTATGGCCAACCAAGCTGTGTGTAATGCGGTCAGCAATGCAGGTATGGAGGTGATTGGTTTATCAAGACGCCTGATAAGCCTTTCCATCGTGTCCCACAAGTTCTCTATGGGATTGATAACGGGCGGGGTTCGAAGGCAATCGATATGCTGGAAGTCAGAACTGTGTCCCTCAAACCATTCCTGCACAACAAATGTCCGATGGCTCGGAGCATGGTCATCTTGGAAGAAACCATTGCCATTCGTAAAAAAAGTGTAACATAGCGGGGTGTACAGAGTCAGAAAGCAGTTGAAGATAGCGGAGACCACTGATACGTTGTTCCACATGCACCAGGGATCCAAGTTCCTGCCAGTGAAACATGCCTTCCACCATACAACCAACCGCCTCCATCGGCCTCCAACATGATGGATCAAAGGTCTCATGTTGTCGATGCCAAATCCGTACATTACCATCCACGGTGTGGAGTAAATAACGAGACTCATTCGACCAGCGCCCCTTCTTCCAGTCTTCTAACGTCCAACTTGCATGCTTTTTGCACCAGGCGAGTCTTTTACGCCGATGAACCTTGGTTAGGAGAGGATGCTGTAAGGGTGGGTCGTCTGCTGGTATAGCCCATATGTGCGAGCGTGCGACGCATGGTTATGCCAGATATTGTTCCGGGTTGGCCCATTTTGTATTGGGTAGTCAACTCTTCAACAGTGCTGCGCCTTTTCGCCTGTACGAGTTGTCGGACCCGGAGCTCACCTCTAACATCAACCTTTTGCTGACTTTTTCAGTTTTGCCGTCGGGTCGTTGTTTGACCGTTTTGACGCTATTCCTGGCAGACTTTAACAACGGCGGCTCTCGAATTCTCCCCACCAATTCAGCCGTTTGGGAAATCAAGGCACCAGCTCGTCGAACATCAACAATCTGTCCTTTATCAAAGTCCGATAAATCCTTCCTTTTACCCATCACGCTCGGAATTTTACTACCTACTGAACCACTGACACCTTATATATGCTACGTAATCGACTAACTCCGCACTCTAGTACCTTACGTGGTCAACGGGTCGCATTCAGTTTTCATAGGGATGGTCATAATTCAGTGATCACTCAGTGTACAGTATGATGCAGATAAAGAGATAGAGAAAGATGAATTTTGAAACAATTGTATTAGAAGAATATGATGCATCTGGGAATAAGTAAAACGTGGTTTTTAAAATATGTCATTGTGAAATCGGTGGCTACCGCTGTGAATAAAAACGCTAAAAATTTGTTACGAGTGGTAAAAATCCCACCTTTCTCTTTTTTGGATAAGTCATATCTTTAGTAATTGATAAAATCAGTATTAGTCTGGTTTCCCAAATTGCTGATATTCATTTGATTATGTTGTAATTCATAAAACTGTTATACCATCAACAAGGACGGAAACCAGGAGAATCAAGTAATTATTATTCAAAATTGGAGTTAAATATTATTAAAAAACTTTAAGGAAAGCCCACCCACTCGTAACTAGCATAGAAGGAACCATGTAGTACAGTGGTAAACTTCCGTTGTAAGGGCAGAAAGGTCAAGGGAAACTGTCTTCCCTTGTAAACATACAAGCGCTCCGCAAGTATGAGATGATACTACAGCAGGAGAAGAATAGTCGCTTCCCGCATAAACAGCAAATACTTTGAGCTCTTTCTGAATGATCTTGATATTGGGGAACAATCTCGCTTGTCCAAAGATGGTCAAGAGTAGCATCCGCGACAGAAGCGCCTCCTTGGCGACCATAAAAATCATGACTTACTTAGGGTTCGTTGCTCGTTAAGAGGTTTAGAAGATGAGTCAACAGATTCTTTGGCCATGACATGATACTCTCACCATCTGAGATTTTGGCCTTGGAACTGGAACATCCAATGAGACGAGCAGTGGAAAGAACCACAAAAGGATTTGACCCTGATATAAAAGAGAGAAGAGACAGAGATAGACGAAAAGGGAATAGAATACAAGAGATATAGACGATATACAGATAGAAGAGAAGAGATAGAAGAGATAGGCAGATATAGAGAGTATAGGCAGGCAAGTAGAATACAGAAAAACCTAGATAGTAAATTTGGAAAGTCGTGATTCTTTTGGTTGTAGTGAAAATACTAATAAAATAATGCCAGTGCGAATCGTATTGAAGCAAGTAGTTCCAGCCAGAGAAAGAGAAGCAGAGAGAAGCGCCCTAGAAGGAAGAAGCTCAAGGAAGCAAGAGAGAAGATACAGTAAAACGGTAAGCTGAAATGCTTTATCATGTATGTATGAAAGTGATAGATTATTCTAATGAAACAGCAGACGGACCTAGCTTTAGCTATAAAAGATGATTCCTTTCTAAACTATTCCTTTCTATGTTTTTATGAATGTTATACATGAGATGCATTATATGTCGCGCTAAGTAGTGTAATGTCATGAATATTAACTGATTAACGTAAAAGCTTGATAATCTAATGTATGCACTTTAACTATTAAATGTCTTAAGTATTAAATGTTTTAAATATTAGACAGAGGGGCATATGGAGAAAGAGATGTTGATGCCCAGTTGATATCTAGAAAAGAGCAATAGCCATAAATATATACATGTATTAGGATAATATATATTGTTATATTAACTGTATGACCCTCTGTAAAAGGAGTGTAACTATAAGGAATCATGGTAATGCTAAATCATTATAATGCTAAACTGGTATAAGTGAAACTGTAATAACTTCTAAATCTAATGACTTTAATGAGAAGAATAATAATATTATGGGAATGAGAGTGATATATGTATGTGTATTTTTCCTTTGTATTGTATTTATATATATATATTAATAAATGATTCTTTTGTTGAAATTTTGCCTTGTTGCTGAACTCCAGAATACATCAGTGATCACCTGAATTGATTAAGTTTAATAAATGTTATTGCGATAGGGATGGAAAGCAACTTTCATTAAATTCCTCCTTAGTTTCACAACGCAGCAGGTCCAAACTGTGGCATAAGGTGAAGATGAGTTACTCTTCTCTCTCTTATGTTGAGGGTATACGAGACCTGGTCCTAAACCAAGCCACAGGGCACACAGATAAGGCCATAACAAATGTTCGAGGGGTACTGATTACGGAGGGAAACTCAATCAAATAAATACAACTGAATAAGCCCAGTACATTTTGGGCTCGTGACGAAAGTGTTTGTCTGTCCTCGAACCCCTGGACAATAAATTGTATATTGTAAATTCTTATAAGTTTAAGAAAGATTTTGATGGAGCCTTGTCCATTGGTCTTTCTATATATAAAGTATATTGGGTTTAAAACTAAATGCTTTAAATGTTTGGCGTTTGGGCATTCCTTAAAGAGGGACACTGTTTAAGAGACACAGGAGATTAGGAACTGTAAAAAGAAATCTTTGTAAGGTTTTATTCGAGAAGAAAGGAAAATGGAGGCTCATGGGGATTATCCTATAAAATATTTGTGGAAAAGTTGAAGTTAAATTCAACAAATTTCTGAATCCATTCAGATCCCTCTGAGGCCTTAACATGAGAGGATTCGATTTATGAAATTTTGGAAAATTGTTTCCTAAAAATAGTCATAACTAAGAATCTGATATGCAGGTCTGTATAAGGAGAGAAAACACGGAGTATCAGAATGATTTGAGGGAGGAAGATTTTACATTAGATGAAATAATTGTTCAGCAGGAGGTTAAGCAGAAAAAGAATAAGAAGGCTTCTTGTCATGATGAAATTTTTGTTGAGGCTTTAAAAGTCTTTGCCGAGGAATGGCCAGATATTTTTTTATCACTATATAATGCATATTTACAAGAGGGATATTTTCTAGACTGTTGGAAGTTGGCATTGTTAAAGATATTACTGAAAAGTAAAGATAAGGATGTTCAAGACGCAAGATCGTATAGACCTATAGCACTATTGTCAGTCTTAGGAAATTTTTAGAGAAACGGAAAGTGTCTATGAGGCAATATGTTTCGTATGTTTTAAAAAACAGAGGTGGGTCATCGGAACATGCCATCTTTGATATGTTATTCAATGTGAAGCATAATATGAACAGATATGCTTTAAGTATATTTGTCGATTTTAAAGGAGCTTTCGATTTCTTATTGCGGGACAGTATTTTGCACAGAATGAGACAGATTGAGTGTCCGTGTAATTTATATAATCTGATGCGAAGCTACTTTACAAAAAATTAAATCATAGTTAAAAATTATGTAGAAGTTAGTAACGGAGTTGAAAGAGGAACTCCACAGGGAGCAATTGTTGGTCCGTTAATGTGGTCATGTTTTTGACGAAATCTTGAATTATGAATAGGAGTGAAATTGAGGTACACTGCTCGAAAATATTAACGGAACAAAATGTTTTTCATGAATATTTTATTGTCAACAGTGTCGCCGAAGGCGAGTATAACAGGCATTGTCAAACAAATTCCGAATATCCAATAGAAATCGACCCACTACCTTACAGAACCGCACAATATGCAAATTATTCATGCCTATAAAAGCACGGTTTGCGACCTCATCACTTCATTCCATATTTTGGCTCGCTCAGCGGGATAGCCACATCTCCAGTACTCAGGATGGCAAGTCATCGTCGTTTAGACCAGTGGTCTCCAACCTTTTCCCGTACAGGGGCCATGTTCAAAGTTAGGTTTGTTTCGCGGGCCGCACCGAGTGATTCGAGAAAAAAATTGTCACATTTTCTATACGTTGTTACTCGTAAAAGGAAGTTTCTATTTTCATGTTACCGTTTTTTATTTTCAAGCTATATATATATAAAAAAAATGCAAATTTCCAGCACTTTTATGTGCAAAAAATCTATGTCAGTGATCTATATTTTTGGATTTTATTAAAATTATAAAAATATTACTTACTTTTTTTTAAATACTTTACTTTTGTTTCTGTTTAAAAGACATCACTTTTTTAAAAAAAGTACTTTACTTTCCCTTTTAAATGCTCATTAAAGAAAATTGACAACCTGAAAAGGATCACTGCTTTTCAATATTAAGGTAAATAAATATAATGATAAACCTAAAATTGAAATATTCGAAAATTTTATTAAGTACAATACAAAATAACATTTACTGGACAAAACTTAATATTTAATGAGATGATTGAGGCTGGATATTTTAAAATAATTGTTCAAAATTTGGTTGCAAATTTGTGACGCCAATCTCAATACATAATGAAGATTATGTCCTGATGGTATTTCTCGATGGAGTTCCAGGTCCTGATGTATTTCTCGATGGAGTTCCAAGTCCTGATGGTATTTCTCCACTTGTTCTCAAAACCTGCGCTCCTGAACTTACTCCTGTTCTATGCCACTTTTATTTACTTTCTTATTCCAAAGGTGTTTTTCCTTCTGCTTGGAAATATGCTCATATCCAGCTAGTTCCTAAAAAGGGTGACAAATCTCTCCTATCCAATTACTTTTACTCTTTCTAAATAAATGGAGCAATCACTTAACCGTCAACTCTTAAACTATCTAGAAACCTTCCATCTGATCAACGATCATCAGTGTCGATCCACAGGTGATATTCTGGCCTATGTTACCAATTTATGGACAAATTCAATGGAAAAGTTCGGTGAAACAAGCAGTTGCTCTTGACATCTCAAAGGCTTTCGATCATGTTTGGCATAAAGATCTTCTAAACAAGCTTCCATCTCATGGTTTGTCAGCTGTTCTTTGTAATTGGTTATCTAGTTTTCTCTCTGACCGCTCACGGTGGATGATGGTAGATGGCTCTCTGTCTTCTAACTTCACTACTAATGCTGGAGTCCCCGAAGATTCAGTTCTTTTCCTCCATTCTTTTCCTCTTGTATATTCCACTTTCCAGTTTCAGAAACCTTTCCTGCTCAATCATCTTCAACTTCTCGAATATCCGCTACCAATTACTTAAACGCCGATCTCCAGTAGGACAAAGACAACTTAGTTGATTTCAATCCTTCTAAAACTCAGTCTTGTCTTATATCTCGCAGAAAGGTTTCTTCTGCTCCTATGCTTATCTCTGGTGACACTCCGATTTCTAAGGAAGATAATATATCTCTTTTGGGGATTACCCTGACTTCTAATCCCTCTTGGCACAAGCACATTACAAATATTTCATCTAAAAAACTTGGTTTTCTCTTTCGCTCTCGGCGTTGCTTTTCTTCCAATTTCATGGAATATTGTTCCCATATCTGATGAAGTGCCCCAAAACCTCTCTCAGACTTCTAGATTCCATTCAGAAGAGGGCAGTTAGGTTAATTAATGACTCATCTCTAACAGAGTCTGTCCACTCGCTGTCTCATAGACGTACTGTTTCTGCTGCATACCTCTTCTACAGATATTTCCATGGGCACTGTTCTTCTGAATTGGCTTCTCTAATTCCCGCTCTCTCTCTCTCTTTCAAAACAGTCCGAACACGTTTCGCCACCAGCCAACATCCATTTACTGTCCAAATTAAAATTCACAGAACTAACTTTTCATCTTCCTCGTTTATTCATTCAACTGTCCTTTTCTGGAACAACCTTCCTTCATACGTATTTCCCGAAAATTACACTCTATAGAAGTTCAAGTCTAATGTCAACAAACATCTTCTTTCGTCTTCTCAAACTCCAACCCATACATGGTACTATAGGTTCTAATACCTTTCGTGTTTGGGGATTTCATAAAAAAAATGCTCATCTGTTTGTTATTCTGTTTCTTTTTAAATATTTATTTGATTTTAAGAGTAAAAAAAAAAAGCTGCTTGCAAACATACGTTGATCCGAACAAAATAGCCATTTCATGGCATTTTCTTTTATTAGCGGAAAATCGTCAGATGGGAAAGCCGTATAGAATTCAAATAGTTTATTTTTCCAGTCTATATACTTATTTTTGAATCATATTTTGGCTTCAAGATCAATAATTTCAATTTGCGATCTGGGATTGTAGTTTTCAACCATAGAAGTAAATGGGTTTTCAAACAAAAACTTGTTTTTTTCATGGGATTTTATATCAGAAAATCGACTTTCAAACTTGTCAAAAAGTAATTGTAATAACGAAAGGCAACGATTCTTTGGAAATGTGTTTCTCCTTTAGCTCAGTACAACATTCAAAGTGAACTAAATTGTCTTTCTCAACTGGAATTTAAATAATAACAACTTATTCTGAGATGATTTGATGTCACCAAGCAAATCAGACCAATTTTCCTTTCCCTTTAATTTTAAATTAAGAGCATTTAAATGACTAGAAATGTATGTATGAATTGCAAGATCAAACAGCCACTCCATATTTGATAGCTGTTTTATTGGTTTCCCTTTTTCTGTGTTGAAACATTCGGTGATGTTTCAACAGCCACATTAAGGCCATGTGATCTTTTAAAATTTACAGTTGAAATAACAACATTCATAACGTTTTGGAGATCCAATACTTTCCCATAAAGAGCTTCTTGATGCAAATGCAGTGAATTCCAATCGGAGTTTCAGTTCCGATATCTATCATTTTCTTGGTTATTTTACCCATGAGCCCAATGGTTTTATCAATCATATTTTTTTTGCACCACCAGTTGTGACTCCTACTAGGTTTTTAATATATAATCCTTTTCGATAGATTGGCAAAGATTTTTACCTGTAGTTGTTCCGCGCATACTCTAAGATCAACTAAATCTTCAACTGGTACAAAATTATCATTAATTCCACGTATGAAGATGAGGAGTTGGGCCGTGTCATTTACATCAGTATTGTCATCCAGTGCCACGTTAAAATATTTCATTTCTTTTTATGTTTTCCAAAAGTTGTTCGAACAAATTCTTTCCAATATCTTCTACTCTTCGCAACTTGTTTGTCGAGACAAACTGTCTTGTATCATTTTTTCGTTTCTCCGGACAAATTTCTTCTACAACTTTTAACAAACAACGCTTAACAGATTCACCATCATTGAACGGATTACTTTCAAAAGTGATCAAATGTGCAACTTGACAACTGGCACGTACAGCAGATAAATTTCTTGACCGATACGTTTTCAGTATGTTTTGTAACTTTGAACACTTTTATTTTCGCAGAACTCCATTATGTTGATCATAAGTTTTATGATTGGAATCAGTGTTATATTCTTTAAAAACTGACACAGTCTTCTGACACACCAGACACACTGCTTTTTCGTGGTAATCAATGAATAAATAGTGTTCAGTCCACCTTGGAACAAAAACACGATACTCCAAATCGATTTTCCCATTTTGGAACATTTTTAATGCTGTTTTAGTTCACTTTCCGCGCGGCCTTATAAAAATTATTCGCCGGCCGGATCCGGCCCACGCGTCGTGAGTTGGACACCACTGGTTTAGACGATTCTTTGAGAAGGCGGACCGAGCAATTGAAGTCGGGCAATGGGCAGGCGCAGGTGGCACGTTTGGCTTAATGTATCATGCAGTGTCTTCACTGCACTATGGAAGCAATTTCAGGAGATAGGAACCATTACAAGAAGAGCATTCATAACAATAGGAAATGACAGAACTTTTGGATGCCACTGGCAGTCGAGCATTGCTTGAAACGAATTTTTAAGAAATGGGACGCATTAGTTTAAATGATTACATATCCCGACAATAAAAATTACTTTGACCTGTATCAATTTGTTTATTTAAAGTTGTGCATGCTTGATGTCACTCGTAAACCGTTTACTCTCTGCTTATTCTATTGTCGAAAGGAAAATGACCAAACAAGTTTTATCACTTTATATACGGTGATATGCACGTGTAGAGGACGAAGCCATGTCCCTCCCATTTCTCTTCAATAAAAACAAAAGACAAGGAAGGGGATTTTTTCCTTGCCAAGTTAATTTTCTTCATTAAGTTATTTTCCTATTGTTCTGTACAGTAAAAAGTTTTCCTTCAATCATTAACCCTATCTATGATTTATTTTTCGTGCGGCATCCTGCACTGTTATTTCCTGTTATTGAACACTGCGCTAGTCTATAACAGGAAATACCATTATGGTTGGGTGTTGCGTAATTTTTGTCGAGACAACTAAAACCATCAGACGTCAATGTCGTATGTCAGAGGGTAATAGGGAAGGGATTAGATGTCGCAGACGGCGGAGATGACCCACGGCACGATTTAGCTTGATGATAGTACGGAAAACCGCGCATAACAATTTGAAAGTTAGCAGATTCCATGTCGTGAAGAATCGTTTGTGAAATTTCTGATATTTTTTCAAATATATTTTCCAAACTTTAGTAAAGTAGCTATTGGGTTAATGCGGTTATTGTGTGAAGACGTTTGCCATTTCATTTTCAGTCTGGCTTGTTCTTGTTGTTGAGTTTTTAGGCGCATCAGCGACTTAGACAATATTGCGCCGTATATATTACGTCTGTAAACTGTTTGTGTTCTGTTATCGATTTGCATGCTTGATGGACGAAAAACCCGAGTATTCGGGAAGAAAAGCCTTGCCACCCTTGCCTGAGACCGACTAACTCATTCACTTTGTGAAAAAGGCCTCCCCTCGTCGACGGGATTCGAAATTAGGTGTTTTTTTTTCCCAGCGTGAGATGGAGGGTGATTATATCAACGGTGCTACTGAGCAGACCAGTCTGGCTTGGTACCTTTTATTTTTATTATTAAAATAGGAGATTCCAGCCAGCCCTCCGGCAACCCTGCCACCTATTTACAACACCATACGGATATATCGATCCTGTCATGTTTAGCAGGATTAGGGATCTACTTTCTAGCATACTGATCCAGCATTCCAAATGAACCTTCTAAGTACTTTTGCTATGATGGAAATAAGTCTAATTCGAATGTATTAGCAACGAATGCTGAATACTTCCAATCCAATAAAAATGTAATAGTCATTATCAATAAACGCAGAATTCAGTCCATCTTCTACCCTAGATATTAATGGCGCACTCGTACAGTCATAGAGAATATAAGAATAAGAACACGAGTCTGGCTTATCGATCCCTTGCCGGAGGTATAAATGCCCACGTCATGAAAGAAGATACGTATCTCGTTCTTTACGATGAGTAAATAACGAGATACCTATCTTCTTTCATGAGTAACCATTGAACTCCAAGGGGAGTCCAACCGATTTTGGCTACCGGCCAAAATAGAAAAAATGCTGCAGTTATTGGATTGTATAGGTTGTCGCAAGTGGGTTGCTGGCAGCAAGACCAGTTATTTACTATTAAAACCATAGGTAGCATTGCCCTTATTGATATAAACATCAATATGAAAATTGCATAATTACTACTAATTATGCATTTTTCATATGCATTATTATTATTATTATTTTTTTTTTAATAAATTGTAATGTACGATTACGACTTTCTGGAGTTCTGTGTAGGTGTTCTCTGGGAGACTTATTGCTGCTGGGCTGTCATGTAGGGTTTTTGGCACCATACTGGTGGTTGACACGGTGATCGGGATGGTCGTTTCTTGTTGCATTTACCACATTTCTTTGATCTCCAGTCTTAGGTTCGTGTATTTCCTGATTTGTCACTCATGGATTTTCTGGGCCAGTGTTGGGCACCACTATACAGATAGGTAGCTTTTTCCTTCTTGTCGGCAAGGGTTATGTTCGGTCCGTCGTGTGGGATTGTCTTGTCTGTTATTATGGCGCAGCCTTAGTACAGCTTGTAGGTCTGTAGTATGCCTGGGGTTCGTACTTGTAATATGGCACACTTTCTTTGATCAACTAGTATTTTTTTGCTAGCTTCTGATGTATTATCCTGGCTACATGGTCGTGTCTACGAGTGTACTCAGTCTGGGGTGATCATCATGAATCTCGTGACAATGTGTTGGATCGTTTCTGAAGTCAGGTGACATCGTTGACATGTGTCATCTAACACTTCGGGCTCCTTGGGGACGTACTTTGTTTAGTTTCTGGTGTTGATTACCTAGTCTTGGATGGCGAGTATGAATCTTTCATTCTCGGGGAAGAGCGTCAAGTCCATGAGCCATGCATTGGAAGCCATTTTATCTATGTGATCTTGATGGACGTCATTGTAGTGTCTGCCATGGAGTGCCTTCTTGATCAATCTTTCTAGCTTTGTTTGTGTCGTCTGGGTGGAGAGGACTCCTCACTTAGGTCGAGCGAGGTATGCCACTTGTCTATCTTCTTATGGCCTAGTAGAGTGCTGCTGCTTTTTTTCCGGAAATAATCCTTCAGGTTAGCTATCGCTGTTTTCTGTTGCTCGATGAGGTCTAGCAGGCCGCTTCTTCCCTCTTTCCTAGCCATTGTCAGTTTCTCCGCGGCTGAATTTGGGTAGTGTTTGCGGCTCTTGGTCATCGTTGTCATTGTCTTTCTCATGATATACTCCATCTCGGTGTTAGTCCAATCTATGACCCAAAGGAGTATGTTAGCACTGAGACTGCATAGGTGTTTTTTGGCTTTAACTGCGTTCCCTCCATTCACCTTTGCTTTCAGCTGGCTTCGAAGTCTGTGATAGTATTTTTCAGTCAGGCCAGCCTTGATTTTCTTGTGCTGTGACTGCTGAGCCTGCATCATCCTCAGGCATTTGTATGTCTCTCCCTCTGTCATGGCTTCGCTCTCTTTACCAGTCTGCAGTTCCTAGTTTCGGCCGATTAATTTCCCCTGATGCAATCCGTGGGTCTTGCATTTGTCTAGACCAAATTCCATCCTGATATCATTGTTGTATTCTTCGGTGGTACAGTGTAGTTGCTGGAGTTGCTTCTCGGTTGCCGCCTAGCGATTGATGTCATCCATGTACATCAGGTGGGTGACGGTGTACAGGTTTTTTCCTTTTGTTCTTTGAGGTTATATCCATACTTGCTGCTGTTGGGCCTGGTGGATAGCGGGTTGGCCGCTAGACAGAACCAAAATGGGCTCAGAGCATCTCCCTGGAAGATTCCACTCCTGATAGGGATTGGTCTGGTTGTTATAATGTTCTCGACCTTATTAGTGGTACTCCATTTCGCTATCGTTGCTTCTAGAAAATTTGTCACTGTCGGATTGACTTTATTATTATTAGTTCATTTTTCCACAAAAATGTAAACCACCCTGGACGGCTTTGTGCCAGGAGGGTGTCCTATTAACAAGAATACATGCATGTCGACCCCGGGATATTTACAGAATTTTACTTATAAATTAAAGGTTTAAATAATATATAAAGTTTGAGAATTGTACATATAGTCAGAAGTTAAACTTATTTGTAGTAAGGCATTATTGTTCAGTGTAAGTGTCCATCGCATTCATCATCTCATAAAAGTTCTCTAGGGTTTTCTTTCTGCAGAGCTTATCTTCGTAAAACTTGTCTGCATTAATTATTTAATAATGAATATTATGTAATAATGCTATTACACGGTAATTAGGTTATTAATGTTATGTAATGCAAAGGGTACTAGGAAAGTTTTGCAATATGACGCAACAATGAATCACAGGAAGCTGCTTGTTGCTGCATGTTGAGACATGTTCATACGTGCATAGTAGCCGCCGCGCCAAGTCGATGGGCTCAGTTATTCATTAGTAGTGAGAGTGTAAAGTGCTTGCGATGGCATCGTGGTCACGAAATGAGATAAGGACAGTTTTGCGGTATAATTTCGTGCGTGGTTTAACCATAGACCAGTGCTTAGAAGAAATGACTCTTGCACTAGATGATGATTGTCCACATCGTACAACGATATTCAGGTGGTATAGAGAATTCCAAAGGGGAAATTTCACTCTGGAGGATTCGGAGAGGCCGGGAAGGCCACGAACGTCAGTTACGGAGGAAAACGTTACTGCTGTGAGGAAAATGCTTGACGAAAACAGGCGAGTGACCTACCAACAGATAGAGGATACTTTGGGCCTAAATGCACCAGTAATTCGTTCGATCCTGCAAGATCATTTGCACGTGAAGAAACTTTGTTCTCTCTGGGTGCCTCATCAACTGACTGAAGAGCAGATGACAAGACGTGTGACGTGGTGCCGGGAGATGTTAAAAAAGTTTGATAAGGGACAATCTCGGTATGTGAACAACATCGTGACAGGTGACGAGACTTGGCTGTACTATTACGATCTGCCGACCAAGGCTCAAAACAAAGTTTGGGTCTTTGATGATGACGACGCACCCGTAATTGTCAGAAAATCCCGATCTGTAAAGAAGAAAATGACAGCTGTATTTTTCAAATCGAGTGGAATTGTGAAACGTGTCGTTTTGGACACACAGAAGACAGTCACAGCTAAGTGGTATACTGAACAATGCCTGCCTAAAGTCATTGGATCTATGAAGAACCTGCGGCCAAAGTCAAGAATGGACACCTGGTACCTCCATCACGAAAATGCTCCAGCTCACCGCGCCAAAGCCTGCACCGAATATTTGACCACGACAGGACTGAAACTTCTCGAGCACCCTCCCTACAGGCCAGACCTTGCTCCCTGCGACTTTGCACTGTTCCCGCATGTGAAAATGAAGCTAAAAGGGAGGCGGTTTTCCAGTGATGAGGACCTTCTACGGGCTTGGGACAACGAGTGTGCTTTACTCCCTAGTGAAACTTGGCAGAACTGGTTTAAAGATTGGTTTCGGAGGATGGAGAGGTGTATTGAATGTAGAGGAAATTACTTTAAAAAAATTAAATAAACAAAGCTGTATTGCAAAACTTTCCTAGTACCCTTTGTACAATCATTACATAATATTAATAACATTCCTATTATATGGTTATAATAATATTGCTAAATTCTGAAGAAGATACAAAAGCTATGAGAAAGCAATGCAGGAAAATCGAATAGCGTATTTTCAAAAATAAATGTGAAACTACGTAAAATTTTTGCCGATTAAAATAAATAAAAAAAAGAACTAATTTAATTACTTTAAGCATGTATTATTAAGGTCTTGAGGGGGCCATAAGAATTACGAGTACTCGTACTATGCACATTTTTCAAGGTCATTTCAAGTAGACCTTCAAATACGTTACAAATTTTCCAGTAAGTGCTGTCATCTATAATTTGTATTTGTAAGTAATTGTATACACAGTTTGTAATACAGAGCTACACAGAAATAGACTTAATAAATAAATAAATATCAGTATATTAATCAGTCAATGGGATACAATATTACTAACCAAACCAGGGCAGCACACAGGCTGGAGGGGTTTACACTGAGGGTTAAATATTATATAAGTGCAAAATAAAAATAGAACATAGATAAACAATACATACTAGTCAGAACATTACACAGCATCAAAAATTAACGTAAAAATATAACTAACATCATATAAAAATATAAATAAATAATAAAAAAAATAGTACAGTAAATGGGAGGATATTGCTCCTGTCTGCCATTGTTCTACGATTTTGGCTTACAAAAGCTAATGAGGGATGGGGCAAATAACAATTAGTTTTGTATTTATATTTTGAATTCTTATAGAACACTTGCGTTTTTTAAATTCTGATTTGAATTTTGGAAAAATTCAATATAATATTGGGTATACTATAAGAATATCTGCATATTTTTCCTCAGTAGCAAAAAACTACAGACGTAGTGTAAAGGACATAATTTCATCTGTATCTCATATTGTGCTCACCCTTCACAATGAGTTACCATGTATTGCACTACCTCGAATAAGTAAGGTTTCACCAATGGAGAAGACTATTGTTACTTATTCTCGGGGGATACACCACCCAGACGGCACATTTCAAGGCTTGTTGGCCTATTGTCGGTGAGTGAAATATATTTAAAAGCATTTATGTACGAAGTTTTCATTATTACAAAGTTTCAAAATTTGTTGAAGGAACTTAACGTGTTCCACTGCTCGCGAAAACTCTCTGCTCAGACCCTAGGTATTCAGGAACTCACTTCGCAAAAAGATAGAGGTAAATATTTATATAAACTTTTAATAAATACATTTTCTGTTTATACTCCATGACCATCAGAGTAGATCACAATACAGAGAAGAACATTGACTGTATTTAGTAGTCAAATGAGCTTAAACCAGTCACTTAAAGCGCGTGTAATTCTGTACTCTAGCAATTTTTTAAAAAAAGAAAGTAAACGAGCGTCATGGACACGATGTAGCCTGCTTAATGTCATGTGAGCTATACTTTAAGACAGAAGGCTAAGATCAAACACCTTTGAAACTCGTGAATCGGTTCAAAAGTCATCTGATCCACTCCCCCAAGATGGAACTATGGTCAAACGTTTTTTTTTTTTTTTTTTTTCCAAACACATTTTTATATTAAAACTTGCATTTCCTTTCCACTTCGTATTTATTCGATTGTCAGCCTATATGTAAATTGCATGTATTCCATGAGGGATAAAAGCCTCAATTTTGCAGCGAAAGAAAAAACAAACGACCCGCGCGAAACTGAGCAATTAAGCCACAACATGAAAAAGATCCCATAAAACATTCGCCCATGCGAAGGTCAAGTATTACTCAACTTCGCCGACGACCACAAAAAAAGAGTACCCATGAATTTGTCATACAGTATGAAAGTGCACCGACACTACCCATTGAAGTACCAGCCAAGGCGCCTCTTTGGCCTCTTGATATATTACATCTCTGTTTTAAACTTCTTTTTCTTCTTCTCTCTGTCTTGGGCGAGATAAAAAACATCCTCAGCTGATTTGCCAGTCCACTTGCAGATGTTTTTCAGCCAAGAAAGTTTCCTCCTCTCCACTCCTTTCTTTCCCTCTATTTTGTCTGCGCGTGTAGCACAGTGGTATCATGACCGCCCTCCCCACACTGGGTGGAAAAGGCCCGGGTTTGAATCCCATCGATGACGCGAGGAACCTTAATGGGCTTTGTTCACTCCGTGGCTGAGTTAGTCGGTCTCAGACGTAGATAGAAAGTTTCTGGGGGTTTTCTGATTCACATTTTTTGAAAATCCTGTTTAGGATTATCCGTTAAACTAGAAGCCTTAAAAAAAAAGGACTTTCTAAATTATGAGATAGATGAGAAAATTATATTTTGCTCATCAAATAAGAAACAATATTTTCCATACCACTAAATGACAGTTTTGTACAGGAGACGTCTCATCATAATAATTAGGCTCATTTGCAAGGTAATATAAATTTACAAAGCAGACATTTGTTTCAGAGTGGTATCCCTCCAAAAAATCAGTTCATGCTTTACTATAGCATTAAATATCGTTGTTTTCCAATTAGTTTTGTTATGCGGATAATTACGACTGGAACAAACTCGTAGGCATTCAGATTGTTTAAAATTTTATAAATAGGACTTTTAAAAATTATTTGAAAGTTCGGGATTTCAAGAGAGTATGAATATAATGATAACAAATACACTGAGTGATCATTGAATTATGACCACCCCTATAAAAACTAAACGCGACCCGTTGATCACGTGAGGTACGAGAGTGCGGAGTTAGTCGACCTACAAAGCATAGAAAAGGTGTCAGTGGTTCAGTAGGGAGTAAAATTCCGAGCGTGATAGGTAAAAGGAAGGATTTATCGGACTTGATAAAGGACAGATTGTGGGTAATCGACGAGCTGGTGCCTCCATTTCCCAAACGGCTGAACTGGTGGGGTATTCGGAAGCTGCCGTAGTTAAAGTGTACCAGGACTGGCATCAAAATGATCAAACAACGACCTGACGGAAAAACTGCAAAGGTCAGCGAAAGGTTGATGTTAGAGGTGAGCGCCGGTTCCAACGACTCGTACA
Organism: Mastigoproctus giganteus; assembly: GCF_048544385.1. Classification (NCBI taxonomy): domain Eukaryota; kingdom Metazoa; phylum Arthropoda; class Arachnida; order Uropygi; family Thelyphonidae; genus Mastigoproctus; species Mastigoproctus giganteus. The sequence goes on along the minus strand of NC_143577.1, from coordinate 86,561,574 downwards.
GGCAAACAGGTGCAGCACTGTTGAAGAGTTTGACTCCCCAATACAACATGGGCCCACCCGAAACAATATCTGGCATGACCATGCATCGCACGCTCGCAAGTATGGGCTATACCAGCAGATGACCCCATCCTCTCCCAACCAAGGTTCATCGGCGTAAAAGACTCGCCTTGTGCAAAGAGCATGCGAGTTGGACGTTAGAAGACTAGAAGAAGGTGTGCTGGTCGGATGAGTCACGTTATTTACTCCACACCGTGGATGGTCGTGTACGGATTTGGGTGAAGAACAACTTGATGCTCTTGATCCATCATTCATGGTATCAAAAGTGCAGGCCAGTGGAGGTGGTTGTATGGTAAGTGTAAGTGTAAGTGTAAGTGTATTTAGGGTAAAACGGCACAAGGGGTTCCCCCCATCTCCGCGTAGTTTACATTGTGGGTGAACCAGTTGACTGGAAAAGCCAGAGATTTAAAAGTGTATGGACTTTGTATATGTGTGATGCCTTGTACCGTTGTTCATCTGGTCATTTAGCCGCTGGGCCCCTACTGAGGCCCAACGTTGCCCCACTTACGCCCCGTGGAGGCAGACCAGGAACCCAGTAGTCTGTTTCACTCTGGCAGGTCCTGCCACTTAATTTCCTGAGATTTCGGCGGCTAGGACCTTAAAAAAAAAAAAAAAAAAAAAAAAAAAAAGAAAAAAAAAGAGACAGAAACGCGTCGACGTAGGGGTAGAATCGCTTAGTTTTGCTAGGCCAAGTTATGGGCGTAAGGTAATTTAGATATGTTAGGTTTTTGGGTAGGGCTTTCGCTATCTTATAGATAGAGAGGGGGGGAGGCAGAAGGCTGGGGGGAGAAAGACAGAAATATGGGGCCAATAGAGTAGGTAGCCCCAGTTTTCAGTGGGACATGCCCATGTCCCACCAGAGTAGAAGATATAGGGTGGAGAGGAGAGGAGGACGAAAATGTCCCCCCTCCCCCCAGGGAAGTAGGTTTAAAGGTGAAGGAGGCTAGAATGCCCTCTTCAGATCGCCATATGGCTATTGGCAGCTATTGTTTCATGTTTCTTTATTCATGGGGCAAGCTCCGTCCTTGTGCTTGTGTCCCTCATCTTTAGTTGCAGCCTTTACATTGTGCTGGCTGGTGTCTCAATAGTGGTACTTGATGTCAGTCATTGTAGATGGTGATTAATGTCCTTCTCCTGATGAAGAGGTCTTGTGCGAACTGGGATAATGCTCTATATTCATCCTCAGTATCTATGAAATGGGATTCCAATCCTTTTGGTAGGTATCTTATTTTTGTTATAAGTACTCCTCTGAGGTCTTCATATTGTGGGCACTCGTACACTATGTGATTCCAGCTTTCTGTCTCCCTGCACGTACAGTTTGGGTCCTCAGTGAGTCCGAATCCGTGCAGCTTCTCATTGTAGGGTCCGTGTCCTGTTATTAGAGATGTCAAATGGTACCCTGGGAAGTACCAGGTCGGCTGTTTTGGGTAGATTTTCTGGAGGTCAGGTAGATATCTTCTGGTGGTTGTATGGTGTGGATCATGTTTCACTGGCAGGAACTTGGACCCCTGGTGCATGTGGAGCAACGTATTAGTGGTCTGCGCTATCGTCAACTGCTCGCTGACTATGTACACCCCACTATGTTACACTTATTCCAAATGGCGATGGTGTCTTCCAAGATGACAATGCGCCGAGCCATCGGGCAATTGTTGTACAGGAATGGTTTGAGAAACACACTTCTGACTTCCAGCATATCGATTGGCCTCCGACCTCCACCGATATCAATCCCATAGAGCACTTGTGGGATACAATGGAAAAGCATATCAGGCGTCTGGATACACCAATCACCTCCATACTTGCATTGCTGACCGCATTACACACAGCTTGGTTGGCTATACCTCCCGAGCGCTTCCAACATCGTGTTGAATCAATGCCACCTCGGATAGTTGCTGTACGGAGGGCAAAAGGAGTACCTACGAAGTATTAGATAGTTGGTCATAATTCAGTGATCATTCAGTGTATAATGATAATGATCACAAAAAAATTAGTTGCTCAATAAGTCAACATGACTTATTGAGCAACTATTTTTTCACCCAGTGTAAAAATGAACGTAAAAATGGTAAATTTAATTATAAGTTATATACAATTCTTATAAATTGTGTTCTTTAAATTTTTAATATAATTTAATTAATTAAGTTATTCTATTTATTCAAATTTAAGCTATTCTAATCTCAATTATTGTATTATTTGGTTGTATAACATCACTTACTCTGTAATATATAAGTGTGAGTGAAAACAATTTTTTTTTTTTTTTTTGATACTAATACCTGGTACTTTATTTTAAAAAATAACCCACCAAAATCTAGGCACGTTATACCATCCATACACCACATTTTTATGCTCCTTTCTTCCATAAAGGTCTTTGTTGACGTTAGCACCATTCTTTGACGCTTTACGTGAAAGTCGATTTCCTCTCTCTTCATTTCTCAGTCCTTCAAAAACATGAAATCACACAACGTGACCTGTGCAGATGATTCTAAACCTCTTCTCAATGAAATTCCTGGATGGCGGTGGTTGTTACAGTGGGTTGAGCTGCCATTACCATTTTCATTGGTAATAAAATGTTATTAAGTTACTCATTGACATCTGGTTCTGAAGAAGTCACCCTGATTAGGGACTTTCGTCACTCATAAGAGGTAAAAAAGAAAGTAAAACAGGATTTTAAGGTAATAATTTGTGAAAGACGTGAGTTAATTTCGAATGATTAGCATGCTTTATTTTCGTTTGCACTTTAGACGAATGAAGTGCGAGAAGTGGACGTAGCTGGCAAATTTTAGTTTATTTTTCAGAAAGCCACGTTGCTATTTCGAAACTGATGTTTGTAGGCGTTTGGTTTTATGCTGCATGTGTTCTGTAGTCGATTTACTGTTTACTGGACAGAAAAACAGAATCTTAGCCGTGTGAAAAGAACTCATAAAAATTCCTCGCGACATTGATTGGACTCGAACTGAGGTCTTTTACAGTTGGTGTGTGGAGTACGCTGATTATCTGATTATACTAACTGTACTACCCACGAGAGCCATTTGCAGGAGAGGAAGAGAGAAAAAAACACATCGGAAATTCATATTGGTGAATCCTCATATCTCTGAATGTAATGGTGGTAATAAAAAGAATGTCGGGTGTTTTTTTGTTGTTTTCTTTTTTCAGATCCAATTTATTTTTTTTATTTTTAAAAATTGATGGATTATTAGCCTCTGTGTACTGTATTTGGAAGGAAGGAGAATAGATTTTTAGCTTTTTAAGAACTTCATATTCTGTTTTAGAACTGTACCTTGAAAACCAGCTGAACGAGTTTGAATAAACAGTTCAGTATTTTTGTTGTTTTTTGGATTAATCGGCACCTCAAACCATATTACTCCAGTGTGATTTCGCCGACCAATTCGAAAAGTTGTATACGTTGAAAAACTCGGAATAATTCATGAGAAAATCTCTACTCCCTCTTCCTGATATCCACTGATTACAGCCCGATTAAAGAGGTCTTTGACTTCCTCCTGTTTCAGATGATATTCTAATTCAGGCCTCTCTAAACGAGCGAAAAATGTCAAAATCTTTATGCTGTCACAAAGGGCTACATAAGCGCAGAGTGCATAATAGAAATATTATTTCATATTAGGGTTACCGAAGAAAACAAACTGATCCACCTACATGTATGTGCCCATGAACTGTACTTATTTTCTGTTCTGATCAATTTTCTGAACGAAAAACACGAGGTTTTGGGAGAAAAACCATGCTTCCTTGGCTGAAACCAACTAATTCAGCAATATTGTTTAAAAGGTCCACAAAACGTCCTCCTGCCATTGATAGATGGATTCGAACTGTGGTCTTTTCCACCGGGTATGGGGAGGATGTCATTATAATGCAATAAGCGTGATGCCAATCCAGTTTCTACGTTACACCCCATTTGCATCTGTAAGCACTCGATGAATGGTTACACTAATGCAGCATCATTGATGCCACTGTGCTTATTTCACTTATTATAATTAGCCATATGGTGCAAGGAAACCTGAGGCTTTTGCTACACCAGCCTAAAAAAAAAAATAAATAAAAATTCTGAGTTGCCCCAGAGCGAGCGAGAGAGAGAGAGATAGAAGGGAATCACCAAGACAAGATGATGAGAAAGAAGATTATGATATCCAGCTCAGGACCCTGGGTGTGCCAAGCCCATACTCACTAGATGTGAGCCCCTGGGGGTACTTCGTCAAGACATCGTTGTACAAGTTGAGCCTGCCTTCCACAAGACAATATTTATTTTGAGTTTACTCAAAAGTATTAGTTATGTACCTTTATTGCATATTTAAGTACCTTTTATTGCATGTTTGTGAAAAACGGTTACTGTGAGATATGTTCTTATTTTTGAATAAATGTTATTTTTGTACTTTTGCTACTTTGCCACACTTTGCCTTATTAGTATTTCGAAAAACCTCTGGGTATAATGCAGGTCTGAACATGCTGAAATTGTCTTTCCATGCCCTTGGATCTAATGTGTGTGTGTGTCCTAGATTTCGGTGCGTCAGTGTGCCCTTGGGAATAGTTATATTGCTTGCATACTGTAGTGACAGGGAATTTATAACTAACTGTCCATGTTCCTTAACTTTGTAATTTACTTTTTATATTGGCAGTCTATCATTTATGGAGATTTCCCCTCCGTGCTGAGTTAGTAGGTCTTAAACGTGGATAGCAGGAGTTTCTTCACCGAAAACTTTGGTTTTTCGTCTAGTAAAACAAGAAAATCATCCACAGATCACACTCAGTTCAGAGACATGTTGCACATTAACAAATGAGCTGGTTCTCTGTGGTCCTAATATGAGAGTTTTTTTATTTTTTACTATCATTTATAGATTTCGCGTTGTTAAATTCCAATGAACATCGTAGGAGAGCCGTAATCTAGCTTATCAAGAGCTCATAGACCTTTTTCCTATAGGCAAATGTCACTTTTACACCTATAGCTTCACGGGTTCCCGAAATTTCCCCTTGATAGATATTCTACTTATCGCGCTGTAATTTGATGCTTTTGTAATTTTTCACGCCAATCTTGTAAAAAATTACTACAGGTAAGTGTAGCTATTATTAAATAAAATAATTTGGTAACATTGAAATTTATTTACATTAAGTGTTATTACTGCCAATTATTTTCTTTCTTTCTAATACTCTTTTCACCTTTATTTCCAGATATTACGGGGCACTGTTTCTTTTAATGTGCATTTACTTGCCAACCGTGCTGCCTACTTGGTTATGGGGAGAGACCTACTGGAATGGCTTTTTTATAGCTGGATTAGGACGTTATTGCTTATCCTTGAACGCCACGTGGCTTGTGAACAGTGCCGCTCATTATTATGGCTACCAACCGTATGACAAACACATCGAAGCCAGGGAAAATCCAATAGTCTCCATCTTCGGATTAGGAGAAGGATTTCACAACTACCATCATACATTTCCTTGGGACTACTCCACTAGTGAATTAGGATGGGTGCTTAATTTTACAACAGCTTTTATCGATTTTATGGCTGTACTTGGTCTCGCGTATGATTTGAAATATGCAAGTCGTAGTGTTGTTGAAGAGACCAAAAGAAAAGCCAACCATTACAATTCCAATTAAATTATATTTAATCGTTTTACCAAGAGATTAGCTTCTCTCTCTCTCTCTCTCTCTCTCTCTCTCTCTCTCTCTCTCTCTCTCTCTCTCTCTCTCTCTCTTGTTAAATTTAGCTTTTAACTAATAGATAACTGAATGGCGTGTTTTAACAATCATTATATTACCATCTTCCTCTGTAATTATTAGCCTGCTAATAATTGCCAAAATGTTTTATTATTTTTTATTTTTGAAGGGTTTCCTACTTCTGGCGTGGTTGTATTAGGCTGAAGCTGAAGATTGGTTGTTGTAGGGTTTTAGGCCATATTGCGCCGTTATTATGTTGTAAATTGCGCGTATTCTGCGGTAGATTTGATGTTTTCTGGACGATAAACCATGGAGAAAAACCATGCTATCCTTGTCTGAGACCAATTAACTCAGCCACAGTGTGAAAAAATACCCGTAAAAATTCCTTGCTTCTTTGAAGGTATTCGAACTCAGGTCTTTTCGATCTGGTGTGAGGAGGGTGGTGGTTATACCAACTGTGCTACCCACAAAGGGGGGGAAGCTGAAGCCCTCGCAAGGGGGAATCCCCCTTCCTCACATAATCCAAGTATATGCCGTTTGTCACAGCACACTCTAAGAGAATGACAAATGGCATCTCTATAGATTATATCAGGAATTTTCTGTCGTCCTTTTTTTTATTAAGCAGGATTTACATCCAATTTCAAATAAATATACAATATAGGACCTTTACCACCTGGAATCCCACCCCCACACACAAAATAAACAAAACAGCCTTAATATCAAATTCTTTTAGGGTCGGACTGATGCTTTCGACTTCGATATTTTCGAGTTCCTTCCTTGAAATCATAAAGGTAAAATAAAAAATTAAGGTAGAAATGCTCTTTATTTTAGTTTGGCATCTTTATATGCGAGATTGATATTTCGTTCCAGGCTCTTTTGAACTGCAATTTGATTTTTATGATAAAAATAACAGGACTCTTTAACTCACTGAGTAATATCATAAATAATGCAATAGTTTTTCCCATCACACAGAATGCAAAACATGTAGGAAAATTAAATGCAACACAAACAAAGAATCAGATCATTTATACGACAAGGTGCATTCGAGATCTTTTAGATATCGGAGTGATATTTTTGGTGAGGTAGTCGTCAACTAAGTTTTTAAATCCCTTGAACCAAGCTGTACCTTTCACTATATCAGGGGGATCTCGTAATTGTTTTAATGGAATCCTTGCACAAGGCTGATTTCCGAGAAAAGCCTGTCTAATTCTCTTCTGATTTTAAAAAAATGAAACCCTCTCCTGACAGCTACTAATTCAGCTACCTTGGAAAAAAGGTTCGTAAAAATTACTCACCTCATTGTAGGGATTTAAATCCAGGCAATTCCACCAGATGTGGGGATCATGGCGATTATATTCACTATGCTTTCTAAGACAATTGGTATTGAGAGTATTTCTCGGCTACTGTCACAGGATCTGAAGACGCAAAACAAACTCTGAGAGAGACGCGTTGAGTCTTATTCCTTCAGCGGGTGTAGACTCCCTTGTGTTAAGTATAGCGAAAGTGCATACTTCATGTATAGTACAGCTGCTAATATAGTCGATACAGGAGAGCATTTAAGTATCTAGTGTGAATATCAATTACTTTGACAGAGGATCGTTTGAATTCTTTGTGGTGGAGCAGACAGACGATATGACTAATATTTTGAAGATTCTTGTTATTCAGATTCAGGAAGTCAAAAAAAAAAAAAATAAATAAATAAATAAAAAATAAAATATTGAAAGAACCAAGCACAGGTGTACAGTATTCAACAGAGAAGTTATAACTTCCTCTGTTGAATAGTCGTTATCAGTTTTCAGGAACTAATAGACATGTTTCAAAAACAACATCGGTTTGGTATTTAGTTTTTAGCAACATTAGCAACTAATGCCATATTGCTTCGGGATATGCGGTGGTCATTCCCTGACCTTTTCCCATCCTCCATATTTGGTGGTGACGGGCTTGAATCCCGGTCTAATCAAGAAGCGTGTTCTACGCACTACTGCTCCTTCCCAATTGGCTACGGAGGCGCCACAAAAACAACATCCTTAACCCATAAGTTCCTATATGTTTCTGTTGCGTCCTCTCAAATTGTGAAAGCATATTGTTGCACAGTGTATTTTCATATCAAATTAAATTGATTTGTATCTATTACTTTGCCTAATAGTATTATCCTTGGTCTTTTGTCCACAGTATGTAAATATACCCATGTATGTGATGTATTACATTCAATAATAATAAAATAATATGAGATTTATATAAATTCAATGTATATTCAAAATAAAAATCACTATTTATGTAAATCCAAATAACATTTATTTTAGGATAACTTGTGTATAACGAAATAACCTAATTTCTTTACAATGTGAATATTCAGTATTGTTTCTTTCTATACGTTAAAGTAATTTTCCTCCTAATGATATTTATTCAGCCAATGGGAGAAGAGGAATGCGGGTTACGTGGTAATACGCAGGGGCATCTCGTCCATAGGCACTGCAGCACCCCCAGTTTTTTTTAAATCTGTATATACAGTGAACGGAGTTATATGAAATTTTGTGAAGAACAATGCAATGCAATGAATATTTTTATTAACAGTACCCGCATATGGTATGCACATCCTCTATTTCCAGTAATAATTTCAATAATAAACGAAAAAAAACGCAAAATCGTTCCCAACTTTAAAGTTTAATTAACCGTAGGCTTCACTGTGCGCCAGTCAGTGACACATTTTGCATTCCAGTGAATATCTTGGTAGCTGGTTTCCATTGGCAACCAGCATATTGGCAACTTGCCAATATACATTTTTATAGGTGAAACTAATCAAAGTCACTGTAAAGCGCGCAGTGCAGATTTCATCCTTGACCATGATGGGTGTGTAGCCACAATGTTGGTCTCTTTTTGTTATTCGCCCGAAATCCCATTGAATTACAAAATAATATCAGTGTTAAGTCAATACTCACGTTCAATAGTGCAGTTATGTGAATACAGCTTAATTGCGAATTGAGCTTGAACTTGGTAAGTTGAAGTTATATTATGAGGTGATTGTGTAAGTAAAACATTATTTCTACGACACACGATTTTGTGAAATTTGATTCGATCATGGCCTCCATGCTTCCCCATCCGCGTGACAGTGAATAAACTTCAGCGACTTAGTTTTTCACAATTATTTCTCCAAGAAAAAAAAATGCGATTAAAAAAGAGGGCCACCCCACACCAAAGACTCAAATTTTTCAGCGGGGAATAAGTAATAATAAGAAATATATTCACAGTTTTAAAACTGAATCGTACCAAAGGAAAATTTGCCTTTGTGGTTGTGAAGTTAAAAATACATTGTTTTGTTTTCCATGTTTACTGTTCGGAGGTGACCAAAAGTGGAGAAAAAGTGGCTTTACAAACATAAACAGAATGAAAGAAAAAACTCGAAAACATGAGAGTTCGAAGAAGCATATTGATAATGTGGTTTCGCTATCACTTTTAGGAAGCGTAAATATTAAAGAACAGTTTTGTGAGGTCTACAAATTTTCGATCTGCAAACATAACAGAAAAATTACCAAAAATCGTGAGGTATTATCTAAAATAATAGACTGCTTTAAATTTTATGGACAGTTTAATATTCCTTTACGTGGACATGAAGAAAAAGACCATTCTAAAAATCCAGGAGTATTCAGAGGATTAATAAATTTCGCTTGTACGTTAGATTCCAATTTAAAGAACCATTTAGAAAGTAATGCAGCATTTAAAGGCATTTAAAAACTATTCAGAATGATATTCTTGACTGTTTGCTGCAAATATGCCGGGTTGAAATAAAAAAGAGAAATTAAAGAAGCTTCATTCGTAGCTGTCATGGCTGATGACACAACAGATGTTTCAGAACATATACAAATGGTAATTGTTCTGAGATATGAACCGAGTGGAGAAATATTTGAGCGTTTTTGGGTTTTTTTTCACTCCGGAAAAATACGGCAGACGGAATATCGAAGTGCATTCTAGATCAGTTAGACATAATCCTCAAAGGAAATACTCAAAAACTGGTTGCTCACACATTTGATGGCGCAAGTGTGATGAAAGGCAAGAGAGGGAGTTCAGGCTAAAATAAAAGAAGTGTACAAAAATGCACATTTTATTTACTGCTATGCACACCAAAGGAATCTGATGATGAGAAATGCAGCAAGCAGTACCCGAGATCGAAGAATATTCTTTTCGAATCTCATGTCGATACTAACATTTTTCTCGAGATCACCACAGCTTCTCTCTGTTCTCAGAAAGCATATGGACAGCCGTGTTTCCAGACCTTCCGCTACAAGATGGAACTTCAATATACGCACCGTGAACAGCGTTTATGAGAATTTTGAATCCTTAAAGATTGAATACAATACATGAATCAGCTGAAAAAAAGTGTAAAGTATAAAAGAAGCAACTGTGAAAAATAATACCTGTACTTTTTAAAGAGTACGTCTTTCCCTACGTTTATCTTAAAGGGTACACAGTGAAGAGCTCCTTGCAAACGAAGCTACACAAATTAATACAAAAAACAGAGGGTTCCCACAGTGGTTCCGAATAAAGGAGCCTTCAGGGAATGAACTATGGAGATACCTAATGAAATCATCAGTACGTTAAGAAAGTGATTTGCGCATATTCAAACGCATCTACCACATATTTAAATGTATCATCTCTATAGAAACAGACTTTTGCTAATAGTCGCCCCCTGGTTGGTGCTTTGCAGTTCACGCTACATCTGGCAGGTCATCAACTTTTCTTTTTATGTATGGATTATTTATTTATTATTATTTTTTTTTATTATTTAGTTCTTGAATTCTTATTGACATATTCCAATAAATCATCTTTTCTTAATAAATTTCTGTACTTAATATATTTAAATGTTTATTTTTTAATATGAAAATTAAATATTTAAAAAGGCTGTGCTGCTTTTCACGCTATTTAAAAAAAATAATAAAATGTTAATTATGCTGAAGGCGAAAAAATGTCACAGACATAATATATATATATATATATATATACAGTAATACTGTCTTCAATTTTTCAACACAGAAAACAGTTAATAGCGTGAATTTTCAAAACCGCGCATGCGCATATATTTCAGCTTATATATTACACGTGGAAGTAGAAATATGCGGCAATTTTAATCAATTTTGCAGAAAATTTTAAAAAATAAATAAGAAAACACAGGTTACAATCATAAACTATAAACATGAAACTATTAGGCACTTCGATTTTAGAGTGAATAACTCGTTCAAGTGCGAAAAAATCAAAATCATGCACGCGCACGTATTTCTACTTATACGCGTTTTCTGTTTTCAGTATAATCAACGTGAAACTGGATTTCCATTTCAACTTGATAAAATTAAATTAACCGTTAAGTGCGTAAAATTTTTAAAATTATGATTCAACTCTTTTTATGTTTATCCACTTATATCCTGTTTGGTATACTACTAGAAGAAGTCTACGGATTCCAATATGCATTTTTTGCAATATTTCTTAATTAAAAATATTCAAATTTGACAACATAGTTTTAAATTAAAAAGTTGGGCCCTTTGGGATTACACTCGATAGTTTTATAAAAAAATAATGAAAAATTGGTCTTATTTATCATCAACCAAAGCTCTTCACAAAAATAATTACAAGAATAATTGCGGCGAAACAGCAACAGATGGGTTGTTATCTCTTTCTTTTTCACTGTAGAGTACTGCAAAGCTACCCTCACAGTTAACGATATCCGTGAAAAAGCATCTGCTACTAAATAACCTTTACTCGTAACGAATGCTGTACATCGTGGCATTCGTGATGAGTACATGTGCTGCTAGCTACCACAGTTATCACCTATAATCTATAGTGGTTCATCGTTGGAGATCGATTTTTTTGAAACAAACTTTTTTTGCCTCTTTTTGTGGACACTTGATTCAGTAGCGTTTACACAAAGTATGACTGATTTGGTTACTCTGAATACCAGTTAGACACATGAATATGTATAACCGGTAGCGTATCACATGTTACTGGTTACAATCCACAAGCGTCACTCAAGTACTTAAGAGTGATTTGTCACTCCTATTATTAAGGGTGAATTTGTCACTGATAAAAGCAATTGATACTTTTAAGGAGCAATCACAGTTGTCCCTGATATGTAGAAACCACCATTAAGCTCATCACAGAAAAAACACCCCTTCCAGAGTTCTCACATTTTTACGTGAGTTCTATATTTATTTGAGGTTATTTGAGGGTTCAAGTAACTATTCTGGGTTAAACCAAAAATATTTCTCCTTTTAGTAAATTAGTTACACAAATAGTTCATGTTATGTTAAAATAGTTCATGTTTTCTGTTATATTTTTTCAGCATTCGTTATACAAAGCGGGGAGTAATTAATTTTCTTTTGAATGACGACGAGACTTTAAAGCTGCCAAATTGTTTTATATGAGGGGTTTCACACTTGGAAATATGGAGGGTTTTTAGCATACGGTCTGTGGTTTTATTGAAAAGTGGAGTATAGTTTTCGACTGTTAGATTATTTTGAGTTGATTCAGAGGTCCTTTATGGGTTAGTTTCCTCTTTTGCGCTTTTTGTAATGAATTAAATGATACTGGCCAAACAGTTCTCTCGGATTTTACTTTTTATGAGATTTATCTTCAGTTATTTTGTCAGGATAACCTCGATGCTCGGTAAGTATTTCTTCCTGGGAACATGTGATTAAGTCAGGCAAGATCGGTGACCGTCATCATAAAGGGGAGATTAAGACTATATGATTATGACGGGGTACATGAGAATAAAGAACCTCTGGGACTGAGTTGCTCTTTCATTTCTCCTGAAATCTCAACTAGTGACGAATAACTTTATTGAAAATCCTCTCTTCTTCCCTTCTTTAAATTCCCTTTAGGCTAAACCATCCATTATTTTGATTAGAATTTCCCCAGGTAGCATTTTTATCGAGAGCAGTGAGCACCATGGCGTTATGTTCATATTGTCATGCAGTATTGATCAGTGGATTATAAACAGATTCACCTCTAACCGATTTTACCATCACAGGATACAGTATTCCCAAATATTGCCACTATGGTGAAACTGATATCCGTAAGGATGGATACTCTGGGCTAAAATGGAACTGTTACTGGGCCAGGGTCGCATTCATCACAAAAAATCACACAAAAGGAATACAAACACTGGAAAGCATTTTTGCAACAACTGCCAACTTTAATAACTCACTTCTACATCAGCAGCACAGAGAGTAAGCCAAGAATATCCTATCACTGCAGGCGGAAAAATCATTGCATAGGACAATATAACAACTATGAAGTCTTTCGGGCAAGAAAAGCAAACAAAAACTTCAGAGAACAAGATCTCTGAAGTTTAGAGGTCAGCGTGAGGCACTTTATAATATACTGAAATTTTTGTGGTGCTTTGTGGAAAACTGTCACTTCTTGTCGAATAAGCAATAATACGATATACTCGTATGCTTTGTGATTTTGTAGATTGTCTGTGAAGTGAAGATCATCTGTACAGTTTTTGCATGGTTTAATTATATCCCAGCCAATAAGAGAAACATAATAAGCAGCACACGTGGGCTGGGAGATTTAAGTTAATTTTTGCATTCCTATGTACACTATTTTATATGTGACATTTTATATTATATGTGACAAACAACTTCAGGTCATCTGAATAGCAGCCGATGTTAAGCTGCAAGAGAAGGAATTAAAACAAAACAGCAACACATTTTCTTAAATCACTATATCTCTTAAAATAACAGAATTGGACAAGGTACCTAAGAATAAGAGCCAAAATATTTGTTATTGAGAGTAAAAAGAATTCAGGAGTTCCACAATGAAAAAATTATCCAAACTTTTCACGAATTTAGACGGCAATGTAATTGCTGATTTTAATACAATTAACATTAATCGGAAGTGGAATGATTCGTTTTCAGTTTCTTCTGTTCTATAACACTGGGCGATGCTGATTTCAGATCGTAAGCCAGACCAAGCACTGACATTAGATCAATGAAGGCTGTTGTTGGATTGAGAATCCATCCTAGTTCACTAGTAGAATAGTCCCACGGAAATGAGTGATGATAATTGTGAAATCCTTCTCCTAACATAAACAAAGAGATTGCGGGGTTTTCCCTCGGTTCGATATCCTTGTCGTAAGGCCGATAGCCATAAGAATGCGCAGCACTATTTACTAGAAATGTGAAGTTCAGAGTCAAGCAGTAACGTCCTAAGGCTCCCAGAAATAATCCATTCCAGTATGTTTCTCTCCATAACAAAGCAGGCAGAACGTAGGGTAAGCAAATTCCAAGAAGTAAAAATAATGGTCGGAAATACCTGGAAATAAAAGATTATGACATGAGACAACTTTTAATAAATTAAAATATTCGAATCTTTATGAAATTTATGGAAAGAAGATCTGTTCTGATTTAGCAATAAAGGTCAACAAGTATTTTTATTAATATTAAATCAAGGATTTTGTACTTTAACCCGGCGTTGGTATCGCGACTGTTTTTCCTGAAATAAACACATGCTGATGAGTTGTTGTACTAAGATTTTAGGAGCATCAGCGACTAAGGCCATATTGCTCCGTGTATATTGTCTATAAATTGCGTGTGTTGTGAGATCGGTTTTCTGTTTTCTGGTGGAAAATCCTGAGTTTCCGGGAAAAAATCATGTTACCCTCGCCTGACACCGACTAACTCAGCCACGTTGTGAAAAAGGCCCATAAAAATTCCTCCCATTATCGATGGGACTCGAACTGAGGTCTTTTCCACCTGGTGTGGGGAGGATGGCGATCCTACCCGCTGTGCTACTCAGGAGGGCGTACTGATGTGAAGATACTGTACCCAGAAAAATTGATCAATGTAGAAATGAATATTTTTGTGTAGAGTATTGTTATGTTGTGTTGTTTGTGTTCAATGATCGGCCTCCTAGTCCAGTAGGTAGCAAAATACCCTGCGCAGCCAGCTGGACTATATTAGTATTCCATCGCTTCTCGGCCCTTTGGCTAAGATCAAAGTGTATTAGTATTCCAGATGCAAATCGTACTTATAAATTCCATTCTGTAATCCACGGAAACAGGATTAGCAAAGGAAGAACAAATCCAATAAAGTCCATAAGAATGAAGCCCAATATGACCATAATTGACTAAGCTCATTCGAAGAGGATCAAACAAAGACCAAAACATATAATATTACCAACTCGAAAAGGCAGCCATGAGATCAAAGTTCTACATTCACGACCGTTGGAACAGTAACAGGAGAGACACAAATAAGTGCTAGGACAAACTAGCAGGTTTCTATGGTTGTTTGCATGGTTCGTACTGTAGTATTAAATACGGTTAAGGCACTAAATTCAAGATTTTTAAGTAAATATAACTGCTAGAATTGTAGTAGAACTTTCCGTAGAGTAGAAGTTTAAGGGAGTTCTCCATGCAGTATTTTTGTAGTGGAGCTCACCGTGGAGTATAGCTGTTGAAACTATGGTCAAGCTCCCGGGACTAAAGAAATTATAAGCACTAGAAATCATGTGGCAATAAAGTACGCTGGAATCAATAGTAATATAAATTAAGGCACCACACTGGAATCAATAATCGCGTAAATTAAGGAACCACTGTAACCAACGGTCATGTAAATTAAAGAACCATGCTGGACCAAACAGTCATATGCCACAAGCAGCCAAAACTGTTTGGAATACGAAATTAAGGATTCTTAGAGCCTCTTAAACTATAGTAGAACCCTTAGATCCGTGGATGAAAGGACACACTGGTCAATAGTCATATAATATAAGACACTACGCTGCACAAGGAACCACAAATGAATAAGCTTTTTTCTACTCCGTTTTGCAATAGCATCAAGGGATCATATGGCACAAAGAACCACACTGGATTTAACAAGAGTTTAAGAGACGTTATTACATTCAATCTTCCAAAACTTGTGATAAATTTGTACTGACCACCACATTCTCTGCATGCATTTCCTTGGTTTCATTAAACAGAGCAAGAAAGTAGAATGGTAGTTAAATGGAAGTAGACACTTATCCAGAAGAGGGAAACAGGTACCTTATTCAGCTCCCCTTCCACCGGCAGGAACATTCTGTTCCCTAAACACTAGTGATCAGTTCAAAATCGTTCGCCATCGGAAGCTACGGTAATTAAAATAAGCGTCATAGGAATGAGACAGGCATGATCATCAACCTCATAAGGAAAAAAAAAAAAAAAAAAACACACGTACATGATTACCCGACGACAGAAAACTACAGAGACCCCACAAGATTTCACCACAAGAGACCTCAATTTCTCGAATAACAAATCGAATCTACAGTATCAAGAATAATGCCACAAACGGCACCGTGAAGAACGATACTCATTCCTTGATATAATTAGAAGTATTTATTTATTATTTCTGACTGCAGGAACCATCAGGACGAGCAAGTTATCCACCATTTTCCAGAACGTAATACCACCCTCCCATGCTTGCTCATTGTAAATAGTTAAATATCAACATTCCGAAATTCATTCGAAAAGTGTCAGCCAACTGATAGCTGCAGTTATTCGTTCTAATGGTTTCATAACATAGCAATGATCGTATTCTTCTAATAACTATAGTTACAAAGCAGTGGAAGGCCAAGAAAATCTTATTGGCAACACCAATAAGGACTGCGCACAAGCTTATGTCATTATCTTCGCGGATAAGAACACACATAAAACACAAGGGTAGATCGGTGGCCACTCGAATGGCCACATTTTTTTAAAAAAAAATCTCAGGCTTGCCAGAAACATAGAAAATACGAGGAGATGGGGGAAACCCCAGGAGCCGTTAGACCTTCAACACACCTTACACCTTACTCAGATGGACAACAGACATGTAACAGAAACGATAACTACAGTAAACAAGCGATTAAGCCACCCTTCACCCTGGATGAACTCAACTTGGCCACTAGTACGGTCAGAAATAGAAAATGCCCGGGCCTTGATCTTACTGAGCCCGAAATACTCAAGAAAACCGTGAAATACGAGCCGCACCTGCTGCTCACACTATAGAATTCTTGGAAGCAAGAATTTTCCCAACTGCATGGAAAACAGCAAATTTAAAACTAATACTGAAAAATCCTACAAAAAATCCAGAATATCCGGATTCATATCGACCCATCGCACTGAATTATAAGACACTATGAAGCAGCAGGCCTACATGCCAGAAACCAGTATGGCTCCAGACCAGGGTCCTCACCTGTGGATGCACTGGGAAACTTGCTAAAGATAATCCAGGACTATAGACGAAAGTATCTGCTGTTTATCTCTGTTAACTTTTATGGGGCGTTTGATTCACTTTGGTGGCCAAGAGTCCTGGCGAGGTTGACGAAGGCTGAGGTGCCGCTTAACCTGTACAAAGTAATTGAAGGCTATTTAACGCAAAGAAGAGTGGAAATCAACGTACACTATCAAAAAATAACAAGAGAGGTGCACAATGGATGTCCGCAGGGATCGGTGCTGTGGCCGCTCCAGTGGACAATGGTCCTCAATGAATTCCTGACGACGGACCTGGATTCTGCTGAAGCGCACGCCTTCGCGGACGACTTGACATTGACGGTAGAGGCAGATTGCAGGGCCCAACTGGAGACGCTGGCAAATCGGGCACTGTAGCGGCTGCAGCAATGGGCATCAAAGAACCAGCTGAACATATCGTCAGACAAGACCTCATCGATCCTCCTAAAGGGGACTCTACAACTACGATGACCCGCAAATTAAAATCAACAATGTAACCATCAAATTTTTGAGCCAGCTGAAGTATCTGGGCGTTATCCTAGATAAAAACCTGACGTTCCAGCCGCATCTAAAATATATAAGTAGAAAAATCAGAGGATACTCTGGAATGGTAACCAGAATCACAAGGAAAGATTGGGGACTCAAGGAAAAAACCCTGATGGTTTACTATAAAGCAACCTTCCTGCCAGCAATCACCTACGCAGCAGCAGTGTGGTATCCAAAAAGGACACTGCTAGTCAACAAAAGAACACTGTAAATGACCCATAGGACCATACTGCTATCAACAACGCGCGCGCTTGCAGCACGTTAAGTACCTCAGCATTGCAGGTATTTGCTGGAGCGCTCCCCCTGGACCTGAGGCTATTGTTTTTGCTAGCCAGCAGAGTGGCCACCACCCACCAAAGATACATGACTGATCCGGCGGGCAATCTAAAAAACGAAAATATTTGGCTACAGACCCACCTCCTAGACCTTTGGCAGAATAGGTGGACGGAGACTACAAAAGGCGAAGTAACAAAACGATTTCTACCAGACCTCCGGAAAATATACCCAAAGCAGCTGGCCTGGTACTTCGCTGGTACTATATGACAACAATATTAACCCGGCACAGACCCTACAAGGAGAAGCTGTTTAGTTTTGGACTCGTTGAGGACCCCAACTGCATATGTGGGGAGAGCGAAAGCTGGAGCCACATAGTCTATGATTGTCAACACTATGAAGACCTCAGAGGGCTACTAATAACAAGATTGAGATACTTCCCAAAAGGATTGGAGCACCACTTCCTGGGCACTGAGGAGAATTATAGGGCGCTCTCCCGGTATGCGCAAGACCTATTCACCAGAAGAAAAACACTAATAGCTATCTACAGCAACGTACATAAAGATTGATAAAAATCGCCGCCAAATGTGACAGAAAACTGAAACCCGCAAGTGACAAGCACTTGGACAAGAAGAGTGCTGATCACACGGAAAAGAAAAACACGGACAGGGCTTGCACCATGTGTGACAAAACAGAACATAATAAACGCAGCACAGAGAGCAGAGAACTGACTAAACTCAGGACAGCTACAAACAGCCTGTGGCGATCTGAAGAGGGCACTCTAGTCCCCTTTTCCTTGGGGGAAAACGTTCTCTGTTCCCTTCCCCCCTTGCCACCACCAAACCTCTAATCTGGTGGGCATGGGCATGCCCCACTGAAAACTGGGGCTATCTACTCTATTGACCCTATATTTCTGTCTTTCACCCCCAATCTTCGGTATCCCTCCCCTCTCTACCTCCATCATAGCAAAACCCCCACACATTAAAAACTTAACATGATAAAATTACCTTGCGCCTAAAACTCGGTCTAGCAAACCTAAGCGATATTACCCCTACGACAGCGCAGATTTTATTTTTTTTTTAAGTACTAGCCGCCGAAATCCCAGGAAATTAAGCGGCAGGACCTGCCGGAATCAATCTAAGGCGAATGGTTTCCGACTTTCCGAACTGGTTTCCTGGTCTGCCTCCACGGGGCGTAAGTGGGGCAACGTTGGGCCTCAGTAGGGGTCTAACGGCTAAATGATCAGATGAACAACGGTACAGGACACTACACATGAACAATTCCCACACACTTTTAAATCTCTGGCATTTCCCAGCGAACTGGTTCACCCACAATGAAAGCATCGCGGAGATTGGGGAAACGCCTGGTGCCGTATGACAACAACACACACTTACCAATACACTCTGGTGGCCGTAATAGGACAGTTTATAGCCAGCTATCAGGTGGTCTAGAAATGTTGGGTTTTTTTTGTTTTTTTTTTTATAAACTCTATCCTCAATCCTCATATTCTTGACAATGATTCATGTTCTCTCGTCTTTCGTTTCTGTATCACCACAAAAACAGTTAATCCATCGTGATATACCGAACGTATGCAGTTCCTCAAACATCAATACATACCCCTTTTGTAAGAAAGTACATTATAAATTAGGTGCAAACCAACTATGACTTTAATAAGTACCTCAGCCATGAGGACATCATGGTAATTTTTTTTTATTTTTTCCACAGATTTCCTAATCACCATTTATTCAAAGAGAGAGAACATCTCAGTAAACGTTGAAGAAATTCAAGAATCTTAAGTTATGTACGTAGAAATTCCCATGCCTAACAATATCAACTAAACTGAAGAATCAGTGGAAAGCATAAATTTCCATTGCAATTGAGGAAGTGGAGACGCCATTTTGGAGAGTGAATATTCAGCGTCTAACAAAGAGCAGAAAACCGTCGAATTTTAGTAGCGCCAAAGTTTTAAATATTTAAAAGTCTATATCTGAATTTAAATTTATTAATTTCTATTTAAAATTTAACTTTCTATTCAGTATATCGTTATTTGTTCGGTCAAAATATATTTTTGAAAGAGGGAAGAATATTTTGAATTACTGTGAATATACAGATTTTTCTAAATTCCAACAAAAAATTATAACAGTAATTCTACCTACCGAAATAAGTAAAACATTCATTCTTCCTTTCCGATGTATTTCTCTTTTCATGTGCTTGAAACTGATGGGCGAGAATGCTTTTAATAGGTAATGTGAAGTACAAAATAATATAATTAGTTCTCTGTATTGTAGGTTGTCAAGTGTCTTTCCTCCATTCAGCAACCACAGAAGCTCGAAGTGGCGGCTCGAGCTTTAGAAATAAGATGCCTTGACCTCTGAATTGATTGGAGCACACTTTCATAAAAATGCCAGGCGAATCAACCTGAAAGTGGGCAAGAAGTCTTCCTCGCGTTGTAAAGGTTTCTTGCACGCCTGTATGTTAAGGTGTTCCCATAAAAAGTAATATAGCCAATTCAGATTAATGGATCGCGCTCGCCATGGCACAGAATTATGATTCGCAGTATAATTCTCTTCAAGCTCACATTTGTTTGGTTACCAAGAGAAGGTAAAAGAAATAAGAGGAAGACAAAAACCAGGTGGAGAGATGAGTTAACATCTCCTATGGGCCCCACTTGGAAAAGACCGGCATTGAACAGAGATGAATGGAGAAAGTCGGGGGAGCCTTTTGCCCAGCAGTGGGAATCCACAGGCCAACATACAACAATGATTCTCTTGGTGCGCAGCAGATGGTTACGAGCCATCATGCTAAAATGAATACGGGCACCATCGTGCTGGAGCGACATATTCCAGCATGATAGTGCTTCTGAATTACTAGATGTTCTCAGTGGAAGGATTTTTTATATTTTTTGAAAGCCTTTTCCCACATCATCTTTTAAACAGATTAAGGGATTTAATTCATAGACGAAGATTTCGGAATATCATACATATTTATACATGTTTTTCACTTGTTTTGGTATACTTGGAACTACCCCTATAATTTGTGTGTGTAATTTCGATACTCTTTATGTATAAATTCATCAAAAATGAAACGGAAATTTAATTCTTATTATTAAAATCTGGTTATCGAGCTTTATTTTTTAAACTATGAATAAATACAGAGAAAAATAATTTAAACAATCATTAAAGTTCTCGCTTCAAATTCAAGTTCAAATGCTTCGTGTTCAAATGAGAAAAAATTCAACTGCTCAATTGCTCTCCTTTCAGTTTGCAAAGAAGTTATTGTTTTATTGGTCAGTGTTTTTCTTGGTCAATATTCTAAATTTCTAACTTTTTAAACATTCAAATACCAAATTATCTAATTCATATTGGACTATTAAGAGTAATTCAATTCAAGATTCATTAAATATGGTATTTATAAGAAAAACTCATACCTTCTTTGAAATCTAATAACCGGATCTGCCAAAATGTCGCTCATATCCACTGTACTTCCTTTCCTTTTGACATCTGGATGTTTCCTCATCATCAGCCATCCAATATGGGCGAAAAAGAAGCCCCTATTTATATTATGAGGATCAGCATCTGTGTCTGAGAATTTATGGTGTCCTCTATGGTCTCTGCTCCAGTGATAAATATCATACTAGTGAACAGTGAATGTAATATACACATATATGGGGGCAAAACGTGGCTGTATTTATTAAATTGTACATACAAAGTGAACTCTTCATATTGTGATAAAAATATAAAATAGGGAAATAGTACGTTATAATGAATGAGAATTTTTAATAATAGTTTTTTAGATTATTCAAAAGTAATATGGAAACTATTCAGAAATATTATTGAAATCAGCTGCGGTTACAATAAATTGTTAATTGAACATTTTGTTAATTCAATTAAATAATTATTGCTTGTTAAAACCCACATTTAAAAAAAATAAAAACATTTTTAGCTAAACGTACCGTATAGTTATTTAACAGTTTTTACTATATGGAGTATTGTACAATGGGATAAACTCTTCTTCATCCCTGCAAGTAATATTCCTTTACATCACTGACAAAAGCCGATGAACTGTCCTGGAAGCTTGTTTGTATTGCTCAGAGAACTTTATATCCGACTGCATAATTATCCCCAGGTCTTTTTTTTGTTTTCAACTAGTCTAAATGTAGTACCACATGTTACTTTGGGTTACTGCTAACCATATGCAGTACTTTGCATTTCTCAATATTAAACTTCAGTTGCCTTTTCTTGGCCCATCTATCTAATTTTCTAGATCCTGTTGCAATAGCATTCCAACCTAACCACTCTGCCAACCTTTGTATCATTTGGAAATTTGGACATTTAGCCTTCTGTGCCTTCATCAATATCATTGATAAATATATAAAACAACAATAAGCCTAACACTGAACCATGGGGGAATCCACTAATAAGATTAATCTATGAAGAGCAATGCCGATTGATTACCGTTCTCTGTCTGTTACAACGTAGTTACAGACGTGCTATTACAACGTAAGTAACGCATTATCTGCATGCTGCTATTAGTCACTGTTAGGACATCTAGTTACGATCTCAGCATTCATGGTTTTGTCCAAAACAACCAATTTTCCTACGCCAAACCATGAAAAACAGCCACAGAGCATCACGCTGTCTCCGTCAAAATTTATTGTTGAGACATTACATCTCAGCAGGTAGTTTTATCCTGCCATATTCCACGTCTAGGCGTGAACATCACTGGTAAATCAGGTACCGTGACTGTCACTCAAACGCACAGCTCTCCACTGGTCTACGGTAGAAGAACCGCGGCTCTTAGCCCAACCTAGCAGGAATCTGGAATTAGTCTGGGTGATTAGTGGCGTGTGGACACCTGCATGTGACCAACCATGTTATGCAATGTTTTGCGCACTGTACTGGTATATGTCCTAATCGTCTCATTGCAGGACTGTTGATGCTACGACAACATCGATCTGCATTCCGAACGATTCCTTGAAAGGCTTTCCTGTCGCATTCCGTCAACTTTTGAGGTTTTCTGCGTCATTTCTTGATAGTGTCAACACCATTCCATCTCCCATTTGAAAATCCTATCGATAACCGTCTAAGTAGTAATCTTCAATGTCAATAAATATGTGTGGAGAATACTTTCGGTGAGCTTTCTTAGTGCATTGCACCCGTAGTGAAATTCGGAAGAGGTGGTGTCATGGTGTAAAGATTCTCCTTGTTTCGGACTCTGATTTTCATTTGCTGTGCGAAAAACTATCAATGTCTATGGCGCTCACACTCTATTAGTTTTGTGGAAATGGGCCATGAATATTCCAGAACAATAAAGCTCATCTCATACAACGAAACAAACGTTGGAGAACAAACGTTGCTACACGTCCGTAGGTATAACCTTAAATTGCCCACACGTGTCTCCTGGGTGGTGCTAAGTGTGCAATGGTGTTGGCTGCTGGACCTAGAGCTCTTCTTTTCGATATACCAGCAATTAGAGGTTACATTATATCAATACTTAGAACATGGAACATTATCCTGATCTAAATGGCTCCTTTCAGAACCAAACAACAACAAAGAATATAGGACACTCTCTGAATATTCTTCAACTTAATATCTAGGGTATAAGCCGATCAAAAAGTGACTACCTTTTAAAAGTGCTTAAAGATTACCATGTAGATGTTGTGCTGCTACAAGAAACATTGTGAAGATCAAAACCAACTTTACTCTAAATGTAAATTACCAGGATACAGCCTTGTCGCGGCTATTTTCCATAAAAGCTATGGTACCACTACGCATATCCAAAATAACATCGACCAAATAGAAATTTTGGACATAAGTTCTAATGATATTTACACTACCAGGGTTGGGGTGATGGGTCTGGAAATAGTAAATATTTATAAACCACCATCTCGACCTTGGTGTAAAGAAGCCATCCAGAACGTGCATCATCCATCAGTTATTATGGGAGATTTCAAAGTAGGAGTACTATTTGGGGCTATGCTGACACTAACAGAGATGGCCTTGGTGTGATGATCTGGTCTGAAGCCGAGGACGTGTTCTTAATGTATGACGCAAAAGAGAAAGGTTCCTTTCATTCAGGCAGATGGAACAAAGATATCAACCCAGACCTCTGTTTTGTTTCAAGAGACGAGCGTGGAAGACCTTTGCAGTGTAGCAGAAAAGTTTTGAATAATTTTCCTCGTAGTCAGCATAGACCAATTCTTGTAAAAATTGGTACCGACGTTTCAAAAGTAAGATCAAAGCCTGTACCTCGTTGGAAAAGCTCACTGGGGAGCCTTCACTAATGAGGTGGATTACAATATTCAATGGATCCCATCAAAATTCTATAATTATAAGCGATTTGTTGGTTTAATATGCTTCATAGCAAAGAAGCATATTCCCAGAGGATATAGGAAAGAATACATTCCTGGTTGGAACAGAAGATGTGATGAGCTATATGAAGAATACCAACTTAGCAATAGAACAGAAATTGCTGATGAAATATTGCAGTGCTTAGACTCTGCTAAGAAAGAGAAATGGAACATAATGACAGCAGGTCTGAATTTCCAACACTCAAGCAGAAAAGCATGGACACTTCTGAGGAAACTCGGAAGTAGTATTCCCAAACATATTAATAAGAGCTCAGAAGTATCCCCAGGAAAAGTAGCCAAGAGAATTGTCAACATTTCCAAGAGACCAACCGATACTAACAAAGATGAAGTCAAAAAACTTAAGAAGGAATTAAGAACTAGACTATCCTTGGCTGAACCAACCTTCCAATTCTCAGGAGAATTTACAATCGCAGAGATATCAACAGCTCTGAAGGAAATAAAACCAGGCAAAGCAGCCGGAGTGGACGGAATATATCCAGAGTTCCTGAAACATTGTGGTCCAAGAGCTCTGGACTGGCTAGTTAAATTTTTTAATGACATCTTGCGGAATGGTAGGTTCCCGTTTTTGTTTAAGAGAACCAAAATAGTTGCCATCCTAAAGCCTGAGAAAAGTGGACCTTGCCCTGAAGAGTATCGCCCAATTGCACTTTTAAATATATGTTATAAATTAATTGAGAGAATGGTTTACAATACAATTTCAACCACAACCCTCCAACACATACCAATTGAACAAGCCGGATTCCGACCAGGCCGAAGTTGCTGTGATCAGGTACTGGCACTTACCAGCCACATCGAGAACGGATTCCAAGATAAGAAGAAGACCATTGCAGTCTTTGCGGACTTGACATCAGCTTATGACACAGTATGACGACAAGGAATGATTCTGAAATTTTTGAAGATTGTTCCTTGTAAGACCCTCGCGATCCTACTTAACAATATGTTATGCAACAGAGTATTTGAAGTACATTTAAACGGCAGAATGAGCAAGCCCTATATATTAAACGATGGTTTACCACAGGGATCAGTTCTAGCCCCATTATTATTTAATATCTATACGGCAGCTCTTCCAGCAACTGCTTCTAGGAAATTCATGTACGCAGATGGCATAGCCCTGACTGCTCAGTCTACTGACTTCAATGCAGCCGAAATTGTACTCACAAAGGATCTTCATAACCTGAATAAATATTTTCATACATGGCGACTTAAACCTAATTTAAATAAAACCGAAGTTAGCTGCTTTCATCTGGATAATCAAAGGGCTAATTATATGCCTCAAGTGGAATATAAAGGTCAACGACTGAAACACAACCCTTGTCCAAAATATCTGGGAATTATAATGGACTGAACACTGACGTATAAACAACACCTTTGTAATATTGCAGCAAAGATAAAAACTAGGAATAACATCTTGCACAAACTCAGTGGAACAGGCTGGGGAGCAAACGCAACGGTGCTACGAACATCAGCCCTTGTCCTAGTCTACTCAGTTGCAGAATACTGTTGCCCCGTATTTCTTAATAGTGCACACTCTGTAAAAGTTGGTACCCAACTGAATGACACAATGAAGACAATATCAGGCACCATTAAACCGACACCTTTAAAATGGCTACCAGTGTTATCTAACATCCATCTCCCTCATATAAGAAGAGAAAGAGCTTTGCTGAAAGAATGGCAAAAATGTCAAAGAAATCCTCAATTGCCCATACATCAGGATTGCAAACCCCAGAAGCCGGAGAGATCGAAATCCAGGAAACCCCCCCCCCATGGAAGCTAGGCGAGAAACTTATTAAGTCATATTTTAATGCTGACCAGACCTGGCGTGAAGATTGGACTATTTCAAATCCCGACCATCTGGGCTTAGTCAGTGATCCATGCAGAGCTGTACCAGGTTTCAATTTACCAAGAAAGGAATGGACATCCTTGAATACAATCCGAACAAGTCACGGAAGATGCAAGTTTTGGCTGCACAAGTGGGGAAAAACTGAAAACCCATTCTGTGACTGTGACACCGTGCCTCAGACCATCCAGCATGTCGTCTCGGAGTGTCCAAAGAGGAGATTTGAAGGTCCCATCCAAGATCTACATAGTGTTCCTGACGATGCTTATTAAGTGGCTGAATAAACTGGACATTACATTTTAATTCATCAAATGTTATCTATAATTTTGTCTGTAAATATTATTTTTAGGCTTATTGTAATTTATTTATATTTTTTGACATTGTCTGTTACAAATGTATCCTCATTTTGCCATACGAAATAATAATAATACAACGAAACGATATAAAAATTTAGTTTTAGGAAAATCAAGTCCAAACAAATGATCTGACCACTCTAGGGTCCAGACTGCAATAATATTTTATTTTTATTTTTAACATACAATATACACAACAGGCATTCGCCCAGTTAAAGTGTATAACAGAGCAAAGGTTGTACAAAACATAAAAATAAATAGTAGACTAATACACTTTGTACAGGTATGTTCGTGTCAGACGGCACCTGGGATTTCTCCCATCTCCGCCACAATGAAAGTTAATTCAAACGGGAAAAGTCCAATTCACGAAAATAAAAAAGATATTCATGACGTCAAGTCCAGCGCCATGAAAACTCGCCGAAAACAGATTGCTTCAGGAGACATCATCACACACACACACACACACACGAATTAATGAGAGCATCTTTAACCCAGAACTCATCCGTCAATCAGTCAACTTACTACAAACAGTTCTGTGAAACTGTTTTTTGTTCACAGCCATATCCAAGTCAAGCATGTTCATAAGTGCCAATGTTCTTTTTGAAGAAGGAGTTCCTGGATATCTCTAATCTAGAATTACCGATGTGGAATGTAGTCTTCTGTCTAGTAGGCACCGCTGGAGCGTAAAGATCAATATGGCACAGAAGATCCGGCAGGTAGGTTGAACCAACGACTATATGTTACAACAGTTTTAAATCAAGAACAGTTCGCCGAGTTTCCAGAGATTGAAGCTTGAAGTAGGAACAGAGATTCCGATAGAAGGTTCTATGGTAAAACATGGGGTTACGTCTGGAAAGATAGTGGATAAATTTCATCTGGAGCTATTCTATTTGCTGTATCAAGTATGCATAGTGTGGGTTCCATATAGGAGAGGCAAACTCCAGTATAGAGAGTACAGTTGTCTTGAATAGGAGCACAGAGAACTGAGGATCTTGAAATCTGTACGTCTGCCGTTTAATGAAACCAATTTGTTTGTTCGCTTGGTTTAATATATTCCTAACATGTTTATCAAACCCACATGTAGCGGTAAAAGTAACTCCCAGATCTTTAACTTCGTCAACTCTGGAAATTGGCATCTCCTTGATGTAATATTCATTAACTAAAGCCTTAGTTTAACTGGAAGCTGCAAAGGAAATAAAGCTGCATTTCCCTAGTATTAACCTCCAAACTATTCAAAGCAAACCAATCAGCAAAAGAGTTGAGAGCGGCCTGAAGGTTAACTGCATCATCTTGACTGCTGATACGTGAATATAGTTTCACATCATCGGCAACATTAGTATCTTAATACCACCTCTCTCACCTTAATACCACCTCTTTTATTCACCTTCGTTGATAAAGATGGTGAATAAAAGAGGTCCAAGAAATGATCCCTGTGGTACTCCTTTCGATGGAAAAAATTCCCTTGAAACTTCCTGTCTGATGATCACCCTATGTTTTCAATATGAAATATAACTCATCAACCAGGACAGTAAAGGATCAAATATTCCATAGCGGCTTAGTTTTTGAGCAAGTTGATTGTGCGAGACACTGTCGAAAGCCTTAGTAAGGTCTGTGTAGATCACATCAACCTGTCCTCCGCGATCGACGGTGTCTAGGACCTGTTGCCAGATAGTGAGAAGATTAGTGGTAGTTGATCGGCCCCTAGTAAAGCCATGTTGGCAGTCGCAGATGAAGTGATGAAAATATTCTATTAATCGGTGGTGAATGACAGTATCCAGAATTTTTGCCAGTGAGTTCATAAGGCAGATGGGACGGTAATTCTCTAGTGAGTGGTTTGCACTTCTCTTTGGGATGGGAATAACATTAACAGTTTTGGAGTGGAGTAGATACCAGTCTTAACGGAAAGATTGAGTATATGCAATATTATATATTTAAGTTGTGGAAAGCATTTCTTCCACAAGATAAGTGGAATCTTATTTGGGCCTGCTGAAAAATATTTTGTTAGTTTCCGAAGCGCTTGAATGATATCGTCTGTTTCCACCGAGAGATTATTCAGTGTATCATCCTTAATGACTTGAAATTGATAAGTTGAAGCAGCAGTAGCTACAGTTTTCTCGGAAAAGGAGGAGAAAAAGGTCGCAAAAAAGATCTGCTTTAGTTTTGTCACAGGTTATAGGCTTGCCATCGGAATCAATGATTCTGGTTCCTGTTCAGCAGTTATTAGAATTCTTAAGCATGTTCCAAAATGGCTTCAGGTCTCCATTTACTGTGAAACTGCGTTGAATTGATTGAATATAACGAGCGTACTGCTTTCTGATCATCCTTTTAATTTTGCTTCTATGTTCCTTGAACAAAGTCATATATGCTTCATCATGTGTCGTCCTAAAGTGTTTTCTGCACTGTTCTTTGGCTCGTATAATCGCAATTATGTCTGTTGTGATCCAATGAGGGAATCTGTTCTTGTAATTTTTACTAAGAGGTACGAACTCTTGAATGATAGAGGAGATTGTGCAAATAAGATGACAGGTGACTGTGTCAAGATCATTAATCCGTGGGAAGGAGAAACAATCAATGCAATCGAGTTCACGCCCTAATAATTGCCATTTAAAGTTCAGCTTGGCTGGGACAGGAGTAATGTATCTACTCTTCTGTGATATGTTTATTTGACAGCTTAAAGCCTTGTGATCAGACGGCAGAAATGAAACTGCTTCTAAAATAAGGATCAGCTTGGATGCAAAATTGAGATCCAGCATCGCCTTGCCTCCAGTACAAGTACCATTATACTGCTTGAGACCCAGTTCAGACATAATATCATATAACAGCTTAGTTGTAGCGGTTGTCTCTTCAATGCCTAGTGGAGAGTGTTGAGTATTGAAATCTCCAAACAAGTACACCTCATCCGACTGGTGAAAAAACGTTTCAAACTCACAGAGTGCTTGCGACAGCCTCTCCATAAGAAGAAGATCGACCGGGGGCGAAAAGTAGATAGCTGCAATGAGAACAGTTTTGTTATGAACCTTCAGCTGACAAAAGATTCCTTCAATGTTGTGGAAAGTCCTGTGCATTGTAACTGCAAATTGGTTTGAGATAATAATCGCGACACCACCTTCCCTAGATCCCCTGTCTCTTCTGAGGACAGTATAGCCCACTGATGCCACTTCCGAATCCAGAATTCCATCGTGTAGCCATGTTTCTGTGAAGATATATACATCAAACTCTAGGGAGCAAAGCGAGATTCTAAATTTGTCAATTTTATTCACTAAACTCCCACAGTTCTGATAATATATGTGAAGAGACTGCCGACAGACATCATCGGCTCTCCCTTGTATGGACAGAAACAGTAGAGGCTTGGAAAAGAAGAGGACAAGAGTTGTTTGTGCACCGTGATTGCTAACTATCATTCTTCTCCACATTATTCCTACTCTTGTTGTAGATTTTAAATGGTCTCATTATTAATCCTGGAGACCAATACAGAGAATTCACTAGTTTACTTTCGTCCAATGTATTGCAGGTCACCAGAAAAGAAGCGTAGGATGGATGTTTAGTTCTAAGTGCACGAACTACAGCTACCACTCCGATTTCGTTTCTGATGAATTCATGTAAAACTTCCACCTTTGTATGTGGACTGAGCCGGGAAATAAATAGCTTGGATTTGCGTGGTACTACAGTGAGTTTGTATTTGCCTTTGAATAGACGATCCTCACATTAATTCTTCTACCAGTTGTTTCACTCTTCTACCAGGTAGAAGAGTGAAGAATTGGCTGCACGATAATGGGCTAAAGAGGTGTTGCTATCAATTAGATCCTTATCATTCTCCTAAGTTCTTCTACCAGTTTTTTGTTATCATTCCCGTGAGTTCTTCTACCGGATTTTTTGTTATCATTCTAGTGAGTTCTTCTACCGGATTTTTTGTTATCATTCTAGTGAGTTCTTCTACCAGATTTTTTGTTATCATTCTAGTGATTTCTTCTACCGGTTTCGATGTGTCTGTCCTCTGAGCTGCCGACGTCGAAACAGCGAATTGAATCGCTGCCAATACTCTGCTCTCTTTCAGATGAACTTGCGTCAAGACGGCATGGACAAAAATCCTGGAAACCCAATAAACAACGGTCAACAGTATTCCATGATATATAGATCTATCACCAGGGCCAAAGATTGGATACACACCTCATTATTATTATTTTTTTTTCACTAAAACGCATATTTTCCAAATGGGAAGGTGTTCTAAAGTTTTGATAGGATAACGCATTATTGCGCGGGTATTATTTAATTACTATTCTTTTCGATACCAGTACACTTTTATGAAAAGAATGATGAAAGATAGATTAGAAATAACCGTATTTAAATATTTTGCTGATTGTAACAAAAATTTTAGAGAATAGATAGTATGGTTTTCATGGTCATACTCCCGATTACATGTTCTTCTCCCCACCTTGTCTGCTGCTTATTTCAAGAGAACCGTGCCATGACATATTTTCACTGTATTGTTTATAGAGTCGTCAGTATATCTTGTCTGAAAACAGCACACGTGTTCTGGCGGTTTCCTTATTTGCGAAATGGAATGAAAAATCCAGCTTCCGTTAAAGGAAAAAAAAACTTGAAACACTCATACAAGACCAAATAAGTGTGTTTCATCATGGCAAACCCTTAATCTGTTATGGAGGTCAGGTTCGATCCCAGGTCTTTTTCAAATAGTGCGATCAAAATACGGTTGTCATTACGAAAATCAGAAAACACTACCAAATATTGAGAGTAAAATCCTTACCTGGCCAGTGGTGGTGTCAAGAAGCATCAACAGCACTCTAAGAGGAAGTTTAGCTTTGTATGATCGATGAGCCCACAGACGATGAGCACCTGCTGTTAAACCGAGTAATCCCAAAGAGCCGTAAAAAAATGCTAAGACAAAAGTGTGTATCGAATTAGTAATTTCCAATATTACATGACTGAAACAATGAATCATATTTATAATCGGTTTATACTGTATATAAATAGATATCCTTATGTTGAATTTCTGATATTCGATATTGGATATGCATAAATTGTGTTTAGTCAAGCTCTTATAAATATCAATAAATATTTAAGATTTTTTAAATTTAACAACTGTTTAGATGTTTAAATTTTTACTAAAAATTAGCTTATTTTATCCAAGTTATCAAAAAAAGTATATTTGAAACTGGTAGTATTTCGAAACGTCCTACCGATGTCACTAAGGAATAACAGGTTATTCCTTAGCGACATCATTACTTCCTAACAACAACAGGTGTTAGGAAGTAATATGCAAAGACGTGCAGGAGGATTAAGTTCGAGATTCCCAGCACAGAGACGGAAATTCACAGGGATAATGAGAGCAATAATGCGAGAATTGTCTCAGACAAAACTGCCTGAAAAGAGAAGTAAAAAGAATACTAGAAAACTTTAAAACAAAAATAAGATATACTAGAAAACTTTAAAACAAAAATAAGATATACTTACAGAAAACTGTTGTTTGCCACTTTGCACTTTTAAACGATAAATACACAGCGTAGACCAGACTCAAGTGAAGCAAAAAGAAGGCTACAACGTTTGGAAACCATAATATCTCACATTTCTGCACTTTTCGAATAGGAATATTTCGTTCGTTTTGGGAGTTGACCTTGAAATTTAGAAGTACGGGCATAGTGGTTTATTTTATCTGGAAGAAATAGGAAATATCATATCGATTGATATAAGGGGTTGATCGAAAAGTTCTAAGAACTAAATTCACCATAATAAGTTAATTTTTATTCTTAAATGTTTACGACGGTCTGTTGTTAATTTTTAATTATGAATTTTTGTTTACACAGGTGAAATATGAACGAATAAATTAAAATCACTGTGTGATCTAGTTTTTTTTTTAAAGAAGTGCGAAACCCCCAATCACTTCCTGAAAGAAATGTGCTTTGCCGATTCGCACTATGTATGGAGAACTTGGCTGCTATGTATGGATAAGAGTTCCCCAATAGGACCCAAAGGACTAGATGTCCAACTGAGGAGATTAATCTTAAATTAATTTCGCTATTATAGCCAAAAAAATTTTAAAAACCGCAAGATGAAGTTATAGGAACAAGACAAATAATCAAAAAATTTGAGAAAGAATTTGAAAATATCCACAAGCATTTTTGTGATATTTTTTTCCTTTGACTCTTTTTCTTTTTCTTTCAAAAAGTTTAACTCTTTGAATTTTGACTTAGAACTTTTGGCTCTAAATTTTGTACTTTGATGTCCAGAAAAGTTTTCTTCAGGAAAAATAAAAATAAGAGAGTAGAGTTATCGAAACAGAATTTGCAACTTGTTAATGAATTCCTATGCTTTTTTTTTATTATAATGATATGCCAACAACTGTTGAAGTCATAATTTTATTATGGGACGTATAAATTTTATGCAGTTTTAAAAAATACTTGCTATAGTTAATGACAGTTCATGTTGTTAATTACAGTATGGTACGCGACTGCAACAGGAGATAGAAATTTGTGCAGATGGGCTGAGAAGTGGCAACCGAAGTTTAACCTTGACAAATGCAAAGTACTGTACTGCATATGGGTAGCAGTAACCCCAACCACAGAGTAACGTACCAGCTGTGTAACTGTGTGGTATACACTCAGGGTAGTGGAGAATGAAAAACACCCAGGGGTAATTGTGAAGTCAGATATGAAGTTTTTTGACAGTGCAGACAGGCTGCAAGAGTAGCTCATGAAGTCTTGACAATGATATATAGGAATTTTTCTAGCAGGGATAAGGAGGTGATTATCCCCTTGTATAAGGCAATGGTTAGGCCACACCTTGAGAACGGCATACAGGTCTGGAGGCCCTTTTTGGGAAAGATGTTGAGTTATTAGAACGAGTACAGAGAAGGGCAACGAGAATAGTGAGTGGAACAAAGGGCTGCTGTTACAAAGGTAGGCTTAAGTTCTGCAAATTGCAGCGTCTGGAGACTAGGCACCTGCGACGTGATCTGATTGAAGTGTATAAGGCCTTGAGTGGTTTGATCAAGCGCAATGCTGACGGGATTCTTTCTCTTGCTCAGATTCCGCACTTGAGGGGACATAAATTCAAATTGAGGAAAGACAATTGTAGAATAGAGGCCATTCCATGGTGTTAAAATCTGCGGAATGCTCTTCGAACCATTTTCTAGTCACCACGGCTCTGTGCAAAGACTCACTTTCCTGCTGGAAGAGTCCATTACCCTGTGGGTGCATGATGACCATGAAGGGATGCAGATGGTCTGTAAGGATGGACACGTAACTTGGACCATTCAGAGATGCGTCTAGACGTAGCAGTGGTCCCAACGTGTGCCAGTTGAGCACGCCTCAGACCATTACCGATCGTCCAACTGCCTGAACAGTTACTCGATGAATGATGGGCGCATAGCTTCGTGCGGTTTCTGCCAGATAGTGCACCCTCCCGTCCGCTCGAAATAACTGGAAACGGGACTCATCTCCAATCATCCAAGGTGCAGTGCCAATGTTCTTTCGCTCAGTAGAGGCGTAGAGTCCGTCCTGTGTCCTGATGTTAGCAACGGGACTCTGGTGGTTCGGCGGCTCCCATAACGTATTGGGGCTAACGATCGCCTAATGTTGTTGTTGTTGTTATTTGGTTTTTAGGAGCATTAGCAACTAAGGCCATATTGCTCCCGGATATGCGGTGGTCATTCCCTGACCTTTCCGCATCTTCCGTATTTGGTGGTGACGGGCTCGAACCCCGGTCTAATCAAGAAGCATGTGCTACGCACTGCTGCTCCTTCCCACATGGCTACGGAAACGCCTATCGCCTAATGATCTTGGTGGAAACGTTTCTGGCACCTCCCTCGCTGAAGTCGGCGGTTATTTGTGCCGGTGTCGTTGGCTGAAGCAATGCGATACAGTCGTCGACCGTCGAATGCCAGGTTCACCCACCACCTTTCTTCCGATACACTCTTGATACTGTCGATCGGGAATGCGCAATTTCTGTACCACCTCCGCGATAGAGTGAACCATGCGTCGGGCACCTACTATCATCCCTCTTTCAAAGTCTGTTAACTCACTACGTTTATCCATACTGATATCGAATTACCGTCTACGTGAATGTAGTGATGCTGCGTACCTATATACCTGCCAAGCGGTGGGTTCGTCCACTAGCCAGAGGGATGACAGCGTCGCGTTGCCCAGGAACCAGGTATCCCATGAATTGGGTCCTTTCTGTGTACCAGTGCCCAATTTATGATAATCAGAGAAGTGTGCTGATCTCAGTTAAGCCCAATTCCACGTAATCAGGAACATCTACTCATCACAGAGATTACAAAGAATTATAAATATTATAAAGAATTTACAAAATATATAAAAATAGTATTTGAAACTAGGGGAAATAATATTAGAAGCCGCCTTCAGAAGTCTCTATTCAACCAAATCTAGCTCCATAGCAGCAAAAGCAAAATCCACGTGACCACCAAACTCTAGAGTAATCATGACAGACACTCCTTATTCTTCGTATTTGATAACCTGTGTAACCCCTGTTATCCCCAGGGACCAGCCCCTTTAATTCCCGGCCTTGACCTACCGAACTTGGCTTCTGGGGGGGGGGGCTCTGTAACGTTTGTGAGAGTATGTGAAAAGCGAATAATTCTGTACGTGTGCTTGTAATACATGTATTATATCCTTTTTTTTTGCAGAATAATTGGGTGTGCTCCTCCTCCGGGGTTTGAAGGTAGGTGCGTGTGTTTGGGGCATAAAGTTCGCTCCACCCTGCCACCTTCGCTCAGATCCTTGGGTTTCTGGGCGGGAGACTAATTGTGGGCCATGCGTGCACAAGTATGACTGAATAATCTAGTCTTTGGGTGCGAGTGGGTGTTAGTGCTGGCTGCTGGGCGTGTAGGGCGTCTGGGCTTCCTAGCTGAAACTCCTGAGTGAATGTGGAATGTTAACTTGACCTGAATAGAAAAAAAATAATAAATAAAAAAGAATATGTATGTCGTTCAAATTCTGAGCGCTGTAATGAGTGAGATAAAATACGTTTTGTAAATGCGAACAAGTTGACTGTCTCATAAGTGTGATATTGTGCGCTCATAATTATACGTAAAAAAAATAACGTATATCTGCAGGACAAGCCTTGTAAGTATAGTATGACCCATAATAACAACAATTGAACACACCAACCGTCTATGACTGAAACTTTATTAAAATAATCAAATAAGCCAGGATAAAACTTGTTGTAAAAATAAAATACACCGACTGTAAAGTTAAAAACGATAAAATCATAGATAAAAACAACAGTAGCTTTCAAAGGCGACTGCCTCCATCATGAACAAAAACACTAAACCGCCGTTATGGCACATACTTAAATGACATCATCAGGATCAACGCTTACAGCACGTGTTAACGGGTGGATATTATTCTCCACACGTGCGTAGTGGAGACAGGAAATATATATTTTATCTATCATTTTATCGCTTTTAACTTTACAGTCAGTGTATATAATTTTTATTTTTACAGCAAATTTTTTCCTATCTTACTTTATTATTATATTAATTAAGTTTCAGTCATAGACGGTTAGTGTCTTTCATTGCAGTTATTATGAGACAGATCTATTCCAACCCTAGAGGCTTATTTGAAGAATAAGCCTCTAGGGTTGGAAATAATAATAATAAAAAAAGGCCGTGTTCTGTAGTAATAATAAAAAAGCCATATTCAGGATTTGGTTTGTATGAAAGAGGGAGCGAATGTGAGGAAACAAATTTAAAAAACTTTGAAACGTCCTGTTTACTTGTTTTTCTGCCAGATGTGGGAATGTATGTTGTGTATGTTGCGAATAATTACGAATAAACATTGGTAGAGGGAGATTTGTACATATGCTGAAGATCAAATACTTCGTGCTATACAAGTATGTCCGACCAGAAATATCAGAAGATTTTTAGGTGTGGCAAATCTTTTATCTGCAAGCGTATGAAGGAGGAAATTTTTTTATAATATTAGAAGCTACAGTACTTAATATCCTACATGGGTTTAAGGTTGAGAAGACAGACTCATTATGAGGAATGCAGCGAAAAGCACGTTGGACAATCCCATTGTAAGCGCGCTTAAGGACAGTTATTCCGATCCACCTGGAGACAGATGCAATCCTATTGAACTGAAGAAAACAATTCCTGTCATAAAAATAAAACGGCACCGCGGGATAATACCGCCACTAAACGGACAGCAAATTGTACTAAACTAATGAGTAAGACGTGTAAGCCCAAAAAGTCCTGCTGAAGGGCATGAGCCAAAAGCAAGATTCTTTCCTCTGCTAACCATTAATAAATTTCCTACCGATTCGATTAGTTTGTTACCAAAACCGCGCGCATCCCAACTAACGGATCTGTTAGGGATGCATAAAGTGTCAGGGGATTCCGGTAAAATTCTCTGGAGACTTCGTCCCCAGAAAGCGTCGCTAGCAACTAAAGGGATCAAAAGACGTTGGAACCGACAGCCTCTGCTCCACTTTTGCTCAAAACGTCAGGAGCATCTGCAATAAGCTCCACTGCTACAATAATTCTTGTTCCTCCTGGAATTTGTGATTATTTGCCTTACAGAAATCTGGATGTCTTTCAATAAATAGCTCGACACGTTGTTCAGAAACTAACATTATCATGCAGCTACTAATGATCGTATGGAAGAAGGGGGGGGGGCATTATGGTTATTATCATCGTAATTTTTCTCTTTCCTGCCTGAGGAACAACAGTTCTGATCGCTTTGAAGCTTTGTGTGCCAATGTTACATGTGGAAATCATCAGATCCAAATTTGTTTAATTTATCTCCCATATGATCATACAGACGACTCTAGGGATGAATTGCAGTCATGGCTCGTGACCCACCTCACCTCTGATAAACCCGCCTTTCTTACAGAGGACTTCAATATGCCCAACCCTAGACACTCTGAAGTTAGACGAGACTTCATTACCTCCATCGAAAATTTAAAGCTGGATTTCCTTGAATCACGACCTACAAGGGGCAACCAGTAATTAGACCTAGTATTTCATCGCATTGCAGATTTGAGGCCCACGATACCGATCTTCACTTTTAATTCAGACCACAAGCCACTCACCTTTTCTTTTACGTTCCCCTCGATGCGTCCTAAGGATGATGAAGTCCTAACCAAAACAATTTTCTCAGTTAATTTCATCAAACCAGATGTCATAATGAGTTTTCTCACCGCAACCGACTGGGAAGCACTTTCCACCCTCGAAGAATTGTCTTGCTTCCCTCCTGATGGCAATGAAAATATAAGGAGCTTCAAAAACCGTCAATATCTCTAAATGGACAAAACCATGATTCTCAAGAGACCTAAAGCCCGCTTTTCTGGAAAAGCAACGTGCCTTCAGGAATTGGAAGAGTACTGGAACCACAAGCGATTTCATTAGCTTTAAAAAAAAATGTGCATTTTTTCTGAAGAAAAAAAACGACACGCCAACGATAGATACAGAGCTAAGAGGTTAGTATGCTCAAAGTGGCGGTTTGTAAAGCATTATAAAAATATTCAGATGGATGACAGCGTTTTCATTGAGTGGGTAGACAATACTTTTGGTGAGTGTCATGTAAAGAAAGAAAGAAGCGAATATTCTTATCTCATTACGTGATTTGACTACCCTGTCTACACTTAACATCACGAAGGAGAATCTGATGAAAGTAATAAACGAGTTGCAAAACAAGACTACCGTTTGGCCCGATGGATTTCCCTTGTTTATTATTAAAATATCCTGTGTCTTCATTGTGGATGTTCTTTTACACATCTTTAATGCAATTTTGCGAACTCGTTGGTGCCCCAGATTTGGAGACACGTTACTTCATCAAACATTTCAAAGAATTTGAGGCCAAAAACTGTGAAGAAATTTCGTTCAATCTCAATGGGCTGTTCACCCCTTAAAGTTTTCGAAAAGAACACTGTTTTCATCAGAGACCTTGCCACTTCACTCCGTGGTCCCTGGGAGATCTACTCTTAGGAAGCTTTCATTCAGGAAGCTTTGAATTCTCGAACACAGCTCGACATAATTTTTCGTGATGAATTTAAATCTGCATATGATAGGATTTTGCATCATATCTTTACTTAACATCCTGCAGAACTACTTCAGGAACTCTGATAACCTCCTCACTATACTCAATAAAAGTTTGCAGGAAAGACGGCTTCTTGTAGAACGCAATGGTCTCTAACGATACTTTACTGTGTTCATAAGGGTTCCACAGGGTGGCATTTTGTCAGCAGCACTGTTTGCAGCTGCTCTGAAACCTCTGCTGGGAAATTTCCAAAACATTATATCGTACGCCGACGATCTGATGCTTTACATTGTTTCAGTTCAACCAGACCAAGCGCTCTCAAACACATCTCTGAGATAAACACCTTTCTTCAATACCTCGGACTCGAGGTAAACGCCGAAAAATCTGCCTGGATGACTTTTACAAAGAGGAGAAGAATAAATCCAATGCGCTTCTCTATAAACGGGCATCAAATCAAACTTGTCAATTCCTACAGGAGTCTAGGTTTTCTCCTCTCTTTTCTGGAGCACTTCAAGGAAGCAAGAAACAAATTCTTCGCAGCCCTTTGGTCTGCTCCACAGGAACTGGTTGGTTACGGCTACAGCAAGGTAATAACTAGATTTGTCCAAACTTGTGTTGTTCCAGTGGACCTCATATATTTCAGCTGTCCTGGTGGTGACGTGGATTAGCAACTTAGGCAGAGATGCAAACAACAGTATTTGTCTTTGAACATAAGATCTACCTTTACCTCTGAGTTCTTGGAGTCAATTTTTTGAGGGAACAGAAAGAAAGTAGTTGCACGTGATCTTGAACGTAGCACATTCATTTTTCATTTATTGAGTAAAGCGGCCCCTAGCCAAAAAAATCTGGCAAATCCGCCATACATATAGAAATAATTAGATAGTATGAATCAGAGCTGTGCTACTCAATATGTTCTACGTTGATAATAATATTAGTAAAATAATAAGAGGAGTATACCTCAATATAGTGCGTAGAACCCTTCCGTATGATACCCTCCAGCAATTAAAACGGAAAAACCGAAAAAATCGGCAAACTTACCGGTACATTAGAGTAAAAAATAAATAATTAAATAATCAATTTAACACAATACAAATCAATTTAAAACAATTAAAAATAAAATTAACGCAATTAAAAGAATCAAACGAAAATATTCAAAACGATTTTCCTTCCTTACTAACTTTCCTTCCTTACTTATTAGACAATAAGATTAAAGATAATCGATCTTTTGTAGGTGAACGGGTGATAGCTATTATAATGTAGAAGCATACCGGTGTTTGTAGGTTTTCGATAGATGCTAAATTGTATTCTATTCGAGTCCCGGGTAAGCGTGAAATTTAGAAAGTTTAATGACTTAGTATCCGTATCCTCCCTTTCCAATGTAAATTTGAGTCTAGAATGAATATTATTAAACGAATGTAAAATGTCTTGGATAGTATTACTATCGGTAATAACTAGAACATCATCTAAATACCTCCCATAGTATGTGATGCGGGTTCGAAAAGGTGTCAAATGTATCTGCTCAATCGTTGAGAGATAGATCTCTGACATTAAGCCACTCAGGCTCAAACCCATTGGTAATCCAAAAATTTGTTTGTACACCTTGTTTCGAAAGGTGATGTAGTTAGCCTCAACTAACAGTTTAATTAAGTGAAAAATTTCCTTAATAGGTAGCTTCGTATAATTAATCGGTGTCGAGTTTTTATTTAACATATCCCAAATAATATCTAATGTGTATTCAACGTTTACATTCGTATATAATGAGGTAACATCTAGTGAGAATAAATTGTCATTGTCGCCGAGTCTACAGTCTTTCAGCGTATTAAATAATGTATCGTAGTTCTTAATCTCAAATTGTATTACCTGTCTAAAGGGTTTTATAATGTTATACACATGTGTGGCTAAGGATGAAAATGCGGAGTTCCTGTAGGAAACAATAGGTCGAATAGGAAACCCAGTCTTGTGTAATTTTACTTGACCGAAAAGTGCAGGAATATTGTATGTTCTGGACTTCAATTCCTTTAACTGAACCATGGTAATGTAGTCGTTTTTTCGATACGTGGTTAACGTTTTATTGTATCGATTGACCAAATTGGTAAACAGTGCCGGGTCTACTTCACGATATGTGGAGGTATCTGACATAACAGAATCTAACTTATTAATATAATCAAGTTTATCTAGTATTACCACTGTATCTCCTTTATCTGCCCTCTGTATAATAATGTCCTTATTTCCCCGAAGCTCTCGTAAAGCTGAACTGTCATGTGTATTCAATTTAGGAAGTCGCGTTTCTTTTATGTTATTCACTACTTGGTTAACTTGTTGAATAAATACATCTTTTTGTGGAACACTACGAAGTCCAAATTCAATATCAATTACGCATTGTTTTTTAGGCAGTTTTCGAGGTGGTAAATTATAATTTAGTCCTTTGGATAAAAGCGAAATCTGGTCCTGTGATAGTGTGAAAGGTTTGTAACCTGTTGATATGTCGGTTCGTTGGATAATTGGTGAGGGGGTGTTCGTGAACTAGCTGACATATTCTGTGGTAACACGTTGTGTGTCTGTGGGGGGGATGTCACCCAACTCGTATGAACTTGGTCGCAATCCCGCGACAATGTGTTAGAATTCGCATGAACGTGTCTTGACCTATCCGATAATGTTTGCAACTTATTAACGTGTCTGTTTTTTATTTCTGAGGCCTGTGCTTTCCGTCGCAAATCTATGGAGGTCTTCAATATAGACCAATCGTTCGGATGTAGATAATTTTTTAATTTATCGCGAAGCTTCCTAACCTGAGAAAGGTATTTTTGTTTATTCGAATAACGAGATTTTAAGGCAAGCTTGACGATATTACGCGAGATCGCCAGTGTTAGTTGTTTTATGCCTGATATTTTTTGATTTAAATTTACCCTGGCAAACTTCGGAACGATGTTGTTTTGAAGGCAATATTTTAGGAAAGAAATATGGTAACTTTGGGCCGAGTACCTTAGTGTAGATTAGTGTAGATATGAGGAAGGAAAATCGTTTTGAATATTTTCGTTTGATTCTTTTAATTGCGTTAATTTTATTTTTAATTGTTTTAAATTGATTTGTATTGTGTTAAATTGATTATTTAATTATTTATTTTTTACTCTAATGTACCGGTAAGTTTGCCGATTTTTTCGTTTTTTCCGTTTTAATTTCTGGAGGGTATCATACGGAAGGGTTCTACGCACTATATTGAGGTATACTCCTCTTATTATTTTACTAATATAGAAATAATATAGTACAGTATACAATTATTTAAAATACAAATTTCACATTCACATTAAAAATCACCTATACTGTGCAATGGTCATCCCCTCAGCTACAAAACACCAACCTGGCAAGTAGGCTACAGTAGAAACCTATGAAGAGACACTGTCCACAGATGAGCACAAGCATCACATCCTAGAGTTTGATCATCGCAGGTTTTCTCCAAAAGGCAAAGAGTTCAATGAACAGTCATCTACCAGCAGTCAGAGAGGAGAGCTTAACAGAAGTTACTCATATTAACCAGCAAAACCAAGCTGGAAGAAGGTGTTATTGCAGGTTCAAATCTAAGAAAAACAACAAAGACTTCTTGCCAAAGCAGTTGGCAAGAAGCCTTAGCTGTTGCTAAGGCAGAAGTGGACACCCACCCATTATGGAGCAGAGTACCAACATCCTATCCACCCCTGCAAAGAATTTTCTCTGTTCCTATTTAAAAAATAACATACTGTTCCATGGAAAAGAGGGTACAGTCTACCAATTCCTCCAGCAATATTCAATATTTATTCGTACTTTCTTAAACGTACCTTTGGTTGCGAGTCCCCGATTATATTCCGAAGTGTTTTACTGAGGTTAGCCAACTGAACCTTTAAAATTTCTGGATTTTCAGAGCTTCTTCTGTGCTAAAATAGTTTTCGTTCGTCTTTAATAAACCTATCTGCTTTTCTGAAAACACCATCACGTCATACGGCACGTGATTCTCATTTTATGATGATATCCATTAAAACTTTCGTTGTGCGTGAATGAAAACATACTATTGGATAGCTTCCTTTTAGTTTCCTTATAACGTGCAGCAATTAATTTTATTTGAACGCAATAAAAATAGCTTTACAAATAAAATTTAACTAAATATCTTGGACCCAGCCACAACTTATGAGAGTTTCTTATTTTTCGAAATTTTTCCTACTATCATAAATTAGTGTCTGCTATTTTATTTATTTATTTTTTTTGGTTAGCGCATCTGCTTCTGTGGCCATATTGCACCTCCCAAGGTTTTTGCATTTTCTACTCTGATCCAAGCCCGAGGCGCGATTCGAACC
Source organism: Mastigoproctus giganteus (assembly GCF_048544385.1). Classification (NCBI taxonomy): domain Eukaryota; kingdom Metazoa; phylum Arthropoda; class Arachnida; order Uropygi; family Thelyphonidae; genus Mastigoproctus; species Mastigoproctus giganteus. The sequence goes on along the minus strand of NC_143577.1, from coordinate 86,518,907 downwards.
CGCGACCTTTGGGTTGCCAGGCAGGCATTTTACCCGCCCGGTCTGCTATTTTATGTTTCTGAATATACACTGAGTCGGCATTGCACTACCAACGCCCAACTATTACCTGTTTATCGTCAACTTTTGTCTCCCTACTGCCAGTACGCGCATTGGTTGGTTAGTTGTAGATGAGTTTTTCAGGCGCATCAGTAACTTAGGCCATATTGAGCCGGATGTAATATGTCTGTAAATTGCGCGTGTTCTGTGTGTGGGTGACTTGCTGTTTGCTGAGCGAAAAACAAAAACGACTGCAGTTTTTACAGGAGGAAGCAGCTATCTTCAAACTTATGGGTGATATTATAGTTTCACGTTTATAAAAAGGACTGTATTTAAAGACTTTGTATATCCTTATGATGTTGTTCGTGAATTTGACGGGGAAAAGAAAGATAAAGGACTCTTCTCACAATTCGATTCTTATCAAATATTCAATGCTGTAAATTCAATGTTATCTGAACTGAGATCCATGTTGTTAGACCAAGCACGTGCTCATTTTTATTATTAGTTTCCATTGTGCATATTGAAGAGAGAGCGGTGTGTAAAGATTTTATCAGAATAATTGTAAATAATTTTATTAACAGTGTTCAATAAAAGACTTCGTTCATTTTAATTCTGTGTCTTCATTAAAAATTATATTGAAAATCACTTTCAACTGACAAAATACCATTGGTTATAAATATTGTTCATGAATACTTTAATACTTTTGATTTGCTCATGAATACTTTAAAAAATACCAACGGTTAAAAATATTGGTTATGAGTACTTAAAAAAATACCATTGGTTAAAAATATTGTTCATGAATACTTTAATACCTTTGATTTGCTCATGAATACTTTAAAAAATACCATTGGTTAAAAATATTGGTCATGAATACTTTAATTATGTTCAAATAATACCATTGATTTCTTCATGAATACTTTAAAGTAAAAACAACAATTCAAAATAGCACTAATTAATTTATTGCCTAAAAATAACATGTTTAAAATAGTCTTCTCATTTAAAATTCTTTTTAACATATACATGTGTTGCCATCCCGCAGCAAAATAAAAAAAAATAAAAAAAAAAAACACGTCATCACCTTCAAATGCATGGGGGGAACCCTCTCTTTGAATTCCAGAATTACTACAAAGGATTATGACGTCATAAGACATGTTACACCATGCATGTTTTAAGTGTGCGACGGTGCAGCCGCCTAGCGGCGGGGGTGAGAAGAGGGAGAGGTGGAACACAACCCAAGGTCAATTTTGTTCAAAGTGTTTCGGTGGCAGCGCCACCTGGTGGGGAGGGTGGAAGACCACCTGCGTTGAAATTATGTTCAAAGTGTTTCTATGGTAGCGCCATCTAGCGGCGAGGGTGGGGAGAGGGAGAGTTGACAGACCGCCCCCTGGTCAGTTTGGTTCAAAGTGTTTTGATGGCAGCGCCACCTAGCGGCGGGGGTCGACGGACCACCCGCTGACAAAATCTGTTCAAAGTGTTTCGGGGGGTCGGGGGTGGGTCGACAGACCACCCGCTGTGAAATTCTGTTCAAAGTGCCTTCACTCCTACTCTGATGGTTTTACATTCGCAGTAAGCCACGCATACAGTTCGTTTCTTGTCTCCTTTGTGTGCTCAGGTGGGAGGTATATGATGCATAATTGTATTTTCAAGTGCTCTTTTGAAAAGGTAACGCAAATCCCTTAAAAAATATTTGAATTTGTTGTTCGTTCTCTTATAGGCTGGTATTCATTTTGATAGCAAATTATAACTCCCCTTCCTCGTCTATCTATTCTTCCGGTTGCCACATATTTGTAGTTTGCTGCCGCAGTTAGCCGATCTAACTGTTTTCCATCTCCCAACCAGGTTTCGATTAGGCAAATGAAATCCACGTCCTCGTACATCATCATCATTTGTAAGGTGTGGAGCTTATTTGAGATGCTCCTCACGTTTTGTGCAAACAAGTGGATATGATGTTCTGCATCCCCAGCTGGGGATAGTTTTTTTGATTGCTATTGATCCCGATTCCTTGCATCATTTTTAACCAGTGGTCTGGCCCATCTGTCTCTGTAGGGCTTGACTAAGGTACCTACTGGCCAGGCGCTTACGTCTTGTAGGCGAGTTGCTTTATCTGGTGGACAAGAGATTATAAAGGAGGAGTAAGCTGGGTGTCGTGTTTTCACTCGCTTTACTTCCACAGTTATCCCATGTTCGGCCTTACACATGGCTTTAATATTTCTGGACTGTGTTGTGGGCCCCAGCCTTGATACAAAAATTTGCTCTCTGGTTGCAACGGAAGTAATGTTGTAGATTTCGGAAAACCGGTTGTTTGTTTCAAGTGTGTTACAGGAAGACATGTTAATACTTCCTCTGTGAACTGGATTACGTCCTCGGCGAGAGTAGGCATGAAATTTTGGGATGGGCGGGTTTTTCTACCCACAAAAGTGTTATGCTTTTTAGGTAGCTTAGCGATGTGCGCATAAGTGAGTGGGTTTGCAGGAACATGATCTGAGGGGGAAGATGTAACTCTGGCGTTCGTACTCTCGGAATACATGCATGCCCCAATCATTTCAGTGGATTCCTGTTGTACAAATATTTCTGAGACTTCTTTATTTTGGTTTCGACTTTTCCTAGTGGAATGTGTGAAGTTGTGGGGGGTGGAATTAAATAAAAGAATGATACTTTATATATTTAGTTATATTTATAATTATTTATTATTTTGGTTGTTCCCTTATATAAGTTTTGTCCACCTTATTTTAATTTCCCCACTTACACATCTGACTTTACTTTACAGGAGAATTCCAGATTCAAGGGAACTTCTCAATTATTTATAATTCCCCTCGGACAGGCTGAGTGTTCAAGAATGACAAACAACACACACATTAATATATAACATAACATTTTATTTACGCTTATATACACAATATAGAAAATTAACAACTCTCAAGCACATATTATTATTACTCAAATTTTGCCTATGTATTATCAGTTATATATGGCAATTAAATACATTGGTTTTACACAAGAAAGGTTATTTCTTTATACACAACAAACTTAATATCTTTACAAAAACTGCTATAGCTTCTTCTTCACACATGAACAATAATTACTTAAGACGATTAGATATACCCTTTCTCCACTTTAAATCAAATTCTTACCTTATGTATTGATTTAGGAATTTCACTCTTAACTTCCGTTTTAATTAGTACTCCATCTTGTCTTAGGGAATATAATTTCACAACTTTCTTTAATCAAGACAAATAATACATTTGACACCAATTTCTGGACTAATGCTGGTCCCAAGGGTTAGCTACATTCATAAGGCTATTTCTTTCTCTGTATTCTCTACTCTTCCCTTCCAAAATATCTCATACCTATATGTTAAACAATAACTAATAACAAATATCAAATTTCTCTCCTTTGCCTTTCTACATATGTCTAATTATACATTAATCAAAACCACTATCTGATTTATCTCTATATTATGTATATATAATTATATCTTTGTACATCCTTCCCTTAACATCTTTCTAAACATTATACTAATCTGATATTAGAGTTCCAACAGTCCTTTATTTGTGAAGGAGAATACTATATAACTAGTCACTTACTTAATTTCACGAATCGGATTTCTCCGTTTTGGGGCCTTCAGCTCCTTGTCTGGGAATGGCATCATTATTATTTTATTATTATTATCCGTTTATTTCCATAAGGAAACCACCCCGGGACGGCAAAGTGCCAGGAGGGTGCTAAGTACATATCAGGGTACGAGATACTACGTGCAGTGGGTTAAATATACTGAACACGTAGTCTCGTCCCGAAATATTATATACACATTTTATATTTAATATATACAGTATTTACACATTGATGATTCTGTACATACATTATACAACTGATATATTTACAATTCACTAATAATTCCATCTATAAATTACATATTTACATAACTGTTACAGAAGGTATATTTTTACAGTCAACAAATTATTATTGTTCTGAAAGCAGAAAGTTTCTCTTTTACTCTAAATTCTTTGGTACTTTGCAGCCGATTCATATTTTGGTAAGTCTATACGAATCCTGGAAGATCTCTTTCCGGTATGTTGCATCCTCACACAGTTTTTCGGCATCTATTTGTAGTGAGTTAAATATTTTCGCTGCATTTGATGGGAAGAATCTTTGCAGGCTACTAAGATTGTTCAGGACTGGACGCAGTGGATTATTTACTTCCCCGCAACGTCTAGCAGTGGCACGCGGTTTGACTAGAATATTATCCAAGCCTGGAGCATCCACTCTGCCTGTGAGCATTTGTGCGAGAGTGTGTATATTCCTGTTAATTGTCCGCTGCATCCAGGGTGTGATGTTAAGGTTTGAGTAGAGAATGGCCCTTGAGATAGTAAAAGGGTGGCCAGCAATTCTGTTAAGCCATCGCAAGAACCAGTACTCGATCCCAAGGACGGACTTATAATGTGAATCTGGAGCTGAAGACCAGATTTGCGAGGCATACATTGCAATTGGCAGGACACACATTAAAATGTACTTGGTCGCTAGCTGAGGATCCCTAATTCCTACAAGTTCCTGTCTAGTAGCCCATAAAGCGGCGAATATTTTTGTCTTCATATGGGCGAAGTGTTGAGCAAAGGTGAGTCTGTCATCCCACTTAAGACCCAGGTCCAGGTGAGAGTGCACTTTTACCACATTAGACCCGTTCACAGAGATCGAAATGTCATTTTTATTCTGCTTGCAAGTTATGGTCATTTGGGCAGACTTCTGCGCATTAATACGGAGCCCGATGCAATCCAGGTAGCTCTCAAATTCTCTGATTGTGCTATTTGCCATCTGACAAATACCTTCTGCTGATTCATGGTCTTTGGAAGTGATGAAGAATTTTACATCGTCAGCATATGTTATAAAATTGTAGTACCGTGCAAGAAACGGCTCCAGGGCGGCCGCGAAGAGAGTAGCCGAAAGAACTCCCCCTTGTGGCACTCCTCGCGAGATGGTAAAGCAAGATTGTAGCTTTTGGTGCTTAACAATAAGTTTTCTATGTTCTAGCAGGCTGGTTATTATAGTTAACAAATTTCCTCTTACATTAAAATAATTCTTTAAAATCGCAATGAGCGCTGGAATTGATCATCGTTTACCAACTGCATTTATCTCAGAACTTCAAGTTTCTCCATGGTCTGTAGTCTGCGTCTGGATAGGGCATCATTGTGTCTTTTAGGAAATCATGGGCTCGTCTTCGATACTGCTACTTAACCTTCGGTTCAGCTATTCTGGCGGACTAGGAATTACATCTTTATCTTCTCAGCTCACTTATCTGCGCCTTGCCTTTATCACTGCCTTCAGATGATGGACTAGGGTTATTTCTTTCCTTGGCCTTTATCATTACCTTCTTATGATGGACTAGGGTTATTTTTCTCCTTACACTACTTATTTTCAGCTGGCCACTTTCACTACCTTCCTATAACGGACAGGTTTATCTCTCCATACACTTCAGTCGTTTGCATACGGGCTACTACCCTTGCCTTTAGACGACGGACAGGCTTATTCTCCTTACACTTCATTCATCTGCATACGGGCCACTACCCTTGCCTTCCTATAACGGACAGACTTATTTGCATACGGGCCACTGCCCTTGCCTTCCGATAACGGACTACTCGACTGTTCTCTTCTATTATGAAACTCCACTAACTTTTCTTAACTTACTGACTGCACTAAACTTATCTAACCCTTCACTACTCCATCTTAACTTTGTCAGATCTTTCCCAACTCGCTGACAGGACAGGACTTATATAACCCTACACAACTCATTTTCCCACTAACACTGTTAAAAACTGAACTTTGTCTTTCCTAACTCATTTCCACATACCCCCACATACTCAACTCGGGGTTCTTACTGTTTCTAACTCATCTTCATAACCTCCCACATACAGCTCAACTGCTGGGTCTCTTTTAACTCACATTTTCATAACCACCCACATAACGCTCAACTGAGGGAACTCACTGTTTTTCCCCCCTGCTCACTGACTTTTTGTTACTCTGAATTCGGCAACACCCCTCATAATTCCTGCAGCCTTTTTTTTTAGTTTACCCAATCTTCTCATTTTGTCAACTTTCATCATTTCCTATTCGTCCTTTAAAATTTCTCAAGCTGTATATTCAGAGCTCATTTTAATAAATTTCCAAATTTTTCCCAGGCAATCCGCTGCTTTGAAGTTCGCCGTCACCTTCGCCACCCCTCGTTAAACTTAGCAGATTTATTTTACATGCTCTAACAACCATGCCGTCGCCGACAGTCAGACGCAAATGTGATTGCTAGCCGGAGTAATTTGACTCGTATTTATTACTTGGCCGATATTTTAGGTGTCACGGGGCAAAGGGATGTCCGACAATGTTCAGTCTACAGCCCTTTATTTTTCAGAGCCATAGTTATTCGCACCTGCACGTCAGTAGTCCCTGCCATGGTGGGAACTGAAATGTACTCCTAATTGCTAATAGCTTACCGCTCCCTTCTCTAATTCAACCTTGTCTAATTTTAATTCCTTGTGAGTGACCTAGAATAATATTTGTGACTGGAAATGTTTACTGTCCTATTTTGCTATTTCCTAAGCTTTATTTTAAATAAATCTCACTCATTTCTAAAATAATAACATGTAAGATTTTTCATCTTACAAAGTCATTTCCTTGTGCTGCCCCTAAAGTTTCACTGGGTTTGGTGCCATTGCTTGCGAGGTCCTGCTGCAAACAGGCAGTTCACGGCTGGGCTTGAAATTCCAATACTATTTGGCTGTCTTGTAGTTTTGCAATTCGTTCTGATATGTTTTCCCCCGAATTCAATTCGTTTCTTGTCTTCTGTTTGTGATTTTCAATGCTTTCTATCCTCGTACCATCCATGCATATCCTTTCTACTTTTTGCTGGGTAGCTCTGCCTCGCATAACAAGTTTCGTCGGTTACAGGGGCCGCTGAGCCACCTTGTGCAACGAGGATGGATTCAAAGCATCCTAGCTTTTCCTCCAGTCGTTTAAGGGTGTGCAATATTCTACTGTTTTGTTCTTTGAGAAGAAAATTCTCTTCCTGCATTTCCTGTAGCATTTTATGTACAGGGATGAAATTGCTCGCGAGGTTTTCAGCGTATTCCACAGCCTGCATCGAAAAGGGGCTGATGCAGTCTGCAAGGATATCCTTTAATTCCGCACGCGAGACATATTCTTTACGGTTCTCTTCCTGCCTTTCATTCGGGCTTTGATTGCTTCTCTGTCTAGCGGAACCCCTTTCGGAGTGCTCGCAGTCTTCTGGGCAAATATCGTATCCCAAGGTTTCAAAAATTGATCCTTCAGGCCCAAGATACCATTTCCAAGGCCAGTCTGCGAGAGGATTACTCTTGTTGCTTGTTCAAGCTCGTCGCCGTGATGGGATATTGTGCTGTAAATCTACTTCACAATAAAGATTTATTTATTTATTTATTTATTTAATCTGTTCTTCGCAAGAATCTTCACAAATGACTTCATTAGGTAATTCTTCATTATTTTTCCCTGTTTGTTGCCTACAAGCGTCACATTCAAACTTGCGTTTTCTAGTTTTGCTTAATATCTACCGAAGTACAATCAGGCTTATTGCAATAGTTTTTGTGACAAGTAACGCATTTAATTATGAAGTCATCATTCGTCAGACATATGCAGCAAGTAAGCGGCTGATGCGCTGAAATCTGTCATTCTGCAATGCAAACGGGAGCTGCAATTTCAGTAATTTCTTGGCAGGTAGTCTTTAGCACAACAAGATAGCGCACTTCTATCGTTCGATGATAACCGATGAAGTATGCAGGTGAGAGTGGGGGAAGTATAATCCCTAAATTTGTCACCGCTTGACCTTGTTCAGAGCTTAAGTGTCGTGTTGCCTTAAGCAGAATACTGCTATGTTCCGCTGCACTGAATCACTATAAACCGACCGTTCGTTTCAAGTATTACCCGAAATATGAATGCTTCAAATCAAGATTAAACATATTACCTGTTCAGGATTCCTTTAATAGACACTATATCCAGATTCCACTTCTCATAAGCTCTCTGTCAATATGCAGTTCATTTATGATCCTTTCAGGTTAACTTAGGTATTTGAGTATTTTAAGGAGCACGTAATTCAGTAACTCACTGACCTTCGCCACCTAGCGGCCGTCTCTATATCTATTTATTTTGATCTTATCTAAGGAATGATGAATGTGATCAGGACTATAGATTTCTCTCAAAAAAACTGCCATTTAATTGATAATAAATCATTTTCTTCCTCAACAAAATAACTTCATTTCTATCTTTTTATTGAACATGTCGTCGTAAAAGTATAATCACAAATAAATCATTTTCTTCCTCAACAATAAATTATTTTCTTTCTCAAAACAAAATAACTTTATTTCTATCTTTTTTTTTTTAACATGTCGTCGTAAAAGTATAATCACAATACAAATCTCTCAACATTTCTGAAAGCACGCTTCAACTATGAACGTATAAAAATATCAATATAGAAATATAAATATGCCTTTTGCAGATATCAGAGTGGATATAAATGACGTCCTCACCTTACTGGGCAGGAAATGCCCTTGCCTCATTGATGGGATTCGTCTGAATGCCATCAATAAAGCAAAGAATTTTTATCGGCTTTGTTTACAATGTGGGTGAGTGAATCAGTCTCAGTAGATGGTTACACTCTTTTATCTTCTGGAAAATTTGTACTGGAGGATGTACAAGTGTGTGTGTGTGTGTGTGTGTGTGTGTGTGTGTGTGTGTGTGTGTGTGTGTGGTTGATATTTCACATTTGTTTTCAGGACCTCGAATTCTTCAAATTAGCTAGCATGAGAGTCTCTATTTTCAAGTCTGTTTTGATTCTAATATATCCCGTGCAGTGTTTTACAGCGGTGATTTCTCCATATTGGATATTAGGTTAGTCTGATCGTTGTCCGCACAACTATTCAGTAATTCCACATTACTTTCCAACAGTTATTGTAGCCTTACAGCCAGCTCCAGTTCTTGCTGTTTTAATATTATAAGAAACCGTAGTAGACCGTGAATTTCCCTTGCTAATACCAATAGGACAGTTCGAAGTAGTGTAAGAATTATCGCTAAAATATGTTTATTAAATGTAATCTTCCTCAGTTTTCCCTGCTAAGATAGCTCTGCTGCTACTCGTAAACCAATAATTTTCCAAAGTACCTAAATCTGCTTCAACACCATCAAATATTCCAGCGTCTTTTTCCTTTAATGGATTCTGTATTTATAAAACCATTCCCTTTTGTTAACAAGTGCAAGCCACACAGAAAGAAATTTTACCCCATGAGTACTCGTCATTTCACCCCATAATGACTTATTATATCTTATTACATAATAACTTATTAATATAAATATAAAAAAATATATAAATAACTTGTACAAATAACTTTTATTAACAGGGAAATCATTAACGTGTGCTAAAGCATATTACCTTTATGACAGCCATTGTCTACTTGGAACAATCTACACAAGTTCTTTTGTAAATGTCCTCCAGTATTTTCCGCCATTCGGCTATCAAAGCGGCGACCAGTTCAGCTCTTTTTTCAGGGCAATCTCTCCTCACGTGCGCCCGACGATCCAATGCGTCCTTTAGGTTCTCTAGAGGATTGAGGTCAGGGCTCTGGGCTGGTCATTCCAACTTTTCAGTGCTCATGTCCTCAGACCAGTCCTTCATAATGCAAGCAGTATGACATGAGGCGGGTTCCTGATGATAAAAGTATGGGCCTTTCCAAGTGATGCCTCGATGTAGACTATGAATTTTTGTCCAGGACGATATCTCGTGATCTGAAAAAAAATCCGATCACCAGTCTATTCCAAAAGACAACATCCTTAGGCAATACATGATATCGCCGATTTGGCAATGGTGTTAAACCTTGGTATTATATAAGAGGGCGCTGACTCTCTTTAAAAATTACAGCCGTGAATTACAGGCTCCGAAAAAGCGATAAGTGTTTGCCATTTTATTTATCTAATTGTTATTTTATATTGTACTGTATAAGTAGCCTTATAGTTCTAGTTACGTTGGTTATTTTTATATTTAATTTAGAGTTTTTGTAGATTACTACTTAATATACTTAAACCGTTGTTTTGTTCGAATCTTGCAGCCATTATTTTTGTATAGAGAATGATAGGGAATTCAAATTTTTAATTGTGGTAACTAGGTAGCTGTAAAGTAAAATTATATAGCGTAATACGCATCACTGCATCGAGGATTCTATTAAATAGTGTAGTATTGACAATTAATTAATTCATTAAAGATCTTATTAATTTTAAATATCAGGCTAGAGGCAAAGGAACGGGCACAAAGTGGCAGGAGTGCTGTGACTCGAGGGAGAACTGAGGGAGGCGATTATCAAACGCATCACAGCCTAAAAAAAATGTGTAACTTGTGAAATGTTTGCCGAACTCTCTGGAACAGAACATGACTAGCCAAGGAGGACGTCTTTGTGTGTGTGTGCAAGGTGCAGAGAGTGTCTAGAAATTAGAGGTAAACTGTGAATTGTGATGGGCGTCTATGAGAGCTTGAGGTGTAGGGTAGATGCCCTAGAAGAAATTAATATGAGGGGCCGGTCAAACTCTCAGCTGCCCAACTAAACACCAGAACTCACTCCTGTGCGGCAATGACAACATAGCGGCAATCTCCAAGGCAGAATGCGCTGTTCCCACAGGAGTTATTTATTGTTGGTGACTCTACTGTAATTTTTTATTATTTATTTATTTATTTATTATTATTTTCAGGGAGACAGGTAATATATTGTGTAAAATGGATAGACGGTTCTCGATAGCATCAGCAAGAATATTTGCTGATGCTATCGAGGCAGTGTTAGGTGGGTCGGAAAACTGCTAACTTGGGGGGGGGATTCGCAGACAGGCAGAGGCGAAGGTGATTCTTGCACTACTTCTATTAGAATAAGCAGCGGCCTGGAGCGAGGAGTGCTGGGGGTTTCAGCGACTGATGGCAGTCATCATGAAATAAATAAATACATGGGAGGTGTTAAGGTAACTAGGAATAAGAACAGGCGCGCGTATACTTGCATGCAAACCAATGTTAGACGTATAGTAAATAAATCTGATGAATTTGAAATGTTGGTCAAGACATCAAAGGCGGATATTGTTGAGATATCAGAGACGTGGTGTCACACAGTTATTAGGAATGCAGAATTGGAATTTGGGGAGTACAATGTGTACAGAAAGGGAGGAAAGGGTTATGCTGTTAATTAAGAAAAACAAAATCAAAGGAAGTGCATCCAGTTGACATAGAGGGACAGTGCAATGTTGAATCAGTTTGGTGTGACATAAGCACTGGGAAAGCAAAAATAGGAGTGTGTTATAGGCCTAATGACTCCAATGAGTACAACGAACAAATGTACAGAGAAATCGAGTGGGCTAGTAAATCAGAATGTCTTGTAATGGGGGATTTTAACTTTCAAGATATTGACTGGAACTTGTGGATTGGTCACTCGCACACTAGCAACACTTTTCTAGATTTATTGAATGATTGTTTTCTGCAGCAGCATGTTCGAGAGGCAAACAGAGAGGGTAATATCCTTGATATGGTTATCAGCAGTGATCATTCGTGTATTAAGAATTTGTAGATAAAGGAACCACTAGGTGGCAGTGATCACAGTGTACTGATGTGGGATTTACTTAAAAATATTTACTTAAATTACCATCAGGGGTAAAGGGAAGGGTTTTTGCTTTCGTAAAGGTGACTACAGTGGTCTCAGACAGTTTATAAATTCTGTACAGTGGGATCAACTGACGATGTTACCAACAGTAAATTCTAAGTGGGAAGCATTCAAGGAATTAATCATGGATGCTACTAAAAGTTTCATACCTATTAAGAAATATTGTTCAAGGTTCAGGCATAAATGGTTGTCAAACGAACTAATGAGACTCGTGGCAGAGAAGAAAATTGCATGGGATGCATATAAATTATCAGGCCAGAAGCCTATGGCAGATATAAGCTAGTCTGTAATCAAGTCACAAAGGAGGTTAGGCAAGATAAGGCAGATTATGAGAAATCTTTTGCAAAGGATGCTAAGAAAAACGGCAGAGATTTCTTTACTTATATAAACTCTAAAATGAAAGGGATGAATCAGATTGGTCCACTTGATATCGATGGTTCGACTGTTGACGATCCTGCTCAGATAGCAAACAAACTGAATGAGTATTTTGCATCTACATCCACACATGAGGAGTTATTAAGGGAAAAAAATCCAGAAGTTCATAAAATTGTAACAGGGTGCTTAATGATCATGTAATAACTGAGAACAGAGTGGTGGAGAAATTGTTGAATTTAGACATAAGAAAGGCACCTGGGGTGGATGAAATCTATCTAGTTATATTAAATGAGGCTGCAAAGGAACTAAGTAGCCACTTAGCCATAATTATGAAAGCATCCTTGGACTCAGAGTAATTCTGCACGGACTGGAGTGTTCAAATGTATTACCAATTCACAAAGGGAGATCGAAGGGCGACGCGTGTTATTACAGACTAGTTAGTTTAATTTCTGTTCCGGGTAAAATAATAGAGTCACTGGTTAAAGATGCATTGCAGGATCATCAAGACAAGACTGCAGCAATAATTCAGACACAGCATGGGTTTGTTGAGGGAAGGTCTTGTCTGACAAATTTGATTGGAAGTTATGATGTGATTACAAAAGAACTAGATGCAAAAAAATCATTTTGATATCATATACTTGGATTTCAGGAAAGCCTTTGACACTATTGCACATGGAAGATTGCTGTACAAGTTCTAGCAGAATGGTATTAAGGCTAAGTTGCCACAATGGATAAAAGGGTGGTTGAGTGGGAGAAGAAAGAGGGTGGTAATCAATGGACGCTACTCTTCGTCGAGTTATGTTATTAGTGGAGTCCCACCGGGTTCGGTGTTGAGTTCACTGTTGTTTTGTAAATTTATCAATGATATTGAGGAAGGTATATCAGACTTAGTGTCGAAGTTTGCAGATGATACAAAGGTTAGAAGGGTTGTAAATGACAGTAATGGCAGAGTGCTACTGCAACAGGATCTAGCAAATTTGGGCTGAGAAGTGGCAACTGAAGTTTAACATTAACAAATTCAAAGTACTGCATATGGGTAGAAATAACCCCAGGGGAACGTACCAACTGTGGGGTACTACACTTAGGGTGGTAGAAAATGAAAAAGACCCTGGAGTAATTGTGCAGTCAGATGTGAAATTTTCTGAGGATTGCAGACAGGCTGCAAGAACAGGTCATGGGGTTTTGTCAATGATATACAGTAATTTTGCTAGCAGGGTAAAGGAGGTGATTATCGCTTTGTATAAGGGATACGCCTTGAGTGCTGCGTGCATGTCTGGAGACTTCATTTTAGGAAGGATGTAGATTTGCTTGAACGTGTGCAGAGAAGGGTAACAAGGTTGGTGAGGAGAATGAAGGGATCCTCTTACCAAGAGAGGCTTAATTTTTGCAAATTGCAGCGGCTGGAGACTAGGTACCTGCGAGGTGATCTGATTGAGGTGTATAAGGCCTTGAATGGATTCAGCACGCTGAATTCTGTTGGGATTCTTCCGCTTGCTCAGATTATGAACCTGAGGGGCATAAATTCAAATTGAGGAAAGACAGAATAGATGTGCGGAAATTTGCCTTTAGCCAGCGGGTGGTTAATTGTTGGAACAAACTACCATCTGTCGTTGTGGAAGTTGTTAGGTTATATAAATTCAATGAGGAACTGAACAAACTTTTAGAGGAAATGGTTGTGTGAATTTTTTTTTTTTTTTTGACTGATGCTACATAAGCTCGCATTTTGATTGAAACTTGTGGGTCAGTCTGGCATGAAAAAATTAGCCAAAATGAAATGAAGCACAATAGCAAAAAAAAAAAAAAAAAAAAAAGAGTAAAGAAGCCAATAAATAGAAATAAAGTGTCGTACCTAGTGGGCACTTTGGTAATGCCACACTTCTATCTGGTAGTATCAGCAAAACAGAAGAGCCAGAAAAAGAGAAGGAAATATGCCTTAATAATCGGAATCTTGCTATCACAATCGGACTACTGTCTCCTTGAAAGTTTGGGAGCATATTTATAGTTGTACCTAACATGTGGTGCTTTAGTAGGCTCTGACTAACTGTCAACATTGGAATATTCCGATATTAATAAGGTGGTGCATAACATCATTAGTCTTTGACTGATATGTCCTAATCTATTCAACCTATTTTTATTAAAATATCCTTCCTGTTTTTCTTGACAACTGGATCACGCAGAACTGCAAATTCTTGTGTGGCGAACACCTTCTCTCCCTATGTGTTCCTTCAATAAGGCTCGACGCACGAAAGGACGTTCCCTCATAGTGGACATAGTGTGTTTGTTAAGTGGTGCAAGTGGTTCCCTACAAAACCGCTCTTAGGGACACTGTGAAGATGCAAGGCTCTGGAAAGCCTGATAGATGAGTATAGGTTGTGTTGGGTATTGTGAGTTGGTATTGGTGAGTTTTTTGCATTGTTCATCTGGCCACTTAGTTACATCCATGGCACGAGGATCAGAACCAGGGCAGTAGCAAGACGCCTGTCTGGGCGTCCGCCTTCTGCAGATTAAGGAAGGAAAAGGCCCAGGAAGTGTAATAGGGGTAAGTAGGAGAGTTTATGTAACAGAGGAAGACAAGGTAGATTTAAGGAAGTCCGCCAGACGATTTGGGACATGGAAACGACTAGTGGCAGAAAACTCTGGAGAAGGATTGTGGTAAAGATATATAACGAAGAAAAGTAGAGAGCAAGAGAGAGGGCCTGGAACTTCCAAAAAATGGACCTCTCACTCGCAATTCTAATCATAAAGGCTTGTTTAGCACAGGAATGAAAACCACCCGACTTGAACCCACGCAGTAAGTACAGCGTCAGAAAGAGATAACAGTCATGGTGTCATTAACGCTTAAGTGGTTTCTGGGTTTCATCTATGAGTGATTCATCCGGGTTTGAGGAGGAGGAGGTGGAGCTGCAGCTGCAAGAACACGTCTGCGAACATCCCTGGAATAAACTGGTGGCATAGTTCATAGGGGCAGTAAAGATTTAGTTACTGTTTACCAGGAGAGGGGTAGGTTTTATTGATGGGAGATTGCTGGATATGAGGAGCTGTTGAGGTAGGTCTAGGTACATATTGAATAGACACATAAGATGAGTCTAGTCCTCATTGTTTCCAAACGGCACTTGTTTTCGTCGATAGTCAAGCTAGTTCCTTAAGTTTGGCATTGATGAATCCATAGCCGGTGATAAGCTATGTAGTTTCAAGTTTGGGTGTGAACTTAACCAGGCAGGGTAGAAAGAAATCTGATGTCTGAAAAGAATTTCTTGGTAATCATTCCTTTGGATTTCTGGGTCCATCTAGTTTGCTAAAGCTTGTGTAGCTCATCCCAGATCCTCTTCCTCTCTATTTGATATCCCGGGATATCCTTGTAACAACTCCTAGGAATTCCGTTTGTTTGTTTGTTTTTACTGATATAATGGGAAAAGGCTTTGAAATATGGTATATAAATCAAGTGGGATGCATCTCAATGTTTCCTGTAGGCCTGGAATTGAGGTTATGAGACGTGCTCTAGTAAGTCGAAGAAGGAAGAGACTCGATCCGAATCAATTTCTTGATAACAGCGATTTGTTTGCAAGCTTGAAGCAGACTGGGGCTCGTAGGCAACAGTAGGAAGAAACACAGCTCTGTACATTACATGGAGAACACTTTCCTTGGGGCCTCAGACAGTTTTAGTGACCATGACCACCATAAGGATGTATGCCGTGACTATTTCTTTTATATGTTCGAGATGAGAAAGGAAGGAGCACTTTTGGGCGAGAATAATCCCGAGATATTTGAAGAAGGCTGGGCATTTTAGGATTTACCCTTTAGCTTTATAACATGAGGCCTGTTGGATGAAGTGTGTCTTTGATGAGCAATGTTTTTTCGTGCCGGTTGAGGTTGATTGCTTGTGGATGGTAATTCATTCCGAAAAAAAAAAAAAAACAGAGGACAGAGTTTGCCTGCATTTTAGGGTGTCTCTAGTGTGTCCCTCTACCAGAAGGTCAAGATAAGAGGCTTATGAAAGCATCATTCAATACCATATTCCCTACAACCGGACTCTGAGGGCAACCTCTGGTCAAAATTCTGGTAAATACTAAGAAATTTTGTACAGATAGTAAGACCCTTGTCAGAGAAGTAGCTTTTTTGTCATCTCAACATTTCTGAAGGGTATTAGGCTTGTCTGACTCGCCTTATGACACTAGACCATCACACCGAGTCAAAAGCTCCTATAAAATCGATAACGATTGCAATAGCGTATTTAGTTGGTGATTATTCAACTACTTAGGCAACGTGAAGTAGAGCATCTGTAGAGTACCTCCCTGCCATAAAGCTGTATCAATTAGGGGATCTTAAGGCCTGGTAGCAACTTTGAACACTTTAATAAAGGATTATCCTCTCCAAAACCTTCCCACGAATAAGGAGGGGGGGGAGATAGCGCGATACGTTGTTGTATCAGAGTATCAGGATATTGACTGATACTCTGATAATACTCTGGGGATATGCCTGACATTCGCATGCTTCCAGAAGGTTTCCTCAGAGACTGCCCAGTGATAGACCACCATCCTTCAACACCATGTGGGAAAAAAAACTGTAATTTTTTTTTTTCGGCTTTTTTCACTGTGTAGCTGAAGTGGTCGGTCTCGGTAGAGGGTAACATGGTTTTAGTCCCTCACCTCCTCCAGAAACTGGATTTTTTAATTCAACGAAACAGCTAAATTGACCATACAATGTACAATGCATTATTAGTGCAATTTCCTCATTATTACGTAGTTGTAATTTTATGATAAACCGATGGTTGTACTTTAGGCATTAATGTTTGCTATTACTTATTCTCAATTGAGAACCATATCCAGATGGCACTGTTTCGAAGTTATTTGGCTTCTCTTTGGTGGGCGACTCAGAGGTATAACAGCTAACAACCCAGTTGTGACTTAACACAAATTAACAGAAATGAGAATTAACAGAAATGAAAATTAACACAAAATGGGGACATAAATTCAATAGGGGACATAAATTCAAGTTACGGGGGGAAATGTTTAGATTGGACTGCAGGAAGTTTTATTTTAGCCAGCGAGTTATAAATTACCGGAATAAGTTGCCTTCATGGGTGGTAGAGGCTGACAGTTTGGGGAAATTCAACGGTCATCTGGATAGTACCTTCGGGTGATGAAAGCGCATAGGATGATAGGTTTAATTTCCTTTTCTTTTATTAATTATTGTTATTATTTTATTTTTTTATCATTGTTTCATTCGTTTTTTTTTTTTTTTTTGGCTGGTGTAGCATAAGCCATAGGCTTTCTTGCACCATGCCGTCATTACTAATACTGTACTAATACTAATGTTGTGAAAGATTTTAAAATATCGAATGATATAATTATGATGGATAATATACAAACTTCGGTTTGTCTTAAAAAAATAACTATGGAATAATGAAGACATTGCACTAACAACGCAATAGTTTGAATTTTTCACAGTTTGAAGCTTTATGTCCTAAAATTTTATTAGTCCATCGAATTAACATAATTTACAACCGTTATATATGGCAACTTCATAGCTTCAGTTCCTTTTGGAGTAGGAACAAATATCATATGCAGACAGAAATCACTAGCATCGACTAGTGGCATTTTTTTATGAAAAATGTTAGAAATGTCCTTTTATGTATTGTCAGCAATACATAAATCTCTTTTGTTCATGTTTCGAGAGATGCAACAAAAAGTTTGAGTCAGTATACTTCTGGTTGTATTTTAAATGCTTACCTCTGAAGTGCTGAATATTTTGTTGATTGCCCTGGTAAGCTTTCTGTTTTAATATAAAACAGAATATAAGTCTGGGATTATTAAAATCAGGAGATCTATGAGGCCAAAAGTCCTTTCATTACGATTTTATTCCCCTAAAAACTCTATGTATTTATTGGTTTAGCGTGCGACATGGCAGGTTGTCTAGTTAGACCTAGATTTCTCTTCAGGTTTTCTCTAGCAATGCAAGAGGGAAATGAATTTTTGTGCATGTAAGGGGATTTCTAAAATAAAATGAACGGATATTCAGCGCTTCATATTCTCCTATGTCGCATGTCGACGTAGATGAAACCACGCTTGTTCAGTGAAATAAATTTTCCCAAAATTTTCAATAATACCTTCACGGTAGAGCCACCCCACACTGGGTGGAAAAGACCTGAGTTCGAGTCCTTTCGGTGATGTGATGAATTGTAATGGACAATTTTCACAACGTGGCTGAGTTAGTAGGTTTCAGGCAAGGGTAGCATGGTTTTTTCTCCCGGCAATTAGGGTTTTTCGCCCAGCAAACAGAAAATCGACCACAACACGCGCAATTTACAGACAGTACATACAGGTCACAAAGGAGGTTAGGCAGGCGAGGGCAGATTGCGAGAAATCTTTGGCAAAAGATGCTAAGAAAAACAGCAAGGATTTCTTTACTTATATAAACTCTAAAAGGAAGAGGATGAATCTGATTGCTCCACTTGACATCGATGGTTCGACTGTTGATGATCCTGCTCAGATAGCAAACAAACTGAATGAGTATTTTGCATCTACATTCACACGTGAGGAATTCTTAAGGTTTGAAAATGACAGAAGGTTATCAAATCGTAGCAGGGTAATTAATGATTTTGTAATAACTGAGAGCAAAGTGGAGGAGAAATTGTTGAAGTTAAACCTAAGAAAAGCACTTGGGGTGGATGGGATCTATCCAGTTATATTAAAGGAGGCGGCAAAGCAATTAAGCAAACCCTTAGCCATAATTATGAGAGCATCCTTGGACTCAGGCAAGGTTCCCACGGACTGGAGATGTGAAAATGTATCCCCAATTCACAAAGGGGGATCGAAGGGTGGCACGAGTAATTACAGACCAGTAAGTTTAACTTCTGTTCCGGGCAAAATAATGGAGTCACTGGTTAAAGATGCATTGCAGGATCATCTAGACAAGACTGCAGCAATAATTCAGACACAGCATGGGTTTGTTAAGGGAGTCTCGTCTGACAAATCTGATTGGTTATTATGATGTGGTTACAAAGGAATTGGATGCAAAAAATAATTTTGATATCATATACTTCGATTTCAGAAAAGCTTTTGACACTGTTGCGCATGGAAGACTATTGTACAAATTGGAGCAGAATGGTATTAAGGGTAAGTTGCTACAACGGATAAAAGGATGGTTAAGTGGGAGAAGACAGAGGGCGGTAATCAATGGGTGCTACTCTTCGTGGACTAATGTTATTAATGGAGTCCCACAGGGTTCGGTGTTGGGTCCACTGTTGTTTTGTATATTTATCAATGATATTGAAGGTATATCAGGCTTAGTGTCGAAATTTGCAGATGATGCAAAGGTTGGCAGGGTTGTTAATGACAGTAATGGCAGTGTGCTACTGCAACAGGATCTAGATAATTTGGGCAGATGGGCTAGGAAGTGGCAACTGAAGTTTAACCTTGAAAAATGCAAAGTACTGCATATGGGTAGAAATAACCCCAGAGAAACGTTCCAACTGTGTGGTTCCAACTAGACTTAAGGTGGTAGAAAATGAAAAAGACCTGGGAGTAATTGTGCAGTCAGATATGAAGTTTTCTGAGCAATGTAGACAGGCTGCCAGGGCAGGTCATGGGGTTTTGTCAATGATATATAGGAATTTTGCCACGGAATCAGGCCACGCCTTGAGTACTCTGTACAGGTCTGGAGGCCTCATTTTAGGAAGGATGTCGATTTGCTTGAGCGTCTACAGAGAAGGGCAACAAGTGAGGGGAATGAAGCGATCCTCTTACCAAGAGAGGCTAAAGTTCTGCAAATTGCAGTGGCTGGAGACTAGGCACCTGCGCGGTGATCTGATTGAGGTGTATAAGCCCTTGAATGGGTTGAGCACGCTGAATTCTGATGGGATCCTTGCACTTGTTCAGATTACGAATCTAAGGGGGCTTAAATTCAAATTAAGGAAAGACAGATGTAGAATAGATGTGCGCAAATTTGCCTTTAGCCAGCGGGTGGTTAATTGTTGGAACAAACTTCCATCTGTCGTTGTGGATAGGTTGAATAAATTTAAAGAGGAACTGGACAGGTATTTGGAGGAAATGGTGTGGATTTTTTTTTTTTATTTTTTTTTTGGCTGATGCTGCATAAGCTCATATACTTGCTTTCTTGCATTACATACTACTACTGAGTTTCCATAGAGAATTGTTTGGAGATTGCAAATTTGTTTGTCTAATATTGTCTAAAGTGCGATGTGTGAGAACGCTCATTCAATATCTTGCATGGACAGTAAGTATTAGGAAAAATTTCAGCATTTTGTTTTTAACATTTAGTGTAAGAATTCGTTTCTAAGTAAAATTCCACTACAAAAACACGTTTCTCGGTAGTACACAGCTTGACGTACATAACCAGTAATAACGTTTGCTATTTTAAACATTCGTATTGTGAATAACTGACAGTTGAAATGCATAAATGCCACTTCCTCAAGTTACGTCACATCCACAACTAGTGCCCTCACAGAATTACACCAACTATCGTTTTTTGGCCACTTTGTACTTTTATGATTTAATTTTCTGATTTAACAAAATATTTTCTTGAAAATATTTTGTTAAATCAGAGCTTAAATATAGTGTATGCTCTCTTGATGTTGTATTCTTTGGTAAGCTTTGTAATTTTTCAAGATTTTTCCTCTAAAATGTTTATTGAATCTCTTCTTTTCCTAAGTAAATTCAAAAAGAAATGGTAGCGCTCACTTAATAAATGAATAACGTTATTAAAGGATAATGGACAGAAATTTTTCGAAAATTATAGGATCCACCTTGTTTCAAGGTAATTATAATGAAAATAGGGAAAGAATAGAGGTAATTCTGTTCATCATTGCGGATAATTTACTAATCTGCAAGTAGTTTTTCAAGAAATATGGGCTGTAACCAAATGAAGGAATTCAACAATTTCCTTGTTGATGCTTATTAGATTCAGCATAATGAAAAAGAACAAAATTTATTTCGTTCTCCTAATATTTGTAAGGAAAAATCTACGTGGGTAAGGTTGCTGAATATTTTATTTAGATATTCTGCAGTTCGTAATTAATATTCTTGTAACAGCACCAATTTATTAACTTCATAATGTCAGTTTAAATGCAATCATTTTTTTTTTCACTACCTGGGAAAGCAATCTTTAAAGTAATTCATAGCATAACCTTAACAGTTCATAATAACTATCCTAACAAATTAAAATTGAAAGCATTAACATGTGCAAAGGGCAGTCAAACAGATTTATCACCTCTTCCCTGGAACCAACTATAAATCCAGAGGCAAATATACAGTAAACCTTCGCTAATCCGGTTACAGTTAATCCGGATCGAAATATGAAAAATTCTGTTCACGGTTCAATACTTTGAAAGACACACGGGATTTAGGAAGGCAGATGAATCACTCTGACTGTGTTGTTCAATATCGTTGTTCACTCCGAGTCGAACGGATGTTATTACTTATATCGCTTTATTTGCATACTTCTTTATACGTATATATGTACATAAGTTAACAAATTTTATTTAATTATGAGTTCTAAAGAATTGAAAAGTGGAATAAGAGAGAGAGAGAGAGAGAGAGAGAGAGAGAGAGAGAGAGAGAGAGAGAGAAAATCTTTATTACCCTTCACGGCCATAAAGCCAGGGGCTTACAGTTTCCCAAACTTCCGGGAATATTGAACAATTATTTACAAAAAGGTAATTTTACAAAGAAAACATATCATAATACAAAGGAGAGAACGCCTCACGAGAGTTAAATCTGATTGAGCTGGCTTAACATCGAGATAAGAGCACCAGCTCAATCAGACAGGAACAGATGCAAGGTATACATCAGTCATTGCTGATTAGTCCTACTCGTCATAATTTTTTTCCAGTAAGTCCGTCCAGCAGCGAATTTGTTCAGGTCGGCGTCCAGTGCCTCGATTTGCTTGAGCATCTGCTGAGGAAGGAACCTATCCGAGAGATGGAGTCGTGCTGAATGCCAGTAGAGCTCGGGATTGGCCCTAAGGGCAGCAGGGGGGGGGGGATCCTCCAGCCAGAGGTATCCCAGAATGAAGGTGTTGCCATTATGCCTGTTATCATCTTGACTGTTGCTAGGAGGCGTTGGTGGTCAACTAAGGTGGGAAGAGCAACGTATCAACTCTGTGGTACTACACTGACAGTGGTAGAGAATGAAAGGGACCTGGGGGTGGTGGTGCAGGCAGATATGAAGTTCTCTGAGCAGTGCAGACGAGCTGCAAGAGTAGCTCATGGTGTATTGTCAATGATATATAGGAATTTTTCTAGCAGGGATAAGGAGGTGATTATTCCCTTGTATAAGGCAATGGTCAGGCCACACCTAGAGTACTGTATACAGGCCTGGAGGCCTCATTTCAGGAAGGATGTAGAGCTGCTGGAACGAGTACAGAGAAGGGCAACTAGATTGGTGAATGGGACAAAGGGGTTCTCTTACGAAGAAAGGCTTAAGTTTTGCAAATTACAGTGTCTGGAAACTAGGCACCAGCGGGGTGATCTGATAGAGGTGTACAAAGCCTTGAATGGTTTGAGCATGCTCAATGCTGATGGGATTCTTCCTCTAGCTCAGAAAAATCACCTGAGAGGGCATAAATTCAAATTGAGGAAAGACAGATGTAGGATAGATGTGCGGAAATTTGCCTTTAGCCAGCGGGTGGTTGGTGGGTGGAACAGACTTCCATCCCTTGTCGTGGAAGTTGATAGCCTAAATAAGTTTAAGGCTCAGCTGGACAGGTATTTCGAACGAACAGAGGGGTGAAGTGGAAGTGGTTATTTTTATTTATTTATGTTACTTTTTTTTTTTTTTTTTTTTTTGGCTGATGCTGCATAAGCTTGCTTTCTTGCATCAAATGCCTCTACTAATGCTAATGCTAACTTGTTATGAGAATGGTCAATGCCTAAAGTGGAATATTTAGGGTTGCTTAATCAGATATGGCTTCGGCAAGATTGGGAACTCACTCATTTTGCCATCAGGTTGCATAAATCCTTTGACATTGATGTTCTGTGACAAGTGAATTAGTTGTGGCTTACAGATTTCATTTGTCCTGTTTTTTGCAGGATGCTCTGAAACCCAGCTCTCTCTTTATGTGCTGCGACCATGCATTATGAGGGTTTAATAAATTCGAAGTGACCCAGAGGCATTAACACGCAACTGAATAGCCGAAACAATGCTAATGCCGTGGAATTCCGAGAGAGTTGGCAAGCTGTGTGGCACGAATCAGAGCTAGAAGGTTGTGCTTCCTGTTGGCCCACTTTAGGAGCCAGAAGTCTGTGGCAAAGAGTGGTTTCTTTATTGACGGTGCCACTGACGCCCAAATTTCAGCAGCATAGAGTAAACGTGGAAAGATAACTGTACTTATGTACCTCACGGTTGTCTTTTTATCTGTGATATGAAGGAGATGTTGTTTTGCTATCCATCGGAGTCTTGAAGCACGTGTGAGGAGCATATCCATGTGGGCGTTGAATCGAAGTTTTGGGTCGAATACAACGCCCAGATCACGATGGCTGGACACAATTGGGATGAGGGTGCTGCCGACCGAAGGCTGGAGAGAGGAAGGAGTTTGCTTCAATGAATACACCATGAATTCGGACTTAGCAGGATTGATCTTGAGCCCAAACTGGCAGAGTAAATGTGACTGTGGTGAAAGTGTTGTTAATTTCCACTTTTACCAGATCTAGGTCTTGACCGGGGATGATGGGAGTGAGTATCTTGATATCGTCCGCATAGCTCAGTAGACATCGAGAATGTGCATCCAGTGGGAAGATAATGGATAAAAACAGAAGGCCCGAAAGGATCCCTCCTTGTGGGACTCCCGCGGTGACGGATGTAGTAAGGGTGCGATCTCATGTATGAAGCTTTATAACTCTGTTATTCAGAAGAGAGGAGAGAAAGCATAATATGTTCCCTGTGATCTCGAAGTGGCATTCTAGGAGAGTGAGAAGTTGGTTTACTTGGACGGCATCAAATGCAGCCTCAGTGTCTAAGTAAGTCACAGCTAGTTCCTGTCTATTCTCCAATGCTGAAAAGATAGTATTCGTGGTGGCTAGCAGATTGGTGATCGTTGATCTGTTTGGAAAGGGGTAGTGAATTTGGGCTGGATTACTGGGCAAGATCTGCTTAGTGAGGATGGGGAGTAAGGTCTTCTCCAGGAGCTTCAGCAGGCTGGAGGAGTTGAAGATGGGTCGGAAGTGTTTAGGTTTCGATGGCGACTGAACTTTTGCTAAAGGTTTGATGAGATAGTTTTTCCACTGCTGTAGGAAAATTTTGTTCGAGAGTAACTGGTTGAAGATTATTAAAAGTGGCTGAATAATGTACGGACTTAGGCATTTGAGCATGAATTGGGGAACTCCATCATCACCGGTGGTTGACGAGGCAGGTAGAGAATTGATGGCTACGATCAGCTGTTGTTTTGTAATCTGAATGTTGTTCAACACTTCTTGCTGGATGGGCTCTGTTAGTAGAGCTAGATCTGAGTTTGGCATAGGATTACGGTTAAATCTTGTGACGAAATCGAGCCACAATTCAGGATCAAGTTGTAAAGGAAAATGAGAGTTCACTTTCTTGTATGGAATTTTTCCTTTAGCCAGCTCACGGTTAACGTATAATTTGATTGCCTCAGATTTCAGGCGATTAAATTGAGCCCGTGCCCTTGAATAAACGATACGAGCATTGACATTTTGCGATTGTTTCCATGTGCGATGGAGCTGTCGCTTCAGCTAGAAACTCATTTTGAGTTCAGAATTCCACCAAAGTCTTGAATATGGACTGATTGTGATCTTTTTAGAGGCAGCAAATTTGGCAACCATGTTGATAAAGTTTGTGAGAATGTTCACAGCTAGTTCTGGGTCACAAGCCTCTAAGGCCACCCAGGGAATGAGAGAGGCGGCTCTGATGCACTTATCTACGTCAAGTAAGTTGGGGCTAGTGATGTCAACCTTTGTTGTTGTCCTTCTGGCTTCTAATTTGGGGGCTGGCAGATATGCGGTCACATGTATCGGGACATGATCAGAGTGAAATGACGTTTCTGCAATGTAATCAAGGGTGCAAGGGAAAGAGGCTAGAACTAGATCTAAGAGGTTATTCCTCCTGGTTGGAGCTTCATTAATAAGTTGTAAGTCAGCACATCTCAAGTGTGCCAGAAGATCTTTTTTCAGATTAGATAGCTGAGGAGGTAAATTGAAAACACCACAAACTAAGTGAGAAGCTGTGGGATGCAGCTGATTGATTAACCAGTTGGAAACTTCAAGGATGATTTGCTGGGATGGCTTTGGGGGTATATACAGCACACTGACGTCAAACGTCACGAAATTGTATCCTAACGTAACGAGGATTGCTTCATAGTTAGGGGAGTTACTGGATTTATTATCCAATAGCTTGAAAGCGGATTTCTTGTAGAATATTGCGACGCCTCCGCCCTTGCGTACAATCTGAGATGTGAATACGACCCCATAATCAGCTGGGGCAGCTGCCGCCAGGAATTCGTCATCATCATTCAGCCAGGTTTCGGTGATGGCGAGCAGGTCAAAATGTCCGGGGAACAGAATTTGCTCCATAGTATCAAGCTTGTTCCTAAGACTACGCACATTCTGATAAAAGATGGTGCAGGCAGGTACTCTGGGTACTTTGATACGGACGGGTGGTCTCTGACATGGCACTACTCGATTCAGCGGGGTGTGTCTAGGATTGACGAGCACAGGGATCGGCATATTGGTGTTCTGTGTCTGTGGTTTTGGTTGCGGTAACAAGATCTGGGATTGCTATGAATCAGGGTACCATTGGTGGGAGTCCTTTCCATTACTTCTATATCGCTGCCCGAGATATGGCATAACAAGAGCTCCAGCAGGCCAGATTTCAAGATTGAAGAGTGCTTCAAAATCTGCATCAACTACATCGATCTTAAAGGAGGCGTAGGTGGGATATTTCGTGGACAGCTTAGTGACTCTACCATTCATTTTGAATGCAGCAAGAAGGTTTTCCACATCATCAGCTGTGGTAGCAGGGGAGAGCCTACTAATGAAGACATTACGCATCCGCTTGTCCATCATTCGAGTGTTCTCAATTTGCAACTTGCTGAAGTGCAAATTGGTTCCAATAACTTTAAGATTGGGGCTCAGTTCCTTAACAGTTGGATTACGGGTCAGTGTTTGTTCTTTTGTTCGTTGGCTTGCAATCATTGCATACGTTGTAGTGTCTCTATGGGTCTTTACATTAGATACAATCGTAGTCCCTGTATAATGGTTACCTCTCACGTTGTTTGAGGTGGAGCCGCATTTGTGATCGCGAAAAGTTGCAATTTGGCAGGTTTTGCTCCTGATGACTTCTTTGGATCTTCTGGGAGGCAGTATTTCCAGAGTATCCGTTGGCATCTGCTATGATTTCAGGGCACACAACTTCAGACTCACATCTTGTAAGAATGGGGGATGGAGAGGAGTCATGTGATAATAAAGATGGGGTGGTTTGGGTAGGAGCTCTCGGTTTCGCATGAACGTGTCCGTCCGGAGGATGCTGCTCATGATGGTTAGTTTGAACAGCAAGATCACAAACAGAGTGCTTCAGGTCAAAGTTTTTTCCCAACACCTCCAATGTTTTATGCATGCATTCATTTTGTTCTCGTAGTCGGTTGTTTTCAAGCAGTAGGTCTGCGAGGATATTATTAATTGGGGATAGCTTCTTACATAAAGTTGTCTTGATATTTGTGAGGAGCGAGACAAAGAGTGGACTGTGTTCGAGTGATGCTTGATTAACTATTGCTGAGATCTGTGTTGATAGGATGTTATCCTGTTGGGAACTACTTGATTTTTGCATGATGAGATTTTGTTCTGCCAATAATGAGTCAGGGGCCAATTCCACATGTGAATCTGACGATCTCAGTTTTTCCGTGTGTACTTCAGCTGCGGGTTGGGTCCTGTGCTCAACTGAATCCGAAATTTGGTTAATGTCGTTGTTAAAAGTTTCACCAGTTGTTCCTAGTGACTGCATATAATTTTCTCCCTTACAGGGGGGACACTGCCATACTTTCCGTCGCTGCTTCCCGAGCCTCTTCAGGTCCAACGCGAGACATTCGCTCCCGTATGTCTTGAGACAGGAAGTACATTCTATAGCTACGTCCGGAACAATGTCACAAATTACGCAGCAGCACTTTACTTTAACTAACATTAACAAGTCAAAGTGATAGAACAAATTGAAAGTGGTGTTCCTGGAAAAAAAAAAAATTGCTGAAGAATTTGGTATTGTTTGCCGGCAGACTGTGCCAGATATTAAAAAAAAAAAAAAAACAAATCTATAAAGACGTTTATTTAAAATTCGATGTGGGAAGTGATAAAAGCAGTGAATCAAACAGACAGACATTGAAAAAGCTATTAGAAGTTGTATTTAAGTGATATTAACAGCAACGATCAAGTGCAGTTGGCTTGCGACCCCACCTGATAAATGTATAAAAAGACATTACATTTATCCATCTATCGATGGATAATTGTATTGTCTTTTTATAGTTTTTAAATAAAGGCTACACAGTGATATTTTTATTTATTTTCATCAGCATCTATATTTTATTTATTAAATTTTCCATTTATTTGTAAGTTTGTTCTTTTAAGGCTATCTTTTGCTTCCCCATGATCGGCGCCTCCGTAGCCAGGTGGGAAGGAGCAGCAGTGCGTAGCACACGCTTCTTGATTAGACCGGGGTTCGAGCCCGTCACCACCAAATACGGAAGATGCGGAAAGGTCAGGGAATGACCACCGCATATTCACGGAGCAATATGGCCTTAGTTGCTAATGCTCCTAAAAAAAACCAAAAAATCCCTATGACCTCTCCCTCAATTAATCCGGATCAGCGAGGGATTAAGTTCACGGCTTCCCACCTTAATCGACGACCAACGCCTCCTAGCAACAGTCAAGATGATAACGGGCATAATTGCAACACCTTCATCACAGACTGGACAGTCCAAAGTGATTGGTCAACATCTGACCATAGGACAATTACATACTCCATAAAAAGAAACCTACAAAGAACACCGATAATAAGGCAGATGCAGAGCAGATTCAATGTTCACAAAGCTAACTGGGACATATTTAAAGAGAATCTCCGTAACCAGGAGCAACTCTACATGGAAATGCATGGAAATCTGGCTCCTGAGATGGAAAATCCCGAAACACTGCAAAGAAAAGTGACCGAAATGATTACCACGGCAGCCGAAGTAGCCATGAAAAGAAGAGTACCCAAAACCAGAGCAACACCATGGTGGACACCAGAGCTCCAAAGACTGAGAAAGATAGTACAAGTGAAACGAAAAGAATTCCAAAGGGCAAGAAGAACGTGGCCGGCAGCGGAAGTTGAGGAATTGAGAAATCGATATCGTCAACTCAGAAACCAGTACACAGACAAAATCAAAAAGAGCAAAAGGGAAAGTTGGCATAACGCTGTCCAAACAACAGGAAATACTTATCCCTGGGGGGTGGTGTACAAAATCACAACCAGCAGGCTGCCCAGAGGTGAAGTGACAACGGCAACCAAAACCCCGCAAGGCACTATGACCACAACCTGGAAAGACTCAGTAACAAATATTCTTGCAACAATCATACAGGAACCGCCAACAGAGATGACATTGGAGCAGACAGAAATATGCCAAACAAACGCGCAATATGCAAACACCCAAAGAGAACCACCATTCACTCTTGAAGAGATACAAGAGGCTACAAGCAGAACAAAAAACAAGCGATGTCCAGGTTCAGATCTAATCGAACCAGAAATGATTAAAAAGACAGCAGAATATGTTCCCCAACTCCTTCTGCGACTCTATAACTGCTTCTTGGCACAAGGTCACTTCCCAACTCAATGGAAAACAGCTATACTAAAATTGATACCAAAAAGTCCAACAAAACCACTGGAGTTACCAACATCGTATAGACCGATAGCCCTGTTATCCACAGTCAGCAAGATTTACGAAAGGCTATTGTACAAGAGAATCGAACACTACTACACAGAAGCAAACCTCAGCAGTCCAAAACAATATGGCTTTAAACAGGGTTTTTCAACCACAGATGCAATTCTGGATCTTCTCAACAAAGCCACACAATGCACCAACAAGTATTTTTTAGTGATTGCAGTGGACTTTGCTGGGGCGTTCGACACCCTCTGGTGGCCGAGCGTCCTGGCAAGGCTCCATGCTGCATCTTTGCCACAAAATCTTTATGACAGCCTAAAATCCTATCTCACGAACAGGGAAGTGCAGATCCTCACACCTTATGCTAGCCTCACCCGTCTTGTCCGCAGGGGCTGCCCCCAGGGATCGGTCCTGGGGCCACTCCTGTGGAACATTGTTCTAGATGACTTTCTCTGCAAGGACCTGGGCGATGTGGAGGCACAGGCCTTTGCTGATGATTTGGTCTTATCCACAGCAGCGGACTCACGAGCAAATCTGGAAAAGCAAGCAAACAAAGCACTGCAAACCCTACAGGAGTGGGCCAAAATAAACAATCTAAAAATAGCACCGGAAAAGACCAGCTCCGTTCTTCTTAGAGGAAAGCTTAAATTAAACCGGCCGCCACAAATCAAAATAGAAGGTACCACTGTCAGACTAACCAACCAGATAAAGTATCTAGGGATAATTATAGATAGCAATCTCTCATTTAAACCCCATCTAAATTACCTCAGGAAGAAAATACGCAAATATACAGGACTCATAATAAAAATAACGCGAAAGGACTGGGGAATAAACAAGAGGACCCTCTCCTTATATTATAAAGCCTTATTTATACCAGCAATTATCTACGGCTCACCTATATGGATGACGAAGACTAACACAGTAACAAATAGGAAAATATTAGAAACAATACAAAGGAACATACTACTCACCATCACCAGGGCAAGCAATACAACTAGTACGGCAGCGCTTCAGGTCATTGCTGGTGCACTGCCCTTTGACTTAGAGCTAGTACGAACTGGATTAATGTATTATTACAAAAAGGCAATACCAATCACAACTAACGGCTTAACCCTCAATGTTACCAATGATTGGAAGCAGGAGCAAAAAAGAATTGATGCACACCTAACTCACATTTGGCAGACAAGGTGGAATGAAACCACCAAAGGAGCCATAACCCACAAATTTCTTCCCCTTGTAACAAAAATGTACCCAAAAGCACCAGCATGGATATACCCGGGCCTCAACACTACCTACTTATTAACAGGCCACAGCCCGTTCAGAGATAAACTAAACACAATGGGCATAATAGAAGACAGGAACTGTCCATGTGGAGAACCAGAGACTTGGAGTCACGTCATGCATGACTGCGACCACTATGAAGATATAAGAGCAAGACTTATTGTAAGAATTCAGTATAACCCAATCCACCAAGAGTCTCGACTATTGGACACTCAGGAAGAGTACACAGCACTAACTAACTTCGCAATACAATTATTCACAAGAAGGAAAACAATTATTTCAATGCAACCTGATCCTCGGGAGGATAATAACACCCAATAGATATATCAAAAACCAAATGTCATGGATGAAGTAAAAATAAAGAAGAGACACAGAAGAGTCAAAGCAAGAGCAAAAGAATAAAATCTCAGCATGAAGAAATAGACACGCCATTTGAAACTCAAGAGACCTGCGCAGGGCTACTCCTCCTGGGAGAGACCAAAGCAAGAATCCTGCGGCCAACCATCTCTGACTTGATACAAGCGCGCCACACCGAAGTTCCTGAAAATGATGAAAAATGGAATGACATCAGAACTAGAGTGCCATCTGGCTATCAAATCTCGCACCTGCGAGATTTCTTTAAAACCCTAATCCCTGGTGGGGGGGAGAGACACACGCTCCCTTCCCCCTCGCCAACCCTATTTCCCTCTGGTGAGGCATGGGCATGCCCACTGAAAAACGGGGGGTCACCTTCCCTATCGACCGCTCTGCTTCCTATTTCACCCCCAGCCTTTTGTCTCCCCACCCAAATCTGTCATCTCACACAGCGATTAGCCCTACATCAAAATTCTAAGCACACCAAAATTCTTGCCCGACCCAATTAGGCTTTATCAAGACCTTCAGCGTAAAACCCCAAACAGTGCTCCTAAAGCAAAACCCCAAATACGCAATAAAACATCCTCGCGACTATTTATTTTTCTAATTTTTATTTTATTTATTTTGGTCCTAGCCACTGAAATCCCAGGAAAGTAGGTGGCAGGACCTGCCAGAGTACTGTTTCAATCACTGGTAACACTCGGCTGGCCTCCTCGTGGATAGTATTGGTAACGTCGGGCCCCACTAGGGGCCGGCGGCTAACAGGCCGGATGAACAATGGGCACAACATACTACATATCCCACACACTTTTAAATCTCTGGCTTGACCGATACAGAGAACATACGCGGAGATGGGAGAAATCCCAGGAACCGTTAGACCTTCAACATACCTAATACTTTCATACTGGGATACCTGTGGCTAGAGGATTCCCCTCCTGCCCTTAGGTCCAATTCCGAGCTCTACCCGCGTCCAAAAAAAAAAAAAAAATTATTTTTAGGCCACCAGAGTAACTAAATTTATCTGCCGCGTTTTGTGTCTTATGTCTGTTAATTGCTTGTGTTCTATGGTCGATTTGTCTGTTTTGCTGGACGAAAAACCCCAGTTTCTGGGGAGAAAACCTTGCTATCAACGACTGAGACCAACTAACTCAGCCACGGAGTGAAAAAAGCCCACTAAACTTCATCGCGTCATCTACGGGATTCGAACCCGGGCCTTTTCCACCCGGTGTGGGGAGGATGGTGACGATACCACTATGCTACACGCTCAGACTCCATCGGCGTCCAGCACGACTCCGTCTCTCGGATAGGTTCCTCCCTCAGCAGATGCTCAACTCAGGCACTTGATGTCGACTTGAACAAATTCGCCGTTGACCGGACATACCGGAAAATAATTATAACTAGCCGCACTAATCAGCAATGACTGATCAGTACCTTGCATCTTTTTCTGTCTGATTGAGCTGGTGCTCTTATCTCGATGTTAAGCCAGCTCGATCAGACCTAACTCTTGTGAGGAGTTCTCTCCTTTGTATTACAATATGTTTTCATTTGTATAGTTACCTTTTTTAAATATGTAAATAATTGTTTGAGTATCCCGGGAGTATCGGGAGGCTATAAACCCCTGGCTTTATGGCCGTGAAGGGCAATAAAGTCTCTCTCATAACGTAACCAAGCAAAACAACGTACACGCCAACACAGGTAGTTGTGTATTATATCTACAAGACAGCGCGTTCTTTGATAACCTAGATGTTTTTGGGATAAAAAAACACGAATAGCTCCGTAACATTTAATTCCACAACATTTAATACGAATGAAGGTCATGAAGATTACTGTATTTAATTACTACTCTTATACTAAATTAAAAAATATAGTTTATTAAGCTGACAGCTACAGTGACGGACAAAAAAAAAAAGTGCATCACCTTAAAAAAAGTAACATTTGTAGTGATACGTATAAGATATTGTTTGATTACAGTCATTTTGTGTGTCGTAAAGCAAAGGTATTGCGTCAGATAATGCTTCTATTGCATAAAACAGTAATTGCAAGGTATTGCACTAGCGTTTCTATAAATACCGCGTTGGAAGGGGTTTCCGTAGCCGAGTGGTCAGGAGCGGGAGTGCAGTAGTACACGCTCTTTGAGTAGACCGGGGTTCAAGTCCCTGACTGCTGAATACGGTCGATCTGCCAACACGCACTGGACCAGGGTGGCAGATTATGGTCTATTTCCCTCGCATGAATTGTTGCGGAGGCTTACATTCTGCAGTGGGTTGATAATGGCTGCCCTTTACCTTTTTTTTTACCTTTTACACCTCGTTAGTATTCTGTTCTGCAGAGGTGTAAGCATGGCGCGATATGTTCAGTTGACACCAAGAAAAAAAAAGGTGTAGCTGTTGCTCTGACTCAGGAAGGGCTTTCTACTAGTTGTTTGGTTTTTAGGATCATCATCATCAGCCATTTTCAATCCACTGCAGGATGAAGGCCTCTCCAGCAACTTTCCAGTTCCTTCTGTTTTGAGCACTGGCCATCCATTTACTACTCAAAAACTCATGAATTTCATCTATCCATCTCCGCCTTTGTCTTCCATGTTTTCTTCTAGCTCCTCTTGGATACCAGTCTGTTATTTTCTTATTCCATCTGTCATCATGTCTTCGAGCTATGTGTCCTGCCCAAGACCATTTTAGTTCTTTAGTTTTGATAAGAATGTCCTTTACTTGAGTTTGCTGCCTAATCCATGTGTTTCTCTTCTTATCTAACAGTCTGATTTCCAATATAATTCGTTCCATTCTTCGCTGTGTAGTTCTCAGCTTCTCTTCCATTCTTTTGGTGAGTGCCCAAGTTTCACTTCCATAAGTCATGGTGGGGAGTATACATTGATTCATTATTTTACGTTTCAGACAAACTGGGATATTGCTCTTCAGTATGTGACTATATTTCCTGAATGCTATCCATCCAAAATTTATTCTTCTCTTGACTTCCAGCCAAGTATCATTATTACAGATAATAACTTGTCCCAGATAAGTATATGACTCCACCTTTTCAATTACTGCTCCTTCAATAATTATTTCCCTTTCTGTGGCATACTTGTTCATCATTACTTTTGTTTTAGCCATATTCATCTTTAGTCCAAAATCCTTACTAACTGTGCATAACTGATTAGGATCATTAGCAACTTTTAGGATCATTAGCAACTAAAGCCATATTGCTCCGGGATATGCGGTGGTTATTCCCTGACCTTTCCGCATCCACCGTATTTGGTGGTGACGGGCTCGAACCCCGTTCTAACCAAGAAGCGTGTGCTACGCACTGCTGCTCCTTCCCACCTGGCTACGGAGGCGCCTTTTCTACTAGTGCTATTCGCTGATAAAATAGGCTGCCACCAGTGAACAGTATCCCGGGTGCTGAAATTACAGCGTGAAACCGGTGATGTGAAGAGAAGACCTGGATCAGGCCGTAAGAGAGTGACTACGCCTTCCCATGATCGATATTTGAAATGGTTAGGCCTTCGTAATCGCCATGCTAGTGCTCCTGATCTAAAACTGGACTTTGAAATGCCCTCTGGTGTTGAAACAAGTGCACAAACTATCGAAAGACTGCTTTCGGAATGTGGTCTGCATGCCTATCGACCCAAGAAGAAGAATTTATTGACCCAACAAATGAGGAAGAAGCGACTTGCTTGGGCTAAAACGCATGTTTCATGGACAAAAGAGCAATGGGACACCGTCATCTTTTCTGACGAATCGAAATTCAACCTGCATGTGGACATGTGTTGTGTCTTATGTACGGCGGCACCTAAACGTTAGTTTAACTCTGCCATGGTACACTGTGATGAGTACAGCACTCTGTGAAATGGCCAGATACAAGTGTGGTGCTATATCTGCAAAGTGTGTGTCTTGTTCTGTTGTTTATGGCCACTTAGATACTAGGGAGCAGCGATCACCAGGCTACTCCCTACTGCTCGTCCACGCCACGAGGAGGCGGGCTACAACAGTACGCGTACTGTCAAATGAAAGTGACCAAATAAGAATCCCGCATTCACTGTAGGAAAAATCAATTCCAGTGGATGCCAGCAAATTCTGTACCGCTGGGTGCCTAACCTGGTGGAACCAGCAGATAAATAAAAATAAAATAATAAAAAATAAAATTAAATTAAATTAAAATAATAATAAAAAATGCAATAAATAAATAATAATAAAGTAAAATAAAATATATATTAAAAAAGCAATGAATGTAAGTAAAAAAAAAAATTATAATAATAAATAAAAATCGCCAAGAATAATGAATTGAGCAGTGGTCATGTAGCTTAGTGATGGGGTGGCAATCAGCAGTAGTCGAGTCGTTAGAGAAATCAGTAGGTAAAGTCTGGTTCCCCTTGTTTCATAATAAAATTTCAGGTAGACTTGGCCAGGGTGACATATGGCAGAATAGAAGACTCAGTGGAACTGATGCCAGGAAGAGAGATAAAAAACATACAGTCAGTGATAGTAGGTGAAATCACAATTCAGTTATAAGGCAGATATCCTGATAGTAGGGAAACCGGTTAGCTGGAGCAGTCTGTTAAAAATTTATTTTGCGAATTCTTGGAAGATTTCAAGAGTTTCCTTATTTGTAATTAAACAGTGTTCATTTCCAGGAGCAAAGTGATGATATGTAGTTGAGATCCGTTGCCGAAGGTTTTGGTGAATCGGGCAAGAGTAAATTACGTTTTTCCAGTCCTCGATGTCACCGCATAAACAAGAATCTGTAGTAGTCAGATTAAACTGTAAGAGTTTCGCATTCAATGATCCATGACCTGTTATTAAGTATAATGTGCAGAGACTCAGGAAGAGCCATTTCTGTACAGTGTTGGAAGAGGTAAATGATATCCTGAAAGAGGCCTCTGAGGTCGGGAAAACTCATGTCTAAGAATATATAAATTCATACACCGACCATGAGATATCAGGTATAAAAGACTTGGTTACATTACCTTTAGTACACAAGGACCACCTGGATTGCCAACAGTTGGTTAGAAGATTCCAGCATTTCTCTTTTTCTTTTTTTTTTTGGTCAACAGTGGGATCGATATTAATATTAAGGAGGGTAATGGGTATTCCTTTCCTAATATAATAGCAGAGACCTTTATAAAGAACATGCAGGTCAGGGGGTAAAGTGCCTGCAATAGCTTGTAGGGCCGGTGTGGAGAGAGTACGACATGATCGAAGCAGCGCAAAGAGAAAAGACCTTTGTTTAGCATCCAGTTGAGATTTTACGGTAAGAAGGCTGGCTTTTTGAAACCAAATACAGGAGGTATATGCCGACCGGGCTAGTCGGGTGGGTAAAGTGCTTGCATGACAACCCAAAGGTCGCGGGTTCGATTCCCACCTCGGGCTTGGATCAAAGTACTGCAAAAACCTTTGGAGGTGCGTTATGGCCACAGAAGCCTATGCGCCAAAAAAAAAAAGGAGGTATATGATAGAACTGGGATAAAGACAGTACGATACAAGATACAGAGAGTATTATTTTTAGTCCATTCTTTCCTAGAAATTCTGAAGAGCATTAATGTAAAGTTCTTAATCTTTTTAGAGAGATGCTGTAAGTGTGATGAGAAGGCCAGAGGTTATCTAGGAGAACACCAAGATGTTTGTGTGGACACTAGAAGAAGTGAGTTTCCTCGATATTTTATTACTGGAGGCCTACCATAATTTAGAGCGGCCCCTGACCAAATCACAGATGCATAGAGCGGTACGGGAATCAAATTTTTTTGGACGTAATCCAAGATGAACTCTCGAGGCCTAAGGACCAACCAACTCCTGTCGGATTGTCCAGAGAGCAGCAAGAGTGTTTACTGCCTTGCCATTTTGAGGTGGCCTTTGAAGGTTAGTCTGTCATCCTACTTCAACCCCAAATCGGTATGAGAGTTTACCTTTTCAATGACGGTCCCGTTGATTTTCAGTGTAATTTCATTCGTTGTGTTCCTTTTGTGAATGTAACATAATACTATTACGTTAACTTGTCATTTCAGTTTGTACACGTAAATGCAATAAAATGTATTGGTCGTCATGATTGCTCTTTGCATGATTTCTCATATTTCCATTAATTACGCATTTTACCTTTTGGGAAGATATTTATGGAAATTAGGTATATCAGGTGAGTCTTTTTATTGGATTTCATTCGCAGAGTGATATATCCCATCTAACAAATGCATTTCGATCATTTCTGCAATCCACAATGCAGATTTGCAAAATTCACAAGTGATGCGGTTTTTTTGTTCGCCACTGTAAATTTAATAATAAATTATATTATTAATGTCACGTGGTAGAAGAGTGGTTATTAAATGTAGTAATTAATCTCCATGGAAAACAACCACATAACGTCCTTCCCCAACTATTACAATGAAGGTCAGTTAATATGAATAAACAAATTTGTCTTAAAAACATATAACGTAAATTAATGACATAAGTCAACGAAGTTAATAAAGTTAAAATAAAAAATATAAAAAACAGGTTATAAACAGCATTACTAAACCGCACCATAAAACGCTTTAGAAATGCGCTTTTAAGCAGGCACTATCTTTAATGTCTTTAATGCAAACAAAATAACGGTGAAAAAAAAAGTCCACTGTCGTACCTACTATAATGTTTTGTTTTAAACGCGGCCACTAGAGGGCATTAAAATTATTCTAGACAACGCACACCATAAATTTACAAAGGACCACATTGAAAATTTTATTCATTATTTGTAGTAACGTAGTTATTCTACCTGCCAGTTATAAAATTATCCATATTCTGAAACTTTGCATTGACAATTTTTGTTATTTTAATTAATGAATTGTAATTTAATGAAGTGTGATACTGAAATAAATATAAAAATGTTATTGCATATAATAGCATTTTGGTGCATATTTTCGTATATTTTATTATTTATTTTCATATATATTTTATCCTAGTTTAGTACATTGTTTCCGATGTCTAGTTATCATCAGTGACTTTTATGGTATATAACATCAAAGCAAAACACAGGACATAGTTCATGACATAGTAATTCCTGTGTACAAATCACAGCCTTTTAAATGTAACATTCTGCTGTACACTAAGTTGTCTAATATATTCGAGTCCTTGAGGTTGGCACACTGGTATGGCCACTATTTTTTTCACATTCCATTGTGGAAGGACAGTGATGTATTTAATAAAACTTGCAAGTGTCGTTCTTCCAAGCGAGTCTCTGGAAACACTCCATTTCAGCTGTGGATTTCATGATGGAACTGTTGTGTGCCCTTCCCAACGTTAAATATATACTGCATATCTACTATAGTTTGAGCGAACCGGCTTCATCAACATTGGTATTACAGTTTGAGCGAACCGGCTCCATCACCTCTGTGCATCTAATTCAAACATCTATTGGTTTTTTTTCCCTCTCATATGCATTCAGAAATAAACGATTTTAATGTTTGCAGCTGTAAAACATTTGGAGGATGGTCCAATTTAAAACCATCGGAGTCTATCTCCCTTTGATTGATTTTAAGCTAGTTATCATCTGGGCTGTTTTTGTCACATTTAGGCTGGAATTATTGAATTCCATGTTACAATCAGACTAAGTGTATCATTTAGTATTGCGATTTATAATTTTAAATTTGCCAAATCAGCCGCTTTTTTATTAAAGGGCAAGTTGTTCCTGATCATCGGTTTAGTCTACAAATGGCATCGTTATACTTCTGAAAGTAAAGTAAGCCGATTTTATCTGAATTAATTAACAATTGTGAATCGAATTTGTGAATCAATTCACAGTTCACTCTTCACTAGGGGTGTTTAGCCAGCTTCACCTGTATAACAAATCGTACTCAATTCCGTCATCGATTGGCTAATATGTCCCACTAAGTGGGCCAAGGGATAAAGGTCACGATGTTTGTTGGTATTAAAAGTGCCGTAGACAGTATAACTGTCAGTGATATTTCATCTCATAGTGTTATGCTTTCTTTCGACCAAATATTTTCTGGCTTTCAAACCTTCCATGGTTGGCGTAGCAATTTGTTTAACAACTTTCCATATAAGTAACCGCTCAATTTACTATCTTTACATTTTCTGTAATACAAGTTGATTTTTTGTCAACAAGTTTCGTTTCTTCTGAATTCCCAGCATAATAAAAAAAATATTATTATTTATTTTATTATTATTTTTCATACCCATCATTTGAGTGGCTAGGATTTTCTCTTTTTCACTGCCGTGAAGAGACAGGATTTTATTTTATTTATTTTTAATTTCTTTATTCATTTTTATCGTTTAGTTTTTTATTTCAATTATATTGACTTAAATATTTAGTTTCCTTTGCTGGCCATTATCCTTATGCTCGAGGCGAGATTTGGGTGGTGCCCAGGTTTGATCTCCTTGGGTACGGAATTACTGATATCTACTGTTCTTGCACTCCTCCAGTGGATGCGGGATATTTGATTTTTTGATTGATTCCAATCTCGTTTCGGATCATCAGTACGAGATATCGAGGTCCGCCAAGGTTCATACTTAGTGGCCTACCTCCTGTGGTAGAGGCACTGGGAAAGCTTTCCAGGTGATCGCTTTCCTGGTGGCAAAGTTGCCAGAAACAACACACACAGTAAAAACGGTAGTATTACACGCATTTCTTTCCTTATACAAAGATCTGTATTCGTAACAGTGTACCAAAGCAGAGTTTAACTGATCGGATGCCACCATACATTGATCTATACATATATTCATGATTTCGCAGCTATCAAATGATCCGCGCTATTAGAATGGTGCAAAGAGTTACTCATAAGAAAATAGTCTGCTGTTTGAATTAAAATTGCAGAAGTGCAATTGAAGAAATTGCAGAAACCCTGGAGCCAGCCAAAAAAAATAAAATAAATACTTGTCCATTTTGAACAAAATTTTAATTGAACTCAGCATCCATAGGAAAGTGAAGACACAATCTTAATTACATTTATCATAAAGTTCTGTTTCCACACCGGCACTACCACAAAGGTCAAAAGTCTGCAACTAATCCTTTTCATAAGAATACAACCAACAACCGTATTTAGCCATCACATGAGTTCGAAGGTTCTATTCTGAGCTAATCGGCAATCTATTTACATTGACTTATATTCAATATCACTTTCCTAATGTATTGAACATTAACAATCATAAAAAGCTGTTATTAGCTTTTTATGATTGTGGTGTGTATATATATATATCAGTTTATTTATTCCCTTCCCCAACTCAAGCATCTAGGTTTGTATATAGTCTACACCTTGCCATTGTGGTGTCTTACAGTCAAGAAAATTTACCCAATGATTAATTATCTTGAGGTTTTTTTAAAATTTATATATGTAATTATCTTTAAATTCGTGGTTCATAATCCTAGATGTCCATTCACGAACCTATCTATTAAAACAGGTATTGCAATCCCCAACTGCCAGATTTGATCTGCCTACCTTTTCCTTCACTTTTCTATATTCTTTTTATTACTCATTATTTATGACCAGCATTATGAACTCCTAACGAGAAGCTATATTCTTCCGATATTTTTCTATTTTTTCGCTCTTTATTTTCTTTATTTGCTTTTCTATACTGCATAGTGTTTACCACGAATTTAATTAAACATTAACAACACTCACTTATTATTTCTGTTGCCTTCTACAAATTATTGATTCTCCTAGTTTTCTCTCCCTGAGGTTGTTATAGTCGTCTCAGTATAGGTATTAATAACTTCCTACGTTATTAGATATATGTTTAACGTTGGAAACAGTAAGTTCCTTTTATTGTTTTAGCTTACTTTTACTTTACGCTTTTATTATAAATAAATTAAAAATCCAGTTATGTTCCATCTACTTGAGTAACGTTTACGTCAGAAACACGGTTCGTCTTTCCTCGCAATTCCCAGGGTGTGTACAATATGACAACATGTTATTTATATAAAATTGTTATTAAATTCATGACTCAAGGATATCGTACTTTTATTGATGAGAATTCCTGAGGCCTACAACCAGTAAATTTAACAATTAACCCAGTATCGTAGCAATAAAAATTGTTGAATTCAACCGCTAATTTGAATGGAATGTACAGTTAACCCGAATACAAACGACTATTCTTCAGTTTACTCCTTTGAATAATATCAGCAGAAGTCGATTTCAGATCATAAGCGAGGCCAACAGCCGACATCATATCAAGGAACGCCGTTGTTGGATTCAAAATCCATCCAAATTCACTAGTGGAATAGTCCCAAGGAAATGCATGGTGGTAATTGTGAAATCCTTCTCCTAAAGCAAAGAAAGCTGCAATGGGGCTTTCTCGGGCTTCTGTATTCATTTCGTAAGGCCGATTTCCGTACATATGAGCAACGCTGTTTATTGTCCACGTGATATGTAGAATCAAACAGTAACGTCCTAAAGCTCCGAGAAAGAATCCATTCCAATACGTTTCTCCCCATAACCAATTAGGCAACATCGTTGGCAAATAAAATCCAAAGAACAGAAACAATATGTAATATCTGAAAATAAAAGATAAGACACCAATTAAAATTATACTACAAAATAAAGAAAACAATCATTTACTACCCCTATAAAGGAGGTTCCCCACAAGGGGGATTACCTCAGCTGGTCACACCGCCGGTAACCAAGTATAATCTAGATCAGGGTTCTTCTTATCATAGTTCTTACTTTGCCTCTGACATCTAGTAATTTGTGACATTCTACCCGGAAAATCATCAAAATGGCAATAATATAAAACTTCTTTTATACGTTTACAAAACATTTTCATACCTTTTCTGGAATCTGATAATTGGATCGGCCAAGATATCTTCCATCCCCA
Organism: Mastigoproctus giganteus; assembly: GCF_048544385.1. Taxonomy (NCBI): domain Eukaryota; kingdom Metazoa; phylum Arthropoda; class Arachnida; order Uropygi; family Thelyphonidae; genus Mastigoproctus; species Mastigoproctus giganteus. The sequence continues at coordinate 86,477,506 of NC_143577.1, read as the reverse complement.
CTGTTTTTCCTTTAATTTTTACATCTGGATGTTTTCTCATCATCAGCCATCCCATGTGCGCGAAAAATAAACCTCGCTTTATAGTGTAGGGATCTGCGTTTGTCTCCGTGAATTTATGAACTCTGATCCCTGCACCAATCGTATATACTATTCTAGTAAAAAAAAATAATGTTTAATAAAAATTACTTATTAATTTATATATTAAATTAACATTATTGACCGAACATAAAATTTAAAAAAAATCGTACAAAAAATTGAATTAAAAATGTCACTCTTTGCAATGCGGATGATCACTCTGTAGTTAAAGATGCTGTTCCACTTTCTTTTGTTGTCGCCTTTCACATCACCCTTCCCCTCTCGTAATACGGACTAACCTTAATGCGAGGCATTTGTCTTTGCCTGTATAACGTGTGACTTCACAAGTCAATCTACTTGTTATGCTGACCGAAAAAGCTGGAACAATCCTGCATTCTCTGCCTGAGCTCGGCTGACTGCAGGATCGACTGAGGACTTCTAAACTCCAATCGCAGAAGGGACTCAAACCCAGACCTCTATCTCTAAATAACTGACAATCAACAATCTATCGTGCCGACTAAGCTTCTACGAAATTATACTACAGAGATATATTCTTTTAATAGCGCTTTTCGGTGTTTATTCATCGTGCACTATTAAAAATTAATGCTAGTACGCTCTCTGGTTGCGCTAAATATTGCTTTTGCATGTTGACATTTGAAAATTTAATTAACATTTATTGTCGTTGTATGAATAAATAATCTACAATTTAGCCAACTAAATACATCTCATATCACATATTTCCTCCTTAGTGTAAAGATAACTGTTGATTTTTAGTATAATTTTATTCTCTGAATACAGAAAATTGTCACGTCTTATAAAAGCAGTTATATTAAGGTTTTCTTTCTGTCCAGTGTATATAACTTTTGATCTTTGTTTAGTAACTCTCTGGTATGTTGCAGGAATAATTACTATTTCATGGGGGTTTAACTTGATTGTAAACTGGTTATACGGGACAAACTGGGATTAATGGACCAACGGTCCATTAATTTCGGTTTACAAATTAAACCCCATTATTCGTAGTTTGCAACTAAATTATCTCCCCAGTTGATATTATTCCTACATCTGTTAATAAATATCTGTTACACTGGAATAAGAATCATAGAAACAGGTGCATGGTGATTGCTTTCACTTATACATTAATAGGGATTGATCCCTGTTGAGTGCCAATCAATGTATACAGGTAGTAATTTGCAGGAGATAAATTTAAATATTAATTGTGTTCGATATGTTAATGTTAGTTTTAATATCCTATTACCCTTCATCACTATTAGCAATTGGTATATTAGAAATTCTGTACTTATCGACAAAATTTACAGAAAAAGTATAAAACGTGGTATAACTCGTGCAGCTTGCGATGAAGCGGGACAAAATTTGGTGTGGTGGTGTACCACAGAATGACGATGAAATGAGGAGACAGCGGGAAACTTTGGACAGGTATATGGGACACTTATAGGGATTCTATAAGAATTACCAAAAAGGCCACATTACAGAAGTCGATGCAAGATGCTCTAAAATATGGTCATATGACAACAGTATGCCCTATGATCCAACTCCAACGGCTAAACAGGCCTGACAACGGTGAACCTGACACGGTTCACTTGATATAAGAGTATCTACAAGATTCTGTGGCAACAAATCTCATTCTTCCACGCAGACCTTAGCTCACCAACTGTGAATGCGGTACAGCCAATAGTTCTATTTTGTAGAAATCTTTCTGGGTGTCTTGTCTGTAGTGCTTCGAGCTGCAGAAAGCTGAGGCATCGATATAAAGCTGAGGTATCGAAATATGGTCCGACCGTATTTGCCGGAAACACTGTTCCTAGGTATCGCAGGTTTTGTAGTGAAGATCGTGAACAAGGTGTTGCACTGCACGAGTTCGTTGGATAGTCCGAGACTTTCTCGTCACTTCCCAGATGTCGGGTGAATCCATTCGGCCACAAAGGAGTTGAGCCAGTGTGTGCAGTTTCCTCTCCTTGATGGTTTTCCACCGTTTCAGGCCGAAGTTCGCATAGAATACGCTCCGAGATGTGGTCAAAGGGTGGCCCATCATTCTGCTTAACCATCTCAGGAGCCAGTACTGTCTCAAAGAATCTCTTGAGTTGAACAGGAGAGGCCCCTGACCAAAGCACAGATGCATAGATCGGCGGGGATCAAATTTCTTTGGACGTAATCAAAGATGAACTTTCGAGGCGTAAGACCGACCAGCTCCTGTTGGGTTGCCCAGAAAGTAGCAAATGTTTTCGGCCTGGCCATTTTGAGGTGGTCTTTGATGGTTAGTCTGTCATCTTACTTCAACCCCAAATCGGTGTGAAAGTTTACCTTTTCAATGAGGGTCCCGTTGATTTTCAGTGTAATTTCATTCTTTGTGTTCCTTTTTGTGAAGGTAACATAATACTATTACGTTAACTTGTTATTTCAGTTTGTACACGTAAATGCAATAAAATGTATGTTTGGTTGTCATGATTGCCCTTTGCATGAGTTCTCATATTTCCATTAATTACGCATTTTATCCTTTGGGAAGATATTTAAGGAAAATAGGTATATCAGGTGGAGTCTTTTTATTGGAGTTCATTCAGAGATATATCCCATCTAACAAATGCATTTCGAAAATTTCAACCCACAAGGCAGTGCAAAACACATTACAGTATTTGCAAAATTCGCAATATATATATATATGAGAAAGAGATATTGCTCTTAACATTTACATAAGTACAAAGTATTACAATGATTATTGAATCATGAAGCATCTTTAAAATTAGTATGAAATAAAAAAGACATTCTTACCTGCCCAGCAATGCAATCAAGAATCATCAGTAGAGCTCTTAAGAGGGAATTTGGCCTTGTACGTTCGATGACTCCACAGACGATGTGCACTTGCTGTAACCCCAAGTAATCCCAAATATCCATAAACAAGTCCTAAGTTAAATAGAGTATTGAATGAGCAATTTTGAACAACCCCAAATTTGAACAAATGTAATACAGATTTATGAATTTTGAAGGATTTGGGGAAATCTTATAATTAATTATTACTGTTCTATGTTTCCATAAGCCCTGTGGATTGAATTATAATAATATGTATTCAAGCTTTTTGCATATTTATATTACTAAATATCCAACTTACTCTTAAATCACTTAAATATCGATCTAACATTGTCTATTTTATTGAATGACGTATAATTTGTCAACTGTCGTTTACAGCAGAGAACTTCCAATACAAGATTTAAACAGAATCTCCGTGAGGAAGCCCTCGTGGAAAGCACAGTTTCGGAAGGATCGCCGTCCTTCCCACACCGGCTGGAAAAGACCAGAGTTCAAATCCTGTCGATTACGGAAGGAATTTCTAGGGGTCTTTTTCACAACTTGGTTGAGTCAGTCAGTCTCAGGCGAGGGTAGCACGGTTTTTTTCTCCAGGAATCTTTTTCGTTCAACAAAAAACAGAAAATCGACCTCAGAACACATGCAATTTACAGACAATGTACACGGAGCAACATGACCTTAGTTGCCAATGCTCCAAAAACCCAACAGAATGAGATGTATTTGGGCCACTACCGAAAAGATGGCTTTAAGATTGGGAAGTAATTATGATAAAAGCGAGGATGAGTGTGCTGAAATTACACGTTCAAAAATTCCCTAAACATTTTCAATAGGACTAGATTCAGAAGGCTTGGGAAGATGACGAAAACTGTTTCTGGTACGTTAATCCACATGAACAGTATCTCACTTCGATGACTGGTGTCATTAGCATCCTGAAAAGAACTATCATCGCAAAGGATAAAAGTTATCGGAAGTACCTAGTCGTTTGAAGTTCCCAGAAAATCGTGTGAGGTCTAGCACAATACATTGTCAGGAACACATGAAATGATGAAAGAAGCATAAGTTCGGTGACACCTTCAAGGGGCTCTCTTCCACCTGAACCCATATTCGAATTCAAACAGGGGCTTGATATCCAACCATTTGTGACGGATTGAGTCAGGATAAAAACACTTGACTCCGCATTTAAACAACGGAAATGTTGTAGGCCGGAGTGAGATGATCGACTTGAGCAGCAGGGGTGCCACATTCATTGATTTCCTTCCAACGAGCTGATGGTCTTTCAGAATGTTCTATCATGCTCATTCCTGTTTTCCAGTCTTGTTTTACCTCAACCGTAAACCTCCGCGGAATAGTGCCATACAACTCCTTCCTTGGTTCGTCCCTCAGGTGTGATAAAACGACCGAGCGACGCTCCCTTACGTAGTCCTTTGCCTCCACTCCCGGCGCAGGAGGGGGAGTTGACTCCTGGTCTCCCCACACCTCGCCGCTCCTCTTTTCCCTCTGGTGGGGCATGGGCCTGCTCCACTGATTTGGGGATAATCTTCTCTATGGACTCTGTCTTTTTGCCCCAGGCTTCAGTCTCTCTCACTTACAACTAATAGTGTCCGAATCATTTCTAAATTGCTTGAGTTCTACACTCAAAAACTTAATAACATCAATTCGCATAAATAGTACTCCTTTTAGCTGACCCCCTTCTCTAACGGGTTTTTTTTTAGCCACTGAAATCTCAGAAATTTAGATGGCAGCACTGGCTGCCATGATACGGAGGTGGTCCTCAGTAGGAGATATGACCACCACTGATGTCGATGCAGGCTTTGCACCGCCTGTTCATACTTAGAACAATGTTGTTGGTAAGTTCTTGCGGTAACATCGTCCATTCCTCTGTCAGTGCCATCTTCAGCTGGTAAACATTTTCTGGTGGGTGTGGACGTGCCGCTAGGCGTCTCCCCAGAGTGTCCCATATGTGTTCAATGGGATATAGATCGATGGAACAGGCAGGCCAATTCATACGAACAGTATCCTCACGTTCCAAAAGCATATCAACAGCTGCAGTGCGATGGGCTGTGGCGTTATCATCCATAAACACAAACTCGGGCCAATGGCATCTTGGAACAGACACACGTGGGGAAGAATTACCTCAGTACAGTAGCATGCACCAGTTACAGTACCGCCTTCCAGTATCTGGAGTTGTGTACGTCCATCCAAAATAACGCCTCCCCAGACTAGAACACCTTGACCGCCATATCGATCCCTTTCAGTGATGTTTGCGTGGTGATACCGTGTACCAATCTCTCGCCAGATTGGCTGACGTCCAGAATCGCTGCTGAGACTGACTGAATCTACTCTCATCAGTAAAGAGTACCTTATCCCATTGCACTGCTGTCCAGTCCTTATGTTCGATGAACCATTGTAAACAATGTCTCCGATGGGCAGTACGCGGTGTTAAAGGGACACAGCGTACTGGCCATCGGGCAAACAGTCCACCTTTGTGGAGTCGCCTGGCCACAGTAAACCGCAATATCCTGCGTACTGTGCAACTGGTTAGCAATGGATCTCACTGTCTGGTATCGGTCCCTCTTGGCCCGTAGGAGTATATAGCGGTCATCATTGGGCGTAGTGTTTTGTGGACGACCACTACTGGTCCTTCAAACAGCTGTACCTGTCGTTCTGAAGGCCGACCACGCACGTGAGATGATGCTATGTGCGATACCGAACACTGCAGCCACACTCCTCGCACTTCGACCTTTCTCGAGCTTCCCAATTATTCGACCCCGGGTAAAGTCATCCAGATGTTGTCTACTGGCCATTTCGTTGTCTGTAGCGCTGTATGAAACCAATCTAACGTCTGTAACAAAAGTGTTCGCCATTCGGTAATTTGCACGTATCTGCTAAACTGTTGCTGCATTTATCTGTTTATGTGAGCCCTCTCATCACGATTCAAATTTTTGCATGTGCACCAGCTTTCTGCTGAACGGCCACAGTTATGTAAATCGCCACAGGCTACTTCGTTTGATTTTGTAGTTGTAATCTTTAGAAATACTGTTGGTACTTAAGTTTTGCTCACGAGTGTATGTAAGTATGACCTTACATACACACCAGTGTACATATGTAAAGGCTCATAGCCTATAAGCATATAAAATATGCTCTGTAAGCAATTGAGTGATAGTCCTTTAAAAAAAAAAAAAGAACATTCCTGTTGTATTAGGCAAGTTAGTTACTAGGGTTGAGACAATTTGTGTTATGTTAATGATTATGAATAACGAAAGTGTGGTACAGGGGTAAATAAAGCGAAAGTTATAGAATAAAGGAATTAGTAAAAAAATTATATTTATAAGGGTAGTACTGTAAGGATATGTTAACCTATATCATTAAATTAGGCCAGGTGACAACACAAGATAACATACCAGTTGAGGTGTAAAGAGAAAGAAACTTTATTAATAAAGAAACCGCATGAGTAAAGAAGGATGACTAAGATGATAACTAGAGAATAACTAAGGTGGAATGAGTGATTTGTAGTAAATATTACTGATGTAAGACGATACCAGTTGTAATAAATTTCATGGGTTAAAAGCTAAGAGATATAGCAAAATAAATGGACAGAGTAATAAGAGTTGAAATGAGTTTACTGATGTAAATAAAAATTGACAATGTAAGAGTACTCATTGAGTACTCATCGAGGATTCATATTTAGTAAGATACAGCTGATACAAACTGATGTTAATAATTTGTAAATTGAGAATAGTTGATGAGGGAGAGGTAGTTTAATGTACTTTAGTAGGGTTCAAATATAAGCCGCCGTAGCCTAGTGGTCAGGCGCGCGGGTGCCTAAGTACACGTGCCTTGAGTGACAGGGATTCAAGCCCGTGACTACTGAATACGGTGCTGTTTCTTGTATTCAATCTGTCATGCGAACTCCTCTGACCGTTTGGTCATCCCGGAGTATAAACAGAAAATTTATTTATAAGGAAATTGGTATGCTTGTATGTAATTTGTTTTCTTATGTAAATACTGTATATAAATGTTCATTAAAGGTTTGTAAATTTATTGAAAAAATGTCTTTAATGTTCTGCTAACACCCGCTTTACACACCCTAGAATCTAGAGTTTTCTGTGAATGGCAGTCAGATTTGCATTTGTGGGGTGGGATTGTGACTTCAGTAGAGTGAGATGTGCATTACCTTTAAAAATGTAGCACTTCGTAGATTATTTGCTAGGCTATTATATAACTACTGCCAATGGATTTGAGAAAGAAAATTTAATCTAATTTATAAATTTAAAAATAAACTAATACAATTAAGTTACCTAATGCTGTTGTTTGCCACATAGCACTTTTCACTGATAAATAGACAGCATACACCAGACTTATATGAAGTATGCATGTATGTAACAACATTTGGAAACCACAATATCTCAAGTTTCTGAACCTTTCCGACACAAACATTTTCTTTCATAGTCTGACTGGCTGGAATATTTGTTTGTACCGACATTGTTTATCTGTAAATGATATGCATTATATAAGGATTAACAGAATACAATAGTGACCAACAGTTAATTACAAACCTGAGTTTTTAAATAAACTTCAGCACTTTTTAAATAATATTTTATGAGTAGTTTAATGTTTTAAATAAGAATGTGACTTCTGTACAGAATATTTATTTAAGTTAGCTCTTTCTGTAGAACGAGAAATGATATTTGGAAGGTTCGTAATCGCAGTAATAGATGGCCATTTGCAGGATAATAATAATTCAACGCCAAGAATGATAATTTCAAAGTTAGTTTCTTTCAGAAAGATAAAATGTGGCTGAAGTTAATTTTGACATCGCAGACAATACAGAAAGTTTAAGTAGCGCAATGGCCAATTTTGAATTAGTTACATTATCTAAATTTTGAGCAGAATTATATAGAAAAAACTCTATAAATCTACTTATGTAGTTCACAAATTAGTTTAGCTTCAACAGTTTCAGTGTTCAGTTTACGAAATTTCTTAAAAAATTACCTTTGGTACAGCAGTCTTACTTTATCTAAACGAGCTTGCTGTTTCAGGAATTTTCCTCCCTAGCGCTGTCAGTTCATATTTTATATGTTGGTTAAAATTGTTAAAGTAAAAGAAAAAGTAATTTAAAAATGAGGAAACTATTCAGCAGTTTCCTCGTTGAATAAGATTTATATGACGATACAGAATATGACATAGGGAATTGCTAAATTACTGTATTATTATTCTTAAGAAGAATTCTCAGAATTAAAATCGATTTAATTTGTTTTTACATGCAAAATTACGTTAGATTAATCTTTAATATACTTCGAATTTTTCTTAAGTCAGTAGTACTCAATTAAGGATTAGATGAGGGAAATTTTTTCAAGATTATAGAAAGTCTTATCTCAAGCTCGCTAATAACGTGCCAATTTTCCTTGTTTTGTGTATTTATCCTGAATAAATGAAGGTATGAGCTATTCCAAAGTATATGAAATCGAGGAAATGCTGTTCAGCGATTTTCCTGTTGACTCATGTCAATGTAAGCAAAAGTAGTAAGGATTATTTGAATTATCCTTTGTTCTTTAAGAAACAAAGGATAATTCAAATAATTACATTACTTTGTAATTACATAGTTACATTACATACATAGTTACATTGACATTGATTAACTATCCTTTGTTTCTGAAAGAAACAAAGGATAGTTAATCTAAGATAGCGATATAGAAAGGACTATTAAATACATAGGAAACAGTTTCATGAATCTGAAGTACCAGTTAAGCCATCAAACGCGAACATTTTATAGATATCGGACAGACGGTGTCACTCAGATATAAGGAATGCACAGTGTGAATATGGAGTGTACAATGTGTGTAGAAAAGACAAAATAATTAGTCATTTATTAGAGTTACCTGAGATCAACGTCGTCCAACATGTGCATTATGTCCATAAGTCGTGTGTGTGTGTGTGTGTGTGTGTGTGTTCTCTGGTGAGTTTGCCTGTTTTGTTTGACGAAAAACTTAAGTTTGTCATGGGCCCCAACATTTTTACGGCATATTAAAAATACAAAGATGGTTGTCAACTCAAGCGAAAATTTGCATCGTTTTGAAGCAGATACATAAAATTTCCTTGCAGAGTTCGTGGCCATGTATGAGATATGTTTTCGCAACTTTTAGTCCCAGATAAAATCTGCAGCCATTATCAGTCCGCTGCAGGATGGAAGCCTCTTCAACAATTCATGTTGAGAGAAAATGGACCATAATCTGCCACGCTGGTCCAGTGTGGGTTGGCAGATCGACCGTATTTAGCAGTCAAGGACTTGAATCCCGGTCTACTCAATGAGTGTTACTGCACTATTGCTCATGGCCACTCGGCTATGTCTGTGCGAGTAGCACATTGGTTTCGTCACCGTCCTCCCCACACCGGTGGAAAAGGCCCGGGTTCGAATCCAGTCGATAATGCGAGGAACTTTAATGGGCTTTTTTCACTCCTTGGTTGAATTAGACAGTCTAAGGCGTAGATAGCAAGATCTCCCGACCCCAGAAACAGATTTTTACGTCCAGCAAGCACGGCAAATCGACCAGAGAACACACGCAATTTACAGACAAAATACATATGGGTAGATGTAATCAATTACCGGTTACCCTAATATAATAATAGTGACCATTCGGCTACGTCCATTTCCCCAGATAAAGGACCAGGCCAAACAGTGAAAATATAGCCATTCTCCCCCTCCAAAAGAAAACTGAGTCATGCCTCCTTCTGGAAAGGTGATGGCATCAGTTTTTGGGATGCTGGAGTGTTGCTATTGAATTATCTTCAGAGAGGCCAGGCAGTCACAGGAACTAATTACGTAAAATTTGAGGCTTTTTCATGAGAATATAAAAGAAAAAATAAGGCGAAACCCAGTAAATTAGTCTTGTTACACCAGGACAACGTGCCTGCTTAAAATCTGTCATTGCTATGGCTGTGCTACATGAGTACAGCTTTGAAATCTTGGACCATCCTCAATTCATCCGACCTAGCACCATCTAACTTTCATATATTTCCTAAATTTAAAAAAATACCTGATTGGCATCTATTTGCCCACCGACAGGATGTCATTGCTGCAGTGGGATGCATTTCTGGAGGCCTAAGAGAAAACTTTTTTCGCAGTTGGAATCCAACGCATTGCAGCGTCGGTGGAAATAAGTGTATTGAGGTCCAAAGGGGACTATGCTGAAAAGCAACATTTTGCCAGGTTGCTTAAATAAACTTTCATATTGAGACCACGAACCGTTCCATCATCCCTCATAATGAGCGCGCATTATCAGATGGATGGTAGTAGCATCGAATGTCCATTTCTAGTAGGTGGTCCCAAACATGCTCAATTGTAATCGGGCAAGTTGGGCGGCCATATGATAACGGACAGTTCATTGTAATGTTCCCGGAAACCTGCTATGCTTGTGGCAGAGCACTTTGTCTTGTTGATAAACGCCGGGGTTGCTTTCATGCACTGTTATAATGGAGTGCACTACATAGGGCGACTAAAGACAGTGTGTTCCCATCGTGCTTGAGTACTGGTGATCAGAGGATCCAGGGAAGCCAAGTAAACAGTTCCCAGACCATAGCAGCACCAACTCCAGCTTGCTGAACACCAAGAATGCATCCAGATGCCTTTGCCTCAAGTCGCTTTCTTCTCATTTCAGGAGAGACTGTTTCAAACGATGTGGTACACTTGAATAGAAGGGGCAATAATATTTGCTGATGCTATCAAGGTAATGATAGGTGGGTGGCAAAACTGCTAGTTTGGGGGATAGACAGATTAATAGTTTAACTAGAGCCGCAGGCAGAGGTGAAAGTGATTCTTGCATTGTTACTAATTGATATACATGTATGCAGCCAGACTGGAAAGCAGGGTGTCCGGGATTCCAGGCCCCTGCTGTTGGTCATCTTGGAACAAATAAATATATGGGCTGTGTTATAGGGTAACTAAGAGGAAGAACACCTGCATGAATGCTTGCACATACTCTAATCCTAGGAGCATTGTAAATAAATTTGATGAATTTATAATTCGAAGTATTAATTATGTCGTCCAATGCAGACATTATAAAAACATCTGAGACGTGGTGTCACTCAGACATAACTGATGGTGAATTTGAATATGGGGAGTACAATGCGTAGTATGTGTACAGACAGGACAGGAGAGGTGGAAGGATTATGCTCTTAGTTAAGAAGCATGTTAAATCAAGGCAGTGCATCTATTTCACTTTGGTGATCAGTGCAATTTTGAGTCAGTTTGTTGTGATATAGGCACTGGGAAAACAAAATTGAGAGTAGGATTGTGTTATAAGTGTAATGATTGTGATGAGTATACAAACACATATGCAGAGACATAGCGGGCCAGCAAATCAATGATGTCTTATAATGGGTGATTCTAATTTAGAGATGTTGACTGGAATTTGTGGGTTCGTCACTTATATTCCAGCAAGATATTTGTGAATTTCGTGGATGACTATTTTATACAACAGCATGTTAGAGAGGCAACAAGAGGAAGAAATATTCTTCATCTGGTAATCAGCAGCTATTCTTTCATGCATTAAGAATCTGCAGGTAAGACCCACTGGGTGGCAGTGATTTAATTTAATCAACGACCATAACTACTGTCAAGGATAAAGTAAATGTCTTTTGCTTTTTTAAGTGTGACTACAGAGGTCAGACAGTTTTTAAATCGTGTGCAGTAGGACTAACTGATGGTGTTATGAGCAGAAAGTTCAAATGGAAAGTATTCAGGAAAGCAATCAAAGAAGCTACAGTACTAGGCTTTTCATACCAACAAAGAAATGCTGTTCAAGGCTTAAACCTAAATCGATGTCAGATGAAATATTGAGACAAGTGGCAGAGAAGAAAATTTCATGGGATGCATATAAATTATCAGGTGATACAGAAACCTATAGTACATATAAATGAATCTAATCAAATCATAAAGGAAATTAGGCAAGCTAAGGTAGATTGAGAAGTTTCTGATAAAGAACGCAAAGAAAAACAGAAAGGACTTCTGCACTTATATTAACAGTAGAAGGAAGGCGTTGACACATTTCGCCACTTGATGCCTATGGGTTAAATACTGATGGTTCTGCTCAGGTTGCTCAAATATTGAATAGGTATTTTGTAAATACGTTCACACATGAGGAATTCTTTAGGTGTTGTCGTTGTAGTAGGGTTTTAGGAGCATCATTAGCTAAGCCATATTGCTCCGTGTATACTGTCTCTAAATTGCGTGTTCAGGGGTCGATTTTTTGTTTGCTGGGCGAAAACCGAGTTCCGGGAAATTAAACCATGCTACCCTCACCCGACACTGACTAACACAGCCACATTAGAAAAAGGCCCATAAAAGTTCCTCACATCATCGACAGGACTCGAACTCCGGTATTTTCCACCCAATATGGGGAGGACGGCGATTCTACGAACTGTACTACCGACGATGCAATTGTTTAGGAAAGGAGTTACTAGTAATTTATCAAACTCTACCGAGGAGCTAAATTATTTTCGTGATGACTGAAAAGAAAGTGGAGGAGAAATTGTTGAGTATGGACATATAAAAAGGCACCTAGGGCAGGTGAAATCTATCACATTAATAGAGGCAGCAAAAGGAGGAAAGCAAACCCTTAGCCATTATTATAAGAGCATCCTTGAATTCAGGGGAGATTCCTGTGGACTGGGGAAGTGCGAATATATCCCGAATATGTAAAGGTGGATTAAATGGCAACATGAGTAATTATAGACCTGTGGTATAATGACTGTTTCAGGCAAAATAATGGAATCGCTGGTCAGGATTCATTGATTGCCTAATCGCCGGTTAGGCAATGAAGAACCATTTGGACAGGCATGCAATTGCACTGCAATCACAATATGGATTTGTCAAGGGGCGGTTTTGTCTAACCGATCTGATAGGTTACAATGTTGCAGTGACCAAGGAACTGTATGCAAGAAATAATTTTGACATCATGTACTTGAATTTCAGGAAGGCTTTTGATATTATTTCGCATAAAGGACTGCTGTGCAAAACTGGAGTAATGGGCATTAATGATAAGTTACCGCTACGCATAAAGAGATGGTTAAGTGGAAGAAGACTGTTTATCAGTTAGCACTGTTCTTCGTGGAACAATGTTATGGGAGGAGTTCCCCAGGGTACAGTGCTGGGCCCATGTTTTCAATATTTATGAATGATATTGATGAAAGTATATCAGGCTTAATATACAAGTTTGTAGATGATACAAAGGTTGGTCGGGTGTTAACGATAGTTATAATAGGGTGAACTACTGCAACAAGATCTACGAAAATTTCTGTCGACGTTTAACCTGTACAAATGCCAGGTACTGCACATGGGTAGCGGCAACCCCAAAGTAACTTATCAACTGTATGGTACTACACTCAGGGTAATGGAGAATCAAAAAAGACCTGGGGATAATTGTGTCTCTAAGTAGTGCAGACATGCTGCCAGGACAGCGCCTGTTGTTTTATCAATGATATATACAGAAACGTTTCTAGCAGGGATAAGGACGTGATTATTCATTTGTATAAGACCATGGTTAGGCCGCATCGTGAGTACTGTATGCAGGTCTGGAAGCCTCACTTTAGGAATAATGTAAATCTGCTGGAACGGGTACAAAGAAGGTCAGCCAGATTGATGAAAGGAACAAAAAGGTACTCTTACATAGAAAGGCTTCAGCCTTTCAAATTGCAGTCTCGAGATCAGACACCTGCGGTGAGATCTGATTGTGGTGTTTAAAGCCTTGAATGGATTGAGTAAGCTGAATGCTAATCTTCCACTTGCTGAGATTACACACATGTTGAGGAAAGATGGTTGCAGGTTAGATGTTTTTTTTTTTGGCTGATGCTATGTAAAATTGCTTTCTTGCATCATTTGCTAATACTACTATCTGGTACGACTGTATCTATCCATCGAAGTCAGAGTTCGCCCGTGGACACTGACAACGATATATGTATGCCAACGAGGTCTACTTGCTGTATACGGAGCATGGTGCGAAGATTGGCCAGCGAGCCACTTGCTTCAGCATTATCAGTAGTAGAGGCATGTGATGCAAGAGCAAGCTGATACAGCATTAACCTCCCCCCCCAATCACATTTCACCCATCCATTCGCTCCAAAAGTTTGTCCAGTTCTGCCTTGAATTTACTTAAACTATCAACTTCCACAACGACCGATGGAAGTTTGTTTCAGCAATCAATCACAGCTGGGTTTACACGGCTCATCACACGGAGTATGGCACAAACATAAGTGAATGTTGAATACGTTCAGGAAAGCGATTTTCCTAGAATTTCCCTTAAATTTTTCGATGTAAAATGGGTACATTGTTCATTTTGCATATTTTATAAAGTTTTTACTGAGAATTGACAATTTTAATTTTCTATGCGATAACAGTTGCGTGATGTACGACGATGCCGTTGTTACTGCATAGAGCTCTTTATTTTCTTAAAGGCCTCATATGCTCACATCACATTTAAACTTGGAGGGTTTGATATTTACAATGGTAGTGATAAAAGTAGTTGTATTTATTGTAGGAGTACTAAATTAAATGAAGTTTACATAATATTTGACTCCATTACGGATACTAAGTTATCGATTGATATATTTCCAATCCTTTCCTTTGGTGAGTTAGGTTTACACACTAATATCTTACCCGAACCCGGGACTTTTTCATATATGAGCTACCGTTGGAATCCTTAGAACCTGCTCTTTTAGGTTCCAATCCTCTTTAGTCAAAGAAACGATGTCGTAAATTTGATGACAAACCGCCCGAAAAATACATCGATAAAATGACGTCGGATTCAGAGACACAGGATCTGAACCCTGTAGTTCACTTGCAACGAATTAAAAAAATAATGAAGTTCAGTCTTAGTTTCTTTCTGATGAAGAGGAAAGAAGATTAGGACCAGCAATAAGTAAAACCAAAAGGATCCAAACGTCAAGAACAGAATCCCTTGAAATTGAGGGAATATCTCAAGACATAATTAAACAAAATATACAGCACTCTAAAATCAACTCTCCTCTATCAACTAGAGATAACCTCTTTAGCAGAGCTAGCTATCCAGAGCAGAGCTAGCTCTGCTTTGGGTAGGGTTATTTCTGCCAGATTACAACTAGATCTTATGGCTGCCCAAACTAGCAGAATCAGTATAACAGCAAGGAAACAAATAATCGAATGTTGGACGGGCTCAGAAAGGACTGCGACAGGCCTCCCCATTGAAATTGCGGAACTAAAAGCCAAATAAGAAGTCAAAGAACCTGAATGAGAGAAACAGTTCCAGCAATCCCAGACTGATGTTCAAGTTCTAAAGAATAATCAATTAACCAAACACCCAAACCAATACCAGACCAAGAGACAAAAAACACAAAAATCAAGGAAAGGAGGAACACTTAATTATCATAATACCGATAAAGGAAAGTAAATCGGTATGGTAGTAGCCTGCTTTCTAGCGAGGATAAAAAAGCAGGCCATCACCAAAAATCTGTAAACACAATTTAGATATGTCAAGATCAAAGGAGTCAGAAAAACAAGAAAAAACCGAGGTAGTGATTTTAAGAGCTACCAAGGAAGACGGCGAGGAAATAAATATTCCAACTTGGGTTTGTAAAGGGACAAACAAAAAACAAGGGGACCAAATATTTTAATTTTTGACGGAGATAAATCTAAGAGTAAACAAGACTAACAGAATTTTATGAGAAGGAACTACAAAATCATCTGACTGAAAACTAACTACACTCACAGTTCAACTTGAAATATAATATTAAATCAAGATCTGCCCAGTCCTGCAACTGGATAGCTGAGATATCTCGCAGGGTCTGGCAGATAATATTGAAGCAAGAGAGGATATAAACACTGAGTGATCACTCAATTATGACCACCTACCTATTACTTCGTAGGTCCTCCTTTTGCCCTCAGCACAGCAGCTATCCGACGTGGCATTGATTCAACAATGATGTCGGAAGCGTTGAGGAGGTATGGCCAACCAAGCTGTATGTAATGCGGTCAGCAATGCAGGTATGGAGGTGATTGGTGTATCCAGACGTCTGATATGCCTTTCCATAGTGTCCCACAAGTGCTCTATAGGATTGATATCGGGGGAGTTCGGAGGCCAGTCCATATGCTGGAAGTCAGAATTCATTCTGGAAGAAGTAAGAACACCAAACAGATATAGCCCATATTCAGGAATCCATGGTGGTAGGGTTCAGGGATACCCCAGAAGCTAGATTAATAAAAGCTATTACGGATGACTATTGCAGTTACTACGTGGGCTACAATAGTCATACGAAACACAAACATCAGTTACTAAAGTAAACAACCTCTGTCCTTGCAGCATGTGCTCAGATAACTCCCCCCTTTTTTGGATCATTCCATATATTTATTGCAGGTCGAGGGTAAATATTACCGTCACCCAATACCTAACAACAGCATCAAGTCTTATCAGATAAGAAAATAATCAGTCAGTTGGGATGCAAATTGCAGGTCATTCTTGTGGCATAGCCACACAACTCATAGGGTAGGCAACACCAATGGGAAAAAATAGAGGGCTTCCTAGATACTATATCATTTATGATCTTAAAAAAGCCACACGATCTCCCAACGTAGAGTAGTACGTTGCAGGAGAGTGTGATAGATATAACTATGGCAACTTATTCATAGCTCACAGATTCGCGGACTGGAAAGTACATGAGGCCCGGACCACTTGCGATCACAGTGCGACTTTCCAGCTAGCGCACCAATTGGATCAGCTCCTCCCCCACCTTCCAATATATGATATTATCTGTTATAACATCAAGAAAAGAGATTGACAAAAATATACAAATATCCTTGGATCCCTTCTGTTAGGAATACCTCAAGAAGGAAAGATGAAACTTGATCCCAAACAAACTGCTCATCAGTTAAAGTTGATGAGCAGGTTGAAACAATGACAGAGACCATTATACAAGCCATTGAAGCCTCAGCGAGGAAAAAGCAGCCTAGATCCTACGCAGTTCCCTGGTTGTGTCCCAAGCTGGATATTCTTTGAAGAATATTCAGCTTAGGACACAACCAGGTAAGGAAGCACTTTCAGAAATCCAGAACACATTGACCACCAGCTGAAGTGAATGCCCGTTGAGACTTACCGAAACTTTAGGAATTCCTACACTAGGCTTAGCGGGCAGAAAAAAAAAGGCTACTGGCAGTTTCTTGTTGATACCGCTGGTAATGCAAACCCATCGGGTGTTGTTTACTGAATAGTTACAAACAAACTGCCAAAGGTGGATGTGGTAATACGACAGACACCCAGTCAGGACAACCCATACGCACCTGGGACGGGAAAGCCAATAACATCTTAAACTCCCTGTTCCCAGAAGATGAACAAACTCTTACTGAGGAGCAAACCAATATGCAACGAGAATAATGGTTATCTGTTAGCTCTACACCCAAAAACTTAACATTTACTTGCATAAATATTACTTCATTTTGGCTGACCCATAACTATAACGTGTTTTTTTAAGGTCCTTGCCACTGAAATCTCAGGAAATTAGGTGGCAGGACCTGCCAGAGTAAATAACTATAATACTGGTGTACCTGGTCTGCCTCCACGAGGCAGAGTATGGACAACTACCGCCAGATAGTCCGCGATACACGTGACCCGGAGGAACTGTTCTTAACCCTGGCGACAACCCCGTTCAGCTCAGCAACAGGATCAATTCAAAAGGGCCGCCGTAGCCTAGTGGTCAGGCGCGCGGGTGCATAAGTATACGTGCCTTGAGTGACCGGGGTTCAATCCCGTGACTGCTGAATACAGTGCTGTTTTTTGTAATCTGTCTATCTTGTGACCGTTTAGTCGACCCGGAGTATAAACAGAAAATTTATTATTATAATTCCCAACTTAAGGATCTAGAATTGTACCTGGCAAGCATCAATCTAAAAATCAACCCACTGAAGTCTGCTCAGGTTATATTCTCCCTTAAATCCATGCCGACAGTACTCAACGTTTCACTCGCAGCGGTACGAATACCAAACATGCCCTCACACACAGACCTTGGCGTTCTGTTTCACCAAAAAATGTCCTTTGTCAACCAGATTGACAAAATCAGTACCAGATTTTCTCGTCTACGGTGGATCTCAAAGCAGCAGATGCTACAGGTCCGACATCCTGTCACTGTTAAAAGGTTCATCACCTCCACCGTCCACCCCGCCATTCTGTATGGTGCAGAAATATGGGCCTCTGCTGCACCTACAAACCTCAAGCGGGTGTACACCGCTGAATCCTGGCTACTGAAACGGGCCAATAACAAGCTTCGGCTACCTCCTTTACCACAACCACCATGATGGCACAAGCACTCGATATCCCGAGGTTGAAGTTGCTGATCGTGGAAAAGAGGCTGGTCTTCACGGACACTCATCACAGGCCAGATATCATCTCCAAATATTTGGAACGCTTGCTCTTGGAGGATTCAACATCCAAGCCTAAGGTCGGTACCAGCACTCGATGCTCACCACAACAGGCTTGTACTCACTAACAGATTTCTTCCCAAGCAGATGCTCCCCGTACTCAACCGTGTAGACGCCGACATCATAATAAAAGAACAAAGACAGACAACTTTATCAAAGCCCTTGAACCTTGATATTTATTTATTTGTATTTATTTCTGTATTTGTGTCTAGCTCTGTTTTTATGCTGTATTTGTATTTCTGGTGCACTTGTGATCGGTATTTGGTAGTCTTTTGTATTTGTATGCCGTACTTATCTTATCTAGATGTGAATCCCTGGTGCTCATCGCCGTGATGGGAAATTGTGCTGTAACTCTACTTCACAATAAAGATTTATTTGTCACTTTTGGTCTTTGCGAGGAAAGCGACTGAGGGAAGTCGCTTGACCGATTTAGAAGATCTGCTCAACCCTTCTGGATTTTAGGGGGGTTATGTTTCCAACTCTTTACTAATTGAGTGAATTATCAGGAAATGAAGCGTTGGTCGTTATTTCTTTTCGCTATCTCTTCGCCGAAGTGATTTTATCTGAGATATTGTCTGTGTTTTGTGGTATGAAGAGTGTTAGGAGTCCTAGAAATAAGTTTGAATTAGCAGGATTCATGGGTTTTGTGTTTTTGTTCAGCGCCTGGGCTCTTCATCCACCATGGGATTTGAGTACTTAATCATTATTTGAAAGAATAATAAATATGATTACGAAATTTAATAACTACTTTTACTTTATCTAAACCTTTAAGTATTATTTCATAATGTTATAATTACGTTTGTCTTTTCTTCTGAAAAATTTACTACTACAATTATTTAAACAACCTCTTACAGGTAAAACAATATGGAACACTTCTGACGATAACTGAACCTTAGTATTATAATCGTTATACCAAATAAGTTCATCTATTTCTTTGTAGAAATACTTAAATGGATAAAGAATGTACAACGAATCTACTGGCATGGAGACGTGAAAATGAAGTTTATCAAAACGATAAATATGCATTTTTCACGTAGGTATATTTATAGTATTTTTTTCAGAAAGTGTCTGAATTTGTTGGCATGCATTCATTTTAAGCCAAAGTCAGCGTCAGACCTTAAGAGCATTCACAACAGTTGTCAGCGAGATGTCCTCGCTTCCATCATCATCACAAAAGGAGAGCTTATCCAGGCCATCAATGATATCCCACTATAACGTCTTGTACTGGATATGATGGGTCCCACAATTCATTTTTAAGAGCGTTAGTGTTTTCATCATTGATGCACTCGTAGGTATCTTCAATGGAATCCTCACAATGCAAAGTTTGCCAACAGCCTGGAATCAATATACTGTCCGACCAATACCCAAAACACAAGGAGCGACATCAATTTCACAATTCAGGCCAATAATGAAAGCCTCATGACTCCTCAAAGTCATGGAGAAGTGACTTCATCCCATCCTAACCAACTAGGTTCTGCCATGTGAATCGCCATACATTCACTACGCCTTGAAACGCAGGTCCACCATTACAAACTTATTGAAAACCACCAACACCATTCTGGGGTGCTCTACAAAAAGGGCTGAGATGGCAATTGTTTATCTGGATATCCAGTCTGCATTCGACAGCATAGACATCCAGCCCCTCCTGTAACTTTGAGGATGGATACCAGATTAAAGGCAATATACTGGAATTCCTGAAGTCGCTACTTACCACCAGGATCCTTCACTCAACTGTAAATAAAAAATCTTTCACAAGGAAAATTTGTGTAGGTGTACCACAGGGCAGAGTTCTCTCTCTGGGCTCCCCTTAACGGCTGCCATCCACCCATTCCTCTATCAGCAAACAGAATTCATCTGTTACGCTGATGAATTGAAGCTCCTCTATCAGATTAACGG